>NC_081785.1:12243477-12843477 GCF_963082965.1 Carassius carassius
ATATGTGTGTGTGTGTGTATATATATATATATATATATATATATATATCTCAGAGGTGGGTAGAGTACCCAAAAACTGTACTCAAGTAAAAGTACTTATAGAAATATTTACTCAAGTAAAAGTACTGAAAAACGTCTGAATAGTTACTTGAGTAAGAGTAAAAAAGTATCGGATAAGAAATCTGCTCAAGTAGTTAGTTACTAGTTACTTTGGGTCATATATACTTAGCCTATTTTTATTTAGATACATAGATAAAATGTATGTGTGTGTGTATAAATATATATATTTCATCAGCCTTCAAGTCTTCAGTGTCACATAATCCTTCAAAAATCATTCCAATATGTTGATTTACCATCAATGATGTTCTTTTTATAAATAAAAACTACTACTAATCTTTCATTGTTAATAAAGAGAGCAAATAACATTTACATTATCAAAAACCATTTTCACTGTCAGTCTAGAGTTCAATCACTCTCAAAAACTCCCATTAAAATCACTGAAACTGTTAACACTGTGAAATCAATATCTTATTTACCCATTCGTACACACATCTGCACTTAGTTGTTTCTGACGAGAGAATTTGCCAGAAAGAGGTATTCAGTCAGTGAGTGAGTGAAGGAAGCACCGGCATTTTAGCGATGACTCATCTGAACGCCTCTGATTGGCCATTGCATTCAAAAGCTCAACAGAATCTTGTGTGATTGGTTATAATGTGCAACGCTGTAAAAACACATCTCTGGCTCAGCGCCAGCCAGCGAACACATATCTGAATTTAGCAGCTGACTCGCTGAACGTTGTGACGCCGGTGTGATTGTATTAATATTAATAGAATATTAATCGGCTATTTTTTTGTCTTTTGGAAGCTGCATTCAACTTGGTTCCCTTCTGTTATAAGTCACACGTACAACAAACTAATGTCACAGTGGTATCGTGTACTGTAATCGAATGTAGCCCAAGTTATTACCTGTAGAACAGTAGACAGCACCGCGGTGTTCATCTACTAAAGATCATCATCGCTAGCAAATTGTCTTTGCAGATTTGCTTTCAATTCAGTGCAGTTCCATGGCCACGTTTTCAACGCTGCTGATGTTAAACGTTACAACTCTGAGTGAACCACTTCAGTCGCTCAGCGCACGCTGCAGGGAACTGAACGAATCATTCAAACTGATTCATGAACCAATTCACTCGTTTGCCAACTGGTTTTATCAAGCCTATAAACAGAATTGACTCAAAGGAATGAATCATTCGTGAATGGGCATCGCTCATTGTCCAGAGAAAAGTAGACGGCGCGTTTGGATCAAACTGAAGCATCTATAACATTTATTGCAGTAAGATAAAGTAACGAGAGGAGCGTCGCCCACAGTAACGAAGTAAAAGTACAGATTTTTTCCAAAAAAATTACTCAAGTAAGAGTAAAAGTACCCATCTTTAAATATACTCAAAGTATTAGTTACCCAAAAAATTCACTCAAGTAAATGTAACGAAGTAAATGTAACTCGTTACTACCCACCTCTGATATAAATATATGTGTGTGTGTATATATATATATATATATATATATATATATATATATATATATATATATATATATATATATATATATATATATATATATATATATATATATATATATATATATAAAATATATATATATATATATATAAAATATATATATCATAACACTAACCATTAGTGCTGCTAATAATATGAAGTATCCCTCTTTCTCAGAATCTTTAGCACAACACATTGCATGCATTTGTTACTGTCTCTTTTAGGTAACTCCACATCCTTCTCTCAGCATTCCAACTCAAAGCACAGGAAACAGAATGGAAAAAGACCCTCAGAGGTACACAGATCTGCCTTCACACTCAGAACCACCTCACATACGACCTTAACAGGCTAAAAGATAATGTGGTACATTTTTGTCAAATCTTTTCATGCATATTCTGATAGTCAACCCCCACACTTTTCTTTCTCCTTCAGGTGTTCAGGACAGACCTGATCACTGCTATGAAGCTACATGATTCATACCAGCTGAATCCAGAGGATTATTATGAGCTGGCAGATCCCTGGCGGCAGGAGTGGGAGAAAGGGGTTCAAGTCCCTGTTAGTCCCAACTCCATACCGCAGTGTATAGTGCGGTATGAGTTTTTTTTTTTTTTTTTTTTAACAAGTCAAATTATTCTTCTTTAATGGATGCCATTGATTTATTCCTGTTTTCTTTTTTCCCTGCAGCACTGTAGCTGAGAAATCCCCCGCTCCTCTGTTCATCAGACCGAAGAAGCTGATTCGCTCATCTGAGTCATCGATGCTGGGATACGTGGGTATTCAGACGCTGGCTGATGGCATGTGTCGTTATGACCTGAATGAGGAGGACGTAGCTTGGCTGCAAATTGCTAACGAGGAGTTCAACAAGATGGGTGAGCAGATACAGTCTGGAGTTTTCATTTGACCCATTATGCACTCAAATTTCTTACACAGTGTTGAAACAAATGCCACGTGTGACTAACTGATTTGCTTGTAGGCATGCAACTCCTGGATGAGCTGACAATGGAGCTGGTCATGGAGGAGTTTGAGCACCGTTGCTATGACAACATGAGCCACGCCATGGAAACGGAGGAGGGGCTTGGCATAGAGTACGATGAAGACGTGGTGTGTGACGTCTGTCAGTCCCCTGACGGCGAGGATGGCAATGAAATGGTGTTCTGTGACAAGTGCAACATCTGTGTGCATCAGGTGTGTGTGTGTATGTATGTGTTTGTGCACCTGAGTGTATGAATGCATGTGCAAGCACATATATATAACATTATAGAACAATGTACCTCCCCACAGGCATGTTACGGTATACTGAAGGTTCCCGAGGGCAGCTGGCTTTGTCGTAGCTGCGCACTGGGCATCTTTCCAAAATGTCATCTGTGTCCTAAAACAGGTGGGGCCATGAAACCCACTCGCAGTGGCACCAAGTGGGTTCACGTCAGCTGTGCCCTCTGGATACCAGAAGTAAGGATGCATGCAAAACTTAAGACTTATAAAGTCATTTTGTTAAGAGTAGTGTGTGAGCTCAGACTGGTTTTTGTTGTGTGCTCTTTACCTCTAGGTAAGCATTGGTAACCCTGAGAAGATGGAGCCTATCACTAATGTGTCCCATATACCCAGCAACAGATGGGCTCTAATATGCTGCCTGTGTAAAGAGAAAACAGGAGCTTGTATTCAGGTACACAGTGCTGATGTTTAACTAATATACAGATGGTTTATGTAGTTCATTTAGATATTCAAAATCTTCCAGAGGGCCTAAAGTGCATTTTAAACCTGAATATTTTCTCTCAATTTGAGCTCTGGAGAATAAAATATCATCAACTGATATCATCAGTAATTTAAGGTTGAAGCACCTAGTTACCTTTCACTAAATAAAAAAGTGACACATACAAACTGAATAGTATTTTTGAAAAATGTTTGAAATAATGTACATTCACATCGGTTGAGGTCATATCAGTATTCTGATAAAGGCTGTTTAATTTTCCATGGACTGAGTCACCTCATTGGGGCCAACATGTTGAGATCACATGACTTTTCTGATATTTCTGTAATCCCCCTCAGGTATTGGACACTTTCACTCTCGGAATAAATTAATAGTTGCTGACTGCTAAAAGTAGTTTTATTTATTCAGTTTGGTCTTTGCAAGATGCTGCATCCATGCTACTTGGTTTAAATGTAGAATTTTGTTAATAATAGTAGAATTTATTAATAATGATTTAAAAAAAATCTACTTCACATTTTCCACATCTTCTATGCTTTAATCCTAGCATTCTCTCTTTCCAAATCCCCCTAGTGTTCTGCCAAAAGTTGCCGTGTGGCATTCCATGTGACCTGCGGTCTGCAGTGTGGGTTGAAGATGAACACAATCCTCACAGAGGCAGATGAAGTCAAGTTTAAGTCTTTTTGTCCCAAGCACTCAGGAATGGACTGGAATGAGGAAGAGGGAGATGATGACAGGCCAGTGAAGGTCCAGACCAGCGAAGAGAGAGGGAGAAATAGAGGAGTGGACATCTCATCCTCTTCACAGCCCAGGCTAGCACAAAACCCAGAAGAAACCAGACTCAGTGAGCGTAAACTTCGAGTTCAGCAGTTGGAGGACGAGTTCTATCGCTTCGTCACCGCTGATGAAGTCGCAGAGCACCTGCAGTTGCCCCTGGAAACTGTGGACTTCCTGTTCCAATACTGGAAATTGAAAAGGAAGGTGAACTTTAACCAGCCTCTCATCATGCCGAAGAAAGAGGAAGAAGAAAGCCTTGCTCGTCGGGAACAGGAAGTGCTTTTGCGACGACTCCGCCTCTTCACGCATTTACGACAGGATCTAGAGAGGGTAAGTTTTGCAAAGCCATTCTGTAGCCACATTACCACTTGGCACAATATAAAGGAAGACAAGAGCCACCAGTCACAGCTCAAGACTGTTGAGCCTAAAGTATTCTTCAGTTTTTTTTACATGCAGTAGAATGCACAGCTTTTCAAAGTATACTCCATTTGATTGAGTTTGTGAACACAGGCTCTCTAGAAAGCTTAACCTTAGACCAGTGCTCTGTTTATCTCTGGAAGTTATGACCAATTAAAATGTCTTTGCACTTCTTTCAAAACCCTCTCACACAAGCACTTATCAGTCTGTTGTTTAGGGCTGTGCAAAATAAAATTTCACTGACAATCTACACAAAATCGCTTTCAAAATCAGCAAATGAATCTCCTGCGATTTTAAAATCGATTTTGTGTAGATTGTCAGTTGACTACGGCTCTGTGTAGTAAAGGCCAACCAGTGTTGCCAAGTCTGCAGTTGTTTTTCATGTCCGGGGCTCGAAGCGACCCCAATAAAAACAACTTGATGTTTAGCTCAGGTCAGGGCGGACCGGTGCTAAAAAGTGGCCCTGGACTTTCTGGCATAGAACGGCCCACCACACACCCAGTCATCAAACCATAAACCCACAAGCTCATTACAGAGCTATTTTTAACACCACTTAGTAACATAAAAATATAACACAATACAGAGAGAAAAATTATATCTATTTTTTTTATATATATTGAAATTCTTATTTCTTTACATTGTAATTTGTCTTTCGTGGTGTATATGACAAATAGTAAATAATTTAGATGAATTCTCTTTTAGAGGAACAGTTTAATATCACAAGTTAAATTTCTACCATAACATCAGTTCATATGACACAATGAAATAAGCTTAGAAATAAGTTACATTTTAAAATATATTTAATAGAAAAGCAATATTTTAACTCAAAATAAATAAAAAAATTAAAATCTTAATTATTTCAAACATTTGACCACCAGTGTAAATATAAAATAATGAATGTGCTA
This sequence comes from Carassius carassius, assembly GCF_963082965.1. Classification (NCBI taxonomy): domain Eukaryota; kingdom Metazoa; phylum Chordata; class Actinopteri; order Cypriniformes; family Cyprinidae; genus Carassius; species Carassius carassius. The sequence continues at coordinate 12,248,833 of NC_081785.1, forward strand.
TAAATAGCAAATTATATTTTTATTATGATATATCACTTTTCTAAACGCAGCACTTAAAAGCGAAATTCTTCAGAATTACGTCTTAAAGTAAGTTTAAGAATGATATTTTACATATTTTTTAAAAATGTTTTCTTAGACACGTGAAATTACAGAATAAAGCCTGGATATAGATTTACAAACATTTACTCTTATCTTATATTGTGACGAATAATGTAAATGGAATTAAGAAATGCAAAAAGGCCAGTAGTAGTTTGCTTGAAGAGCTCTTTTGAGCCGTTGCACTGATCCAGAGTGCATTAAATTAATTAAAATGTTTGACTCAAGTGAGCTGCAAGGGCCATTCGTCTGGGCCGATGGAGGGATATAGGCTACATACACTTGCTATGATTCATCCTTTATATGTATTTACACAGTGGGCCGGCCCACATTGTACAGCTGCCCACCAGGAAAACTCCTGGTGATCCAGATGGTCAATTCGCCACTGGGTGCAGTCTTGTGTTGACACCTTTTGGAACAACTGATTAGTGCAAAACCAAGTCAGTGACGAAACTTGCATCTCGCACACTGTCCCTGGCATACACGTTAAAACCAAAGTCTACTTTGGGCTTTAGACAGCAGGTTCCATTCCCTGCCCTTGATAAAAAAAAAAACAGTTACACCGTGTCTACACCGTATGCGAGTGGCATGGTGCGTTGTGAAAAAAACCCTATAGAACCCATTATAATCAGTGATGCTGTCTATACTGGACGCGGCTTGGCTCAACAGACAAATAACCGACAGTAAACTGCTCCCTCATTCCATCTATGGCGTACTGGCACAAAGTTCAAATGATTTGCAACGGTCACTTTGTCGCGTCCATGACACGGTGTGACAACTGTTGCAGCGGGTGTAGACACTGTGTTAGTGAGTTGCAGATATTTCAGTGTGGGTTTTTGGTGGATTAGTATGAAAATAACCATCGTCCAGTCATCAATTGTTGGATTCCCTTTAATGGTTTTTTTTTTATTCAATATTGTGACTAAAATCTGTGTTTTCTCAAGGTTTTAAATTACTGTCATCACTAACATTTGACAACGTTTCTATCCCTGTGTCGTTCTGTCACGCCACAGTCATTACAACACCTGTATCTCTATCATTAGACCATAAAATATGTTGCTTGGCCAAACCCAAAAAGAAAATACACAATAGCCCTTTTTTCAAATAATAGGCTGAGTCAAGACGTCAGAAGTGAAGGAATTTTAATTTATTTTATGGAAATGTAATATAACTATCCGTGAACTCCAGCTACAAGAATTTTAGATTGGTACCCTAAAAACTATTCCCACTGCACAAAGGAAGTTTTAGACAAACAAACCATTTTTACAGAGTAGGTAAGTCTCTATCTAGATTATTATGTGCTGTATTGCCACAGCTGCTGAGAGTATCTTTCATGTTTAGAAACTCCACACAATGGTAAGTTCACCCAAAAAATGAAAAACTGTTATTTATTAACCCTCATGTTGTTCCAAACCTGTTCATCTTCGAAACGCAAATTAAGATATTTTTCATATTCTCTTACTGTTTTACCATTTAATCTCCATGCAATCGAATCACTCATTAAAAGTCGAAAAATACATTGAAAATGAATCAAGGGGTTTCAACCAAGAGACTATTGCTTTAAATAATGAACAGATTTCATTTAGGCCTTTGTTCATACATTAACATTGCACATGCATGGAGCAAATCAACTGTAAACAAAAGCTCAGTCATGCTTGCTTGACATGCAAGAACAAACCTTATCAAGAAAGATGAGAAAATATTAAAAATATCTTCATTTGTGTTCTCAAGATGAATGAATGAGACTGAGTAAATGATTTTCATTTTTGAGTGAATTATCACTTTTTTTTGTTGGTAGAATTCATATGTCTCACCTACATATATGTGTGTTCAGGTGCGTAATTTGACATACATGGTCAGTCGCCGGGAAAGAATTAAACGAACCTTGTGCCGAGTTCAAGAGCAGATCTTTCATCACCACATCAGGCTGCTCGAGCAGGGACGTGTCGCTGGTCAGTATGATGCTCACTGCACTCACTTGAATGAGTATATTTCAAATATGAGAATATATACAAATATGAGAACATTTCATCTGTCTTGTCTGTTTTTCCTTTATTTTTATTTTTTTAAACCATTACCTTCTCTCCTGGTCAGGTATATCTTCTACTAGACGTTTGGAGGAGGCTATGTTTTACTTTCGGACAGCACCTCCTGTACCTGCATCCCCTCAGCCTTTGAAGGGTCACTGTGGCCACAACAGCGCCCTGGGCACCACTATTCAAAATCACGAGAATGGGAGCAACACCTATAGAGTCTCAAAGCATATTGAAGCAGACAAGTCTGCAAAGATGCCCAGATTGGAAAGCCTGGTCATGGACAATGTTCCCAGTTCTGAGGTCGTTGATTCAGGCTCTGCAGGTTGTAAGACGGCAGCATCAGCTATGGTGACACGTTCAGAGGGCAGACTGAGGGGCTGTGAATCTCATAGAAGAGATGAGGAGAGCGAGTGCCCCCTGGAGGACAGGAGGAGGAGGAGCAAGCTGTGGAAACAGGTGTCTATAAAAGACAAACTGAGACAGTCAAAGTCTATGGAGGACACGGTGAAGAATGAGACTGAGCATGACAACTTGGATGACAGATTACTGCTGTCTCACAGCAGAACCACTGCTAGTTCTGTAGTCACTGCTTCGACCACTTATAATGTATCGCCAAGGAAGACCAACTCAAGCCATCATCAAGAAAAAATTGTGCCAAATGGAACAAATAGGCGGAATCTGAAAAACTGGGGCAGTTTCAGAATTCCTAAACGGAGTGAAAGAACGTCATCGGGGAAAGATGGACAGGACAGAAATGACGTGGATTCCTTAATTTTTAATACAAGTCCCACCGCCGCCACCTCCCCTCAAATTAGGACCCGGCTGCGGACAGGAAGTGAGAACCGAAGCCATCTGGAAGAGTCTGATCTTGGCCAATCAGAACAGGGCAAGAAGTGTCATGCTCAAAGACTTCGAAGCCCGATGACTAGACGTTACGGTTCAGATGTGATCCAACGTGGAGTTCTTGCATCATGAAGTGTCTAAATATATTATATTTCTCATTTTCATTTGCTCTTCAATGAAAGGTGAACAGGTGGAATATTTATTTTTCTATTCTGTAATTTTCTGCTGTTGCTGAAACAATTTTTTTGAGTGTTCGTCAAAAACATACGCAGAGAGGTGTCAAAGACCAAACGATTGGCTGATGACGAAGAAAAAAAGTCTTCTTAATGAATGAAACTTAAAATCAGGTTAAATTAACTGGCACAGTTTTTAGATGAGTTATGAGCATTTATAACATATGTTACCAGCGTGAAACAAAGCCAGTACAGCCCAACTGTCTTAAGTCCCACAGAATTACTGCACTTAACTGTTTGAAAGGATATCATATCTGACCACAACTCTAACCAGTGTCCAAAATTTTGTTAAATGAATAGTTCACCCAAAAATAAAAACTTGATGTTTATCTATATGTGAATTTGTTTCTTCAGTAGAACACCAACATTTTTTTTAACTCAGACTCTTTCAGTCTGTCAGTCATATAATGGAAGTGAATGGGAATCATGGCTTTGAGAGTCAAAAAAACACAAACTAAAACCCTGCGGCTCTTGACGATATATTGATGTGTGAAGACACGAAACAATCGGTCTGTGCAAAAAACCGAACGGTATTTATATCATTTTTACCTCTGATTCAGCGCAATGTATGAACTGTCCTGATCTCAGACTTATAAGTGCATTACCACCACCTATCTCTCAAATGCACCATTGACACTCTATCTACAGTCTCAGTTGGGAGTGTCAGTGTCCACTTGAGAGATAGGTGGCAGTAATGCACTTATAAATTCTGCGATCCACCGTAATGCAAGAAGACGTGTCACGCAGGCTGTTGAGAACCACTTGGGACAGTTAAGACATTGTGCTGAAAAAGGTTAAAAAAATATATAAATACGTTCAGTTTCTTGCACAGACCAATAGTTTCATGTCTTTACACATCAATGTATCGTCACAAGCTGCAGGGCTTAATTTGGTTTTGTTTGTGTATGTTTTTATGACTCTCAAAGCTGTTATTCCCATTCACTTAGATTATATGACTGACAGACTGCAACGGTTTGAGTTAAATATCTTTATTTGTGTTCTACTGAAGAAACAAAGTCACATACATCTTGGATGCCCTGGGGGTAAGCAGATAAACATCAAATTTTCATTTTTGGGTGAACTATCCCTTTAAGACTTTTAAATTGATTTCTCAGTATTCTACTAACTTAAATGGCCATCATGTTGTGTGTATGTGACTCGTGCCATACTTAAGTTGTGGCACCTTTTCCTTCTCAGGTAAAATCTTATATTTGTATGTAATTTATAGTATTATTTCTTGTTTTTCTTTCAAACAAACTTAGTGTGTAACAGGTTAATGGCCTTATATGTACTCTCTTTGGTCTCGAAGTAATTCCTTTCCAGAAAAATACAAACAAAAAAGATTATTAACTCTTCACTTAACCATATTCTTCAGCAATAGATGGACTCTGTAGATGCAGACAGACAAATCCACAGCCAGTATGATGACATTGACACATATAGTGAACACCATTCACAGGTCTGTTCAGGAAGGCTTTTAACAATCATTTACTTCCAGTATCCATTACTTTGAATTCATGTTTGCACTTGATATTAAACAACACAAGACACTATCATAGTTCTAATGAAGACACTGTTGCATTGAAAGGACTGATCTTCTTGACATGGTTGCCTTGGAGTAGTACTCAGTGTGTTCTTGCATCTTTCCTTTATAGCTGTAAATGTATATTCTCGTGCAAAATGTGAGTTGATCTCCTTAAGAAAAAGTTAATCTTGTGCCTGAGTGTTTTTGTTGAGATGTTGCACTAGAACATTAGCCAGAGAGCTTGGTATAACTGTTCACAGAAATGTTTCTTTTTCTTTTATTCTTATGCAATACTTTAGTTTTGTTGCAGATTGTGAATAAATTATCTTGAGGTTACTTTTGGAGATGTCTGGATTCCTTGAGAGGAAGGTTTTCTACAGGTTTTCTATTTCAAACAAGGCATCAGACTAACAATTGGCAAACGGTAGACATTGACTTATACAATTAAACCATATTTGGAAATCGTATTTTTTTTCATTGTTGATAAATTACAAAAGTGGTTCAGTTCCCATTTGACGCTGTCATTGTAGTGAATCTGAATGTTAAACACATTCCACGTTTTAAATTTTTGATTTGTATATATATATATATATATATATATTTGAATAACTTTTATAATAATGTTTATTAGAAGAAAAAAATATATATATTTATGTTTAAAAACAAGCAGTGCTTCCTCCTGGTTCGTTTTAAATTAACTGATTAATGATTCCAGATTCATTGATGTAATCAGCTTCGAAGTCATTAATAGTTCTGAAAGATTCACTGACTGAGTATGATTCAAACTGCAAACCCACAAACAAGCAGAATTAAATATTTTCAATTGACTCTATAAAAACAACATTTGTGCATTGTGGTTGTTTCATGCAGGAAATCCCAGCACATCTAAAGATGTAATAACCACTAGCTCACAAGATACTTCATATATATGCAGTTTTCCCGACTCGTCAACAGCATTTTAGTCTGGACGCCTAAAATCGCTATCAATGTCAAGGTCATGGGTTTGAGTCCCAGGGACTGTATAAACACAAAATACATACTTTTTAATGCAACCTAAGCTGTATTTCAAAGTCTGTCAAATGCATAAATGTAAAGCATTTGTTTTAACTATTTTCTAAGAGAGACTAGACTATTATAGTGCAAATGTCATGGTAATACAGAAGTTGATGGGCATCATTAACATTTCTAACTGAATTCTAGCTCCTACCAATTCCATTTTTAAGAAAAGAGTTTCCAGCTCAAGGCAGTGAAATATGCTTTAACCTACATTTCATAACCAAATCCAATGCTAAAAATAAAACTATAATCATGTCAAGTGGTAGGACACATGTCTGAAGTGTTCCTCGGGTTCTTCATTATCATATACAGGCTTTTTGTTTTAGGTTTTTTTTTTTTTTTGGACTTTTATCAAAGTTCCATAAAATGAGAAATCACAGGTAGTGAATATTCAGTTAATGGCAGGTGCTTAAACATGACCGGGCCTCTTCCACTGGTTCTTTGTTCATGTTGGTATGTTAGTATCTTCGCACTTGTAAGTCCAGACAATGTCTGCTATGTGTTATCTACTGATGGCTTGTCATGGGTCGTCACAATAGTTGAGCCGCTGTTGGTGCTGAAATGCTCCCCATTACTCTGGTCCACGTTTGCCAGGTCGACTCGAGGAATACGGTACCCGTTCTCTGAGGATGCGGTAGACTGCACAAAGCTTCCAGAGACTGAGCTCGCACCCACATTGCTCATGGCCAGGTTTGTGTTTGTGGTTGTTGAGGACACCTTCTTTCGTGGTTTGTTGGAGCCTCCAGACAACATCCTGCTTGCATGAGTCCTCCTGTCAGATAAGTGATTATAAAAATGGATTGATAAATAAAAAATGTTTAAATGAAATTGACGGGTAGCATACTGATGATCAGAATTTAGTGGCATAGCTATTGGATATTTAATTGTTCATGCTCATTTCCTTTGTTTACATTTAGAAAAAGCATTCACATTGCAAAACACTCATTTTAATATTGATATTTGTTTAATTATTGGCCATAACATGAAAAAGGGGATCTCCCTATAAATAATGATTTAAATACTGGTGCATAATTTAAATGATAAACAACATCAATCAACTCATTATGAAACAGCTGTGAAGTCCTTCAGACCTGAGAACATTTTTAAGTGTGTCCTCTAATAGTTTTGGAGAATGCAGGGTGAGCCTGGTCTTGTATCTATTTTTAGGCCTCATTACAATGAAATTGAAAAAAAAAATGTCCTGCTGAGTCAAGATGGAAAAGGTGTTCATCTCATGGTATGTAACTCATTCATTTAAGTTCACATCAAAATGTTGCTATACCTGTTGTACGTCTTGAGGACTATCAGCAAAAATGTGAGAATGAGGATTATACCAATGACGATTACAGCTATCATGGCTCCTGAGCCTGTGAACACAATAAATAGGGAATGTTTTATTAGATATATAAGGGGTTGGGAAGACCACACATTAACAAGGACACATTTAAAGTTAATTGTTTCACAAATCGTGGAAAACGATAGTAGAATATGCAATACAAAATTTAATGTGAATTATTGAAAATATTTTGTAGAACAGGTTCCAGGAAGTGAGGCGTTCAGAATGCTCATGCTGCTTGATTTCTAGCAAACACATGGAGTATGACAGAAATAGAATCCAGTGTAGACAGAATCACAGATTATAATGGGTTCTATTTGCCTTTGCCATGTGGCATTACTTCATTTACAGTTTTTTTCGATTGCTAAACGACAGTAAGCACAACTGGAGCTCCATGTGCAAAACTCTAACTACAGTCTGCACTACCAACAGTCACCTGAGCTAAACAGTTCACATCACCTGCAAAACTTATTCCAAGCAACACAACTCTTAACACATGGCTCAAAACAGGCTCAGTGCAGCCAAACACTACACACAACCCTCACTGTGATAACACACACTGTCACTCAGAACACACTGAGAGGAAAAACACTAGCATCAAACACCAATACAGAAAATACAAGCTTTCCATCTTTACAGTTTGAACTATTTCAGTGACTTCATACAAAGTAATATTTTCTTCAAAGAAAAGACTGACATTCTTTCACATGATTTATTTACATTTTTAGAACCTAATTCTTTAAGGTAAATGAAAATTAGCAGTTTGCTTCAATAGTCTGCAATTTACAGAATTACAGTAATGAGAAAAAAAGGTAGAAACTAAAAGTACATACTGTGATTCGAACAAATAATTTTCAGGGCTAATCCTGAAATTGCAGTCAGCAGTGTTTGAAAGGCACAAGGCTGAAATCTCTTCTGTTTTGAATGTGTGGTTCACAGTTTTGACAGCAGTGTGTTTGCATTTGAACAAAGTGCTGTAAATCCACAGTCTTGTGAAGGTTGTGGTTAAAGTCATGGGATAAGTGTCCCATAAGTTTGGTCCACATGAACTGCTGCTGTGCAGACTGTAGTTAGTTTTGCACATGTGACTCCAGTTGTGCCCACTGTCATTTAGCAATCGAAAAAATCTGTAATGTAAACAGGGTGTCAGACTTTTTTTGTATGAAGCACAGATTTGAAACTTACTCTGCGTGAGGATTTGTTCTCTAGACTTGGTGACAACTGTGGTGTTCTGTGTGCTTGTGGACTGGGTCACGGATGCTGTGCCGGCTCTTTGCATCTTTAGATTTGTCCTGAAAAAAAAAAAAAAAGACAATAGGGAAAAAAAAGTTTAAACATACAATGCCACTTTGATTTACAGATTTAAATAAAAATTCATAAAGAAGGAATGATTTAATATTAACATTTTACGCTACAACATCATTTTATGTTCTCTTTCTTTCGTGCTGTGCCTTTAGCTCTAAAGATTTTGAAAAAGCTGTTTGCTTTGTAAAAAACAAGATGCTAATTAGGCTGAATTGCTGTTTTGGGGAATTTAACCAGATTGAATACATGATTCTTTATTATGTTTACCGAACCACTAATTTGATTAGAGACATTTTTGTACATTGTAGTCTCAAAACGGTTGTAATATTTTATGGCTTTTAAGCAGTTCTGCTAATTCTACATGGCTAATCCGGCACCAGTTTAAAGATTTCATTAGATTCGATTTCATGTCAGGTCTCCCGGTACTTGACAGAGTGATTGTGTTTAAATGGTTTAAGTCAATCTGTTGAAGAAAAAGCCTGAAAGGAGTATATCACTCCTCCATATATCTGTCAGCAAGAAATCTCATGCCCATCAACTTCCCTTTTTAAATTGCTTATCTGTCATAATTTCAGCACAATCAAAACACAGCACAGACTGTCCAGCATGTTTCTGGGGATGAATTAGAGGCACGGTTCAAACAAGAAGTTTGATTTACTACAGGGGTTTTTACCCGGTGAACCTTCAGCCATGGTGCACTACCAATGCTCACCGCAGCCTCAAAATTATACAGCTTTAGATTTCATTTACTGTTGAGTATCCTCAATGATACAATCAGAGCTGCTTCAAAAGAAAATGGCACTGGCTATAAAAAGCTTACACATGATTGCATCAATATCCCCCCAAATCACTAAGCCAAATGCATTCAAGTCCTGCAGACTCTCTCACTTTTAAACACACATGAAGTCTATTTTTCACCTGCTGGTTATATTCAAATAGACCAGCAACTACAAAACATGCAAAACCTCCAGTTTCATAACAGCTTCACACATTCTGACAGCGTGGGCTTCACAGCAGCGCTCAGGTAGTCTGAATGAGTCTATAATATGGTGTTTGTATTATAGGTAATATTGGATATGATATGTATTTATCAACAGATTTATCACCTTAAGGAAGCGGAAGTAAACTTAATCATCTAGATTTGAAACAAGAATAAAAATCTTTACTTTTGTGTCTAGCATTTAGGCCTTAATAACCTGCATTTACTCAGTTGCCAAGCTCATCTTTGTTATTTTCATCTAAACTTTGTGAAACGGCCTCTTCCGATCCCAGACAGGCCATAATGTCTGAGGACTAGCTCTTATGAGTATTTCTGACAGAAGCAATTGGTGCTGATGGAAAGAAAAATACAGCGCCTGTACCACCGAAGAACAGCAAATAATTGTAAATTCTGTTGCCTGAGCTACAAGGTGAATCACAGGTCATCAGTATGGAGCTCAGTTTCACACCACCATAAAACAGACCATAATACACTCTGAGGTTTCAAGTGTCAGCCTGTGCCACTTGATTTAATGTACAGCCATTTTAAACTCACAGATGAACAGAGCAGCTGGGACAGAACAAGACAAACCTTCAATCCTGCCAGAGCCACAATTGTGCTAAATTCAACTCGGCTGAAAACAGAACACGAAGCTGATATATCATTGCACACAGAAATACAAATTCTAAAAACTAACACAATGTATTAATCATATTTATCAATACCACCTTATTAACATAATAATTCAAAGAAAAAAGTATACATTTTTCCATGAAAGATGCCGTCTCTGGTTTAGAAATAAAATAAACAAATTGTGGAGAAAACCACAATTCTAGAAAGCATTGACTGTGATCTTTCTCCCTCTCTCCCTTGAAGTGCTTTTTAATCACTTCGCTGCTGGCAAAATAAAGGTGTGGTCATAACTTGTTGCAAAATTTTCTGCTTAATCTATTACTAACAACTGGCTCATAATTATATATTTATTCATTCAGTCATTTTAAATAAGCTGTTATGATTGCTTCTGATTAAAACATAACGGCCAGTTTCTAATGTAATGTAAATCCACCAATCTATCTTTAACTAAATGAGTTTCATAAACTTGTGTGTGTGTCACTGTTGTCGATTTGGTGAAACAATCAATTATACAAGTATAAATGTGATGGATTTGGGTTAAGATCATGGGTCAATATTTAAATGATTAGATCACAGGTGCGCTCACGTACGTCTGGCCTCCAGTGCACGTCACAGTCTTTCTATACACACCAGATCAGTCCTCAGTTCCCGAGACTTAAACAATGGTTCATTCATCACTTTCTGCTACAGGTATGTGTCCGTCTGCAGCCTCACTCTTAAACCCCACTCCCACTTCTTACACGCTCGCTAAAAATAAAAACAACAACTTCGAAATACATAGTACCAAATTTCAACTAAATCTAAATGAAATCAACCTGATTGTTTACAGGAATCTTCTGTACTGTTCCTGAATGCCATGAACACAATAAGCATTCACTGCCCTGCCAGAGCTTTGTCTGCAATGTCAGTCTAAAATCAGATCAAAAGAAAGTGCAAAGGAAAGTTAAAAAGTTATTGTTCATCAGATTCTCAGAGGATGTACAAAACAGAATGTCTTCTTGAGTCCTCTCAATAAAAGGAAAAACAATTCTGCGATAGTTCCTACAAGGAACATTATTAGTTAAATATCTTCATCATGATATCACACAATAGTCAGAAACACAAAGGAAAAGGAAGGAAACTAACATCATGGCTTAACATCAGATATTATAAATCATAACATCATATACTGCTTATTGTTCAGTATCAGGACTAAAATCTCAGGTGCTTCACGTGGTAGCTTCATTTTGAAACTTGGAAAATGTCCAAAGTATGATTAAAATGGACTAAATCCACCAGAATACGTTGCATAACACCAACAAAAGTCATTTTTAAGGATCTGGTCAGGAATACATTTCATCTTTCGCTGCAAATGTTCACTTTTTACAGTGTTTCTGCCAAGACATTCTGACTGAGCCGAGTTTGTTTACTTTAGGCAATTGTACTTAAAAAAATGTTTGATGTAGAAACAATTCCATTTGGGAATTGCTAGTAAATTTCACTTACAATTTCCATGTAACTGCAAATAACATGGATGAATTTTGAAGTAGAAAGACATGATATTGTGTTGTATTGTATTGCATTGTAAAACGTGATAATATGTTATTTACAACTATCCTGTCTGGTTTGCACCTGTTTAGCTGTACAACAGAGAATAAGAAATAGCTACTTATTCAACCCGCTTTAAATATATACAATCTGTCCATCTTAATATCTTTCCTACACACACCTGGAGGCATGCATCCAGGGACCCTCAGAGGTCCTAAGATGACACGTGATGAATCAAACACAAAATTGAAGGTGATAATGGGTATAGTTTGGTTGCATATTGGCTTACCTGTACGATGAGTTCCCTGTCGTGGAGTTCTCTCTCCACAGTATCGATTCTTCCACTCCCCCTCCTTCAGTCGACTGAAGTGAGCATAGTCCACACGCTCCTTCCCTCACACACACACACACGCTGCCGCTAACAGAGCTGGGACAGAAAAACAAAATGGAAAGCCTGTCTGAAATGAGTCTGAACAGATGAAATGATTGAATGTTCACTTCAGGTGTGATTAAAAACTGAAGAAGTTGAAAGCGAGGGATGGTTTCAGCCTTTGGCAGAGAGGTAGACACGATATGCCATTTCAGCTCTCTAGACTGAAAGCGGTAGCTGGTTTTTCAGGTCTGGCCTGGCCCCCAAGGCGTGCCACATTCACAACGCAGTTGACACACTCCATTCTCAGTCGGTGCTCTCCTTTAATTAAACACACATGTACCAACACACTGCATTTCTCATTGACTTTCTCTGTGACAAAATGTAGAATAGTAGAAAATCATTACAAGATTAGCACTTGTGCTGTACCCATGCGAATCAAGGGCCACAGAGAGAGCTGATGTGGTTTACAGATGATGTCTTATCAGCCACATTTAAATATTCAATCAAATTCACTTCAAATGCATCCTTAACACACAATCAGTTGCAAATGGATTTGAGCAGACACCAGAACAACTGACATGTTGGGGTTGACTTGATTGATGAATATCCTTTTTTGTGCATCATTTAAGTCAATTAACCTATTCTAATTTAATTTTCAGACACAAAGAACCCAATCACTTTTTATTTTGAAATAAAGTTTTAAAAATTGTGTTCACAAACTGTGAAATTAACTAACTTGCATTTCAATTCAACCATAATTTACATGAATATTACTAGAACCTCATAATTAGGATGAGTCACACCTTGGTGTTTTCTGCAACTCTTTTTTATTGAAAGCAACTTCTTTCAGAAAAGTGTATGTTCTCCACCCTAAAACACACACACACACACACACACACACACACACACACACACACACACACACACACACACACACACACACACACACACACACACACACACACACACACACACCTGTTTTGTAACAGAAATGTGTCAATAAAAGAAAGGGGATGTTTGTTCTTCTTGAGGGATGCCTTCCTCTAAGGGATCTCATGATAGAGTTTCAATCATGGGTTTTCCAGTCGACCAGCCAGTGCAATGCCTCAGCGGGAATCAAGTTACCTGTGAAGAGCAAAAGTGTTTTCTTTCCTTCTTTCCTCCTTTTTTTATTAATTTAAATTTAATTTTAAATTAACTCAAGAAGACATTCTGTTTTGTACATCCTCTGAGAATCTGATGAACAATAACTTTTTAACTTTCCTTTGCACTTTCTTTTGATCAGATCTTTAAACTCTTTTCTGTCTCTTGTTTATTGAGGTGTAACTAAACTTCATTGTCCTTGATACAGTTTGTCCCAGTGGGAAAATGTAGAACACTTTTAAAGGTCCTGCTCAGCTTTCACAAACAACTGGAGGAGAAGGAAGACTTACAGAAGGGACTCTATTGTCCAGTTTTACATCATCTGGTAAGATTGATAAACTGGTATTTTACAAAGCCATGGGAAGGGCTGTTCCTCATTTTGGGATATAAACAAATAATTCTGAGGGACTGACCATTTTGCAGAAATGTGAGCTTTTAAAGGATATTTTAACTTTTCCTTACTTATTAAACATTTAAATGTACAGGTAATTTTCAGGACGCAATCTGTTGAGTTTTTTTGTGAAACAAACTGTAATTTGGCACCACTAGCAGTTAGTCGGTCTGGTCTTCTGTCAGCAGATATACAAGGGGACACAGTGGTAAGTGTAAACAAAAGCTGGTTTATTTTAACATAAGCAAATACGAGAAAACAAGGCAAAGAGTCCAGGTGAGAATTCGGGGAGTAGCAGGGGTTAGCGGGGTTTATCTGAGTAACTGAGTCCTATTTTCTTTCCTTGGAGTACCAGGGGAACGGCGGAGCATGGAGAATATCTCGCAAACCTTTAGTTTTGATGTTAATTAAATATACTCAGCACCATTATTCTCACCCTGATGATTGTAGACTTGATAGACTTGCATGCTTAAAACACTAATTAATAACTCACTCTTACTTAACCTGGCCTACAGATTATCTTGCATAGACTATCTGCTTTACACGTACACAAGATAAGTGCTGAAGTCAGGCTGTGTCCATTGGTCATCAGCAAACACCTGACGAGCGTAGGTACACACTGCACACAGCAATCAGTCACCCATCTCAGATCATTAAACATCCGGCCCCAAGATCACACTGTTTACATAGTTTAAGCTACTTTCATTTGTTCATACATTGTGGCTACTTTTTTTCTTCCTCAAAATAGATACTGCAAAAACTTTAAATTAATACAGTGGTCCCCAAGAGTTTGAACACTTAAGTCACACTTAAAATGGCATGATTTTTATATATATATATATATTTGTGTGTGTGTGTGTGTGTTTATTTTGATATTTTGTAATATTTTACAATGACATTTACAGATTTTAAATTAAATTTACACATTTTGCAGACGCTTTTATCCAAAGCAACTTACAGTGCATTCAGGCTATCAATTTTTACCTATCATGTGTTCCCTGGGAATCGAACCCCCAACATTGCGCTTGATAACACAATGCTCTACCAATTGAGCTACAGGAACACTAATTAATTATTTTAAGTGTGATTTGCAATTAAGTGTTCAAATACTTTTTGGGGCCATTTTATGTAATATTTATAATTGAATCAGTCAATAGTATTCATGCTCAGATTATACAGTATAAGTGATATGTGATCCAATCTTGAGTATTATCAGATACAAGGCGGAAAATGTTACAATTTCAGGCAGAACTAGTTCTATACATTTTGTTCAAAGCTATTAGATGTGATTCACAAGCTGTTTATTATTTCCCTCAAAGAATAATTCCCAACAGGACATGTGAGAGCGTGTATAACTATTATCTTTGTATCAGTATTTGTATCCCAGGAGACTGGGCTGGGATCTCCTCACTGACAGGTAAAAACAAAAATCAGGTGTGTCCCATTTCCCCTGGCGAGGAACCCACTTGTATTGTCAGATAAAGAAAAAGTGGATAGTGGAAAGTAGGCTGAGACAATTAAACCTTCCTTGGGTTTTAAAAAAAAGGCAGAAAAAGTCAATAAGTACAACTGCGATATTTATAAAGCCTGGCACAATCTGAATTCTAAATTCTTTTTACATTAATGAGGTAAAATTTTTCACACGGACAATGTCTATTCAGAATTAAAGTTTTTGCCCACGCATGACCACTCCTTCACAGATGGAATGAGGAAAAGGACACACAATTATGTAAATATAACCTGGTTTTAATTTATGATTAATGAAATATGGGTCCGATAAACGTTGTTCACACCCTTAACGGTATTGAATCATAATAGACTTAATGCACATTTGGGAGGTACTTGACGTGGTTGAAATAAACACATTACAACACTTTTTTCCTTTTTTTTAAGAATCAGTCTTTATATATATATATATATATGCAAATGAGAAATGAATAACAATCATATTTTGCACAAAAGCAAGCTAAGAGTCAGAGAAGAGCTCTGCAAAAAAACTAAACAAAGGTTACACTATTTTAAGGTGTCCTTGTTACAGTGTAATTATACATTTAAGTACTGAGTAATATTAATTAACTACATGTACTTACTATATGGTTAGGGTTAGAATAACTTGCATGTAATTATGCATAATTAATTGTTATTATAATAGTTGGTATATATAACGTGTAACAAGGACACCTTAAAATAAAGTTACCAAAAAAAAAAACACCATACCATACAGGGACACAGACATATAACTGTAAATTATTGCTTCATGTTCATGGGTTATGAACTACAGTTACAGTACTAGACAATATCTATATCTAAACAGAACAGCAACAGTAATAGAACTATCTGTATACTTCCTTAAAAAAAGAAAAGAAGAAACAAAATCATTTTACTGACACAAAGGAACTGCAACAACAGCCTCAAAGACAGTTAAAATAACAATACATTATGCTGCCAATGACAGGCTTATCTTACAAATTTGCTTGTTGTGTTCATATACGTCACTTCTTCCTTTTGTCTTAAAGGCTAACACACACAAAACTCAAAGAGTCCAAAACATTTGTTCATGCTGGTTATCAAGAACTCAAAAGAGCGTTGTTCACCATGTTTCTCACCCCTACATTGACTAAACACCTGAAAACACAACAGGATGAAACGGCAAGACAAAAAGGGCTGCATTCAGAGTGAGATACAAAAAGGAAAGACTGCATCTATGGAAAGTCACAGCATGCAGAAGTACAAAATAAAAAAAGTTCAATTCTGATAGATTTTTTTTCTTTATTACGTTATTTGCTAAACGAGTCCTTCATCGCTGAAGGGTTGGCTTTTAAACAAAACACTTGAAATCTTTTTCTCACATGTAAGCAAGGGAGCAAAGCAATTTATAAAGTCACATGAACATCACAGTTATTTCTTTTTAATGTGATTACATCATCATGATATCACATTTCAAAATATGACTGAATATCACTCAATATTTAACTTTTTTCTTTCTTTTCTTTTTTTTGAGACTAAAATGTGACTTTTTTTTATAAGGCTAATTTAACCACCATCATGACAAGCCTCTCTGCAATCCTCAATCTGATGGTCAAACATTGCATTATACTTCATTGACTGTACATTATTACTAAAACACACCTTAAAATGACATTTTCATCCATCCATTTTCATCTATTTTTACCATTCTGGTATGAATGAACACAGTGGAGGTTTGAGTAAATGAGTAAGTGATGACAGAATTTTCATTTTTCAGTGGACAATCCCTTTATGATTTGATCTGTCAATGCAAAATACACAACTTAACAATTAACATTGACATGACAGTAGTCAAGTGTTGACACAGTGGTTCTGGGCCAAGTCACTCGGCACATTGCTTTCATTTCCAAACAAACAGGTCAATCTACGAAGATATGAACAACACTAAACATTCTCAGTGCTTAACAATACAAAGTGAGAAGCACACCAAACAGAGATGATGTAAAACCAAGACCCAAACCATGTGCTTTTTCCTAATTGTTTGTCTGGCCTGCAAGTGAATGATGCGCTCTACAAGTACAAAATGTTGAACTTTACACCTGACAACTGTTTCTTCCCTTTTCAAGGCCACTCACTCTGAAAGACAGCGATCAGATATGCTTAAAGTTGCTTTAACATAGAGTGTAAAATACACCAGTAAGCATGCAAAAATTTGTAGTATTAAATACACAGTAAGAATAATACACATCTAACTTAGTAAACACCTTCTCGTCAAAACCAACATGACAGAAACACTTCAGTCGACACCTTCGTTCTTACCATTTCCATTAAACAACTTGTCATCCCATTCTAGCATGGTATGAACAGGCATAAATACACACACGGGTCACAATCCCAGCGAGCCGCGCGGCACCTCTGCAGGTGTGCCAACCTGACCGTTATGGAGATAAACACGGACACGGCTGTCGAGAGAGAAACGGAGAAACAGAATGGGTCTGCTCCCTTTTTAAAGCATTTTCTTTGATGATCATTTGACAAACAGTAACAAAGTTTAAATGTAGCCTACTTCTACGACTGTTAAATACAATTACTGCTCTTCTGTGATACAGTACAAAGACTCTAAATGAGGGAATGAAAGTGCCATGATTGTGAGAGGGGGGTTACAAGCTCATCGGCCCCTGGCTGTCCCGTGAGTTCAGTCCATGAGTCCGGTTCAGAACACCACACGTCACCTGTGCACGGGGCACCCCTCCAAATCCATCCATTTCTTAGTTTAGCTTTTTTTGTTATTGAAATAAAGCTTGTCTCTCCCTGGATGAGAGAAAGAGACACAGAGAGAGAAAACCGTGTAAAATGTGCCAAAGTTTTTAGTTGTAGACTTTCGGGGGACCATCAGGGCGTCGGGTCTGGACAATCTTGGTTTTTGGCCGGGCTTCTTCCTCTTCCTCATTTTCACTCTCACACACATGGACCACCACGCTAGGAGTGGACTCTGTACCCGCATGCAGCTCGTACTTCTCACCTTGAGAGACAGATAAAAGATAAAGAACTTTTGAATTTAATTGACACACTAAACAACCGTGCAGTTTGTTTCAGAACTCAAGACTTCCTTCCCAGCCAAATATGTCCGGAATTTAGCTATCAACTTTTTTTTTATCATTGGTGAAATCCATTCTGTGGGTAGGACATTTTTAACTTGTACAAATATTTTCCCGGACCTTCTACACACGTCATGTTTGCATTGTCTATTGAACCAAATGTTGACCTATTAAATACTGACAACAATCGCAAAAATTTGTTAAACAAGAACTACCCAAGAACAACTTTTCATTGCATGGACAAACTGTACACCTAATGTAAATTATGATGTAAAATTAACCCTAAAGCCATAAGAAAATTGTCTGTAATTAATAATAATAATAATAATAATAATAATAGTAATAATGGTATACAAAATTATTTTTGCCTCTAGTTCAACACAGGCTATATAATACTAATAAATCTATTATTAATAATAATATACTTTTTTTTGTCTGTCTGTCTGTCTGTCTGTCTGTCTGTCTGTCTGTCTGTCTATCTATCTATCTATCTATCTATCTATCTATCTATCTATCTATCATTAAAAACAATAATATAACCTTAGAAAACAGTACATTTAACTAGTTACAATTATCCAGTGGGACAGACTTCACCTCCTTGTGATTTGATCCCATTTACGTTAAATAAACATAATACTAAGCATGTTTTATCCTATGGGCTTGTTGCTATAAGACAACTCTTATGACCTTCAAAGAGCGGAACAATCCAGGATTAAGTCATATCAAGCCAGATAACTTAATCCAGATATGAAGAATAAGATTTTGTGTTATTGTTTTTGCCATCTCTTCTGCATCAGTTGGACATTATATAAATCAATGTCCAGATAAATGTCCTCTCACTAAGAAATAATATATTTGAAAGCCATTAAAAGATTATAACTGTTAGTAAAAAAGAGAGCACCACCATTGAGAACACACAAACACCGAGAAACAGAATGAGGGTTGCTATAGTAACGAGCCAACCAATGAGAGTTGATAAGAGCTTTGTCATGGCATGAAGTCAGTGTGTGTGATGTGATGTATACCAGCAGGGGGAGCAGACACACACATGGGGAGGAACACCCTTTATCTGTTTACTGCTGCCACCCATTACAGTTCAGATTTTAAACACAATATTTGATCACCAACCACGCATTTACACATTAGTTGATAACATATAATATTATCTTTTACAATTCAGCATCCTTTTAATATAATTGTAGCCTTCTTGCCACTTTCATTCATAATACAGTAGAGAGATTTCAGGAGATGGTGAAGAAGATGGGATATGAAGTCACATTTAAAAATGTATCATTGTCATTGATAAAATGCTTCAACTTCTCAGTAACACTGCATAATAGCTTTCATGAAAGCACAAACAAACACTAAATACAACTAGTCAATGAGGTTGATCGTATTCAGTGAGAACACATTCAGTTGACACAGTAAAGACTTTTTAATAGTTACTTTCTTATTTCAAATAAATGCATTTTAACATTCAATTTTAACATATATGAAAATAAAAAAAAGAGTTATTTAAAATTGTAATAATATTTCAATAGATCACCTTTTTTACTGTATCAAATAAATGCAGACTCGGTCAAGACATTTCTTTCAAATACATAAAAAATTCTTACACTGATTCTCAGTTTATCATTACATATCCTAGATTCATTGCGTCCAGTGCCTGACAGAAATGAACATTTTAAGATCTATACACTCTAAATAAACCTATAGAAGACACTTACCACATTTGGGAAATGATAAATATATCGGTAAATAAATAAACAAAAAACACTCTTCACAAAAAAGCACAGGCACACTTTTCAAGAAAATATAATAACTCCAAATGCTTTTGGGTCACTTTATCCACTGTTGGTGTGAAAATGAATGTTTGAGTCAGTGAGGATGGTTAGAGAACGTACACTCAGCACAGCTTGTTTGTACGGATGGGAGTAAGTGGCATATGCTTGTATGATGACTGTGTGTGTGTCTTGTACCTGGTCCCAGTTTGGCCACAGCACACAGCAGGTCGTAGTTGATCACTGGTGTGGCATCTTCACTCTGGCTCCATCCCACAGGTGGGGACGCAGGTGGAGAGATGAGGTACTGCTTGACAGGTTGAGGTGGGGCAAGGTATGTCTTGTCCACATCGTCCCCTGAGTTTTGCACCTGTGGCCAGAGAGAAAAAAGATGGGGTGGTAAAGCACAAAACAAGACTAAACAATAAAAGAAAAAACTGCTCTAAATTAAATACATCCTAAATACAGCACAGTTCAGTCCCAGATCTAATTGATTTGAAGGGATACTCTCACCATAGTTATGAAAATTAATAAATGAATATGAAGGAATAAAGACATTGCCGTTCAAAAGTTTTGTGTCAGTAAGTAAAAAAAAGAAGAAATTTTTTTTATTTCGAATGTATGCATTAAATCTATCAAAAGCGACATCCAAGGCATTTACAATGTTACAAAAAAGTTTATTTGAACAACATCTGCTGAAAATTCAGCTTTGCCATGACAGGAATAAATTACATTTTAAAATGCATTAATATAAAAATTTAAGAAAAAAAATATATATTATATAAATATATATATTTCACAATATTACTGTTCTTACGATTAAATAAATCCAGCCTTAAAATGAGATTTCAAAAAATTCTTACTGACACCAAACTTTTGAACAGAATTGTATATTTCAGTCTGTATTGGAAATATATCTTTATAGCGTTTGAATATAGAGCCCAAGTCATATGGACTAATTTTATGATGTTTTTTTGGAGTTTGACCGCTCCTGCATACAGGTTTGGAACAACATCAGGGTGAAAAAATGAGGGCAGAATTTGAATTTCTGGATGAACTATTCCTTTAATGAAGAATTAAACACAATAAAAAGTAAAGCACTGACCTGTGCGAAGTACAGTTTTAGTTTAGTGCCATTGAAATCAGATTCATGGAGCTCGATGCGTGCGCGTGCAGCGGCCTCTGGAGTGCTAAAGCTGATCCGAACTCTTCTGAAACTCTTGAACATCTGGAAGGTCGTCTGATCATCATAGATCCTGAACAGAGCCTCAAACCGCTCCTGAGGAGAATTACAAACAAAACACAATTCAGAACGGCTCTGGTTTTGCATGAAATAACTTTCATGATTCTGCAGATGTTTTTAGCATCTGTGTTATTATAAAACTAGCATTGTGCTCTCCTGTGCTCTAGAAGCATGGTGCTGATTTGGACGGCCTGAATAGAAAGGGGGCAGTTGAAATATGAAGTGTGACCTTTACTGTGCTGATGGAGCAAATAAAGAGACAACGGTGACAGGAAGCAAATAAAACAAAATGTTAATTCAAGGATACTAGAACAAGTTCTAGATTTACACCACACATCATCTATATTCATTATACTGATGTGATTAGTTAGTGTGGCTTATTAACTGTTGTTATAAATGTGTATTGTTTGATACTGTATGTTTGTTTTGATATAAATTAGATTTTAAGTCAGCAGCTCTTGTGCCAAAGTGCAAAATCTAATATTAATTTGATAACAGAAAATTACATTGATTCAGCAGTGAAAATGCCGCCGAAGAAGTTAAGTGATGTGGCTGAGGAAATCGATGACATTAAAGTCACGTTGGACTTCCTCAAAACACAGCTCACGGAGGTAAAGGAGCAACAGATCCGTATTTTGGATTTGGTGAAGGAGGTCCAGTCTCTTCGCATCCAGAACGCGGAGAAAGACATGAAAATAGTGCAGCTGGAGAATCGGGTTGCAGACCTCGAACAAAATTCGAGGATGAACGACATCATAATAACCGGGTTCACGGTGAAACCCCGATCGTATGCTCGCGCGGTGGATGTAAACATCAGAGATCCAGCAGCTGAGATTGATACCAGCTCGACAGAGCAACAAGTGGCGAGCTTTTTACAATCAAAAGGAATTGATCTGGATTGCAATAATGTTGAGGCTTGCCATGTGTTGCCGAGGAGGAAAGCCAGCGATAAATCTACTGTCATCATGAGATTTGCAAACAGAAAACACAAGATTGCGATTTTGAAGGAAGGAAAAAAGCTCAAAGGAACAAACGTTTATATCAATGAGCACCTCACAAAGCACAATGCAGATATCGCAAAGAAAGCCAGGTACCTGAGAAAAATGAAGAAAATACAACATACATGGACTGCCAACTGTAAAGTGTTTATAAAACTAAATGGAAGCCCAGAAGATGCGAAGGTATTGGTGGTGAGGGGTTTGGAAGAGCTGACTGAGTATGAGTAAACAAGGTTGTCAGGCTACTGGAATACGAGGTAAGCTGACTGACATACATACTCAAATAAGACACTCATCTGAAGCAGAAGATACAACCAGTCTGGAGTTGCAAATATTTGAACATACTGATTACATAAGTTTTGATATGGAATATGATATTGATCCGGACAAGAACTTTTTTACTTGTGCCAATAAAAACTGTGGCTACTATACAGATGAAATGCACAATCAAATTAATAAAGATGGCAGACTCTCCGTTATACATATAAACAGTAGAAGTCTCTATGCAAACTTTGAAAATATTAAGAACTATTTGCATGGTTTGGCACAACCATTTAGTATAATTGCTTTATCTGAAACATGGATGCATAAGGAGAAAAAAGAAAATTTTGAGTTGGATGGATATGATTTTGTACACATGGACCGAAAACATGGAGCAGGAGGAGGTGTTGCATTATTTGTGGACACTAACTTGAGATTTAGTGTTGTGGAGGATATGAGTCTCATTGTTGAAAATATATTTGAATGTTTAACAATTGAGTTACATAGAGAACATAGGAAGAATGTGATTCTAAGTTGTATTTATAGAAAACCAGGCTCATGTGTTGAAAAATTTAGTGAATATATGGAGGAAATGTATATCAAAAAAGCTAGTAAAACAATCATTGTTTGTGGAGACTTCAACATAGATATGCTCAATCCAAATAAGCATAAATTGATAGAAAATTTCATTAGCACAATCTATAGCTTGAATTTGTACCCTAAAATCACTAGACCTACGAGGATAACGACCCATAGCGCTACACTAATTGATAATATTCTAACAAATGAAATCTTTAATGATGCAATAAGTGGAATATTAATAAGTGACATCAGTGATCATTTGCCCGTATTTACAGTGTTTGATAGCGATTGTAAGCCTCATCAGGAACCACTAAGTAAATTCAAAAGATTAAGATCAGAAGAGTCCTTGAATGTTTTTAAGAATGATTTATTTGTACAAAATTGGGACGGTGTATATGACAAGAGCAATGTACATGATGCCTATGATGAGTTTATGAGAATATTTAAACAACTATATGACAAAAATTGTCCATTGAAGAAAATATGTACAATTTCAAATAAAAAAGGTCATCCCTGGATTACAAAGGGATTGAAAAATGCAATCAAAAAGAAGAACTTGCTTTATAAGGAGTTTTTTAAACAAAGAACCAAAGAGGCGGAAAATAAGTACAAGAAATATAAAAATAAATTGACTAATATCTTGAGGAAAACTAAGAAAGATTATTACAATAAATTAATAGAAACTAAGAAATCTGATGTGAGGGAAATGTGGAAAATATTGAATAAAGTAATAAAAAAATCTTCTGGCCAGTTAAGTTATCCTAAATATTTTAATATGGGAGACAAAGACAATTATAATATGATAGAGGTGGCAAATACTTTCAATACATTTTTTGTCAATATTGGGAAAGAGCTGGCAGAGAATATTCCTGACCCCAGAAATGATCAATATGGTTATTGCTCTATTGAAAGAAATGTAAATTCAATGTTCCTTTCTCCGGTGGAGGAAAGTGAGATAATTCAAATTGTTTCAAAATGTAAGAATAAAACTTCAAATGATTGTAACAATGTTGATATGACGGTGGTGAGAAATGTTATTGATGCCATTTCAAAACCTCTTACCTATATTTATAACTCATCATTTCAATCTGGCACATTCCCTAATCAAATGAAAATAGCAAAGGTCATTCCACTCTATAAATCAGGAGACAAACATCAATTTACAAACTATAGACCGGTTTCTCTGCTTCCACAATTTTCAAAAATTCTGGAAAAACTTTTTATCACTCGTCTTGACAACTTTTTGGAAAAAAATAATATATTTAATGAATGTCAGTATGGATTTAGAGCAAAAAGGGCAACATCACTTGCATTGTTAGATTTTATAGAAGAAATATCAAGTTCAGTAGATAACAAAATGCATACTATTGGAATATTTGTTGATTTACAGAAGGCGTTTGATACCATCAATCATGAAATTTTGTTAGGAAAATTAGAGCGATATGGGATCCGAGGAAAGGTATTAAACTGGATAAGAAGTTATTTGACTCAGCGAAAGCAGTTTGTGAAGCTGGGAGATTATTTTTCTGAATGCTTGGAAATTTCTTGTGGAGTCCCACAGGGGGCAGTGTTAGGCCCGATATTGTTTCTTATTTACATCAATGATTTATGCCAAGTGTCAGATGTATTGAAATTAGTGTTGTTTGCTGATGACACTAATATTTTTTGTTCAGGCAGTGATCTACAGTTGCTAGTGCAGGAGACAAATAAGGAATTAGAGAAGATTAAATTATGGTTTGATACAAACAAATTATCACTAAATTTAAAGAAAACAAAATTAATGATGTTTGGTAATGGTCGAAATAATTTGCAAATTGAAATTAAGATGGATGGAGTGGTCATTGAAAAGGTTAATGAAATAAAATTTTTAGGAGTTATCATTGACAATAAAGCGAACTGGAAACCACACATTAGTTATGTTAGGAGTAAGGTTTCAAGGAGTATAGCAATAATTGGCAGAGCAAGACCAGTTTTAAATCAGAAGTCTTTACGTATGCTTTATTGTTCATTAGTTTTGCCATACTTTACTTATTGTGTAGAAATGTGGGGAAATAATTATACAACAACAGTTCAGCCACTTGTCATTTTACAGAAGAGAGCTTTAAGGATCATTCACGGGGCGGGTTATAGGGAACATACTAATATATTTTTTATGGAGTCCAAATTACTAAAATTTAAAGATTTGGTGGATTTACAGACTGTGCAAATTCTATATAGGGCAAAGTGTAATGATTTACCTCAAAATGTACAAAAGTTATTTACTTGGAGAGAAGGAGGGTATGTGTTGAGAGGAAAACTAAATTTCATATTACCAATGGTACACAGTAGGAAGAAAAGTTTTTGTGTTTCCATACAAGGGGTGAAACTGTGGAATAACCTAAATGAGAAGCTTAAGAAATGTCCAAATATAAAACAATTCAGGAAAAGATTTAAAGAAATGATTTTTGAACGTTATAAAAATGAAGGAAATTGAGTTGGTTAAGCCAGAATGTCT
The DNA here is from genome assembly GCF_963082965.1 of Carassius carassius. Classification (NCBI taxonomy): domain Eukaryota; kingdom Metazoa; phylum Chordata; class Actinopteri; order Cypriniformes; family Cyprinidae; genus Carassius; species Carassius carassius. The sequence goes on from NC_081785.1 coordinate 12,274,233, forward strand.
GTTGCTAACATTTTGTATAAATGTATGAAGATTTATGTGTTTGTGTTTTGTAAAAAAAAAAAAAAAAAAAAAAAACTAATGTATTAAGAGTTTGAAAGAGGGGTGGGAATTAACAAGTGTTAAACTTCAGCCCACTCCTTTTTCAAGCAGCGGTGAATTTTATTTGTTGGATCATCAGTGTTTTTTCAATTATTGTTTTATGTTGTACATACTGTACACTTTTTCACTGTATGCTTGAAAATAAAAAAAAAATAAAAAAAAAAATAAAAAAAAACACAAAACAAAAATTCATAATAAGACAAAAGATCTGATGATGTTTAATTTCTATGAATAAAACTACAATCTGAATAAACTGAATATGACATTTTAAGAAGAAGAATTTTTGCTGCACATATGCAGCATTGTCCAGTTTATGTTTGCATTTCCGTGCTTCTGTTCCCACACACAGAGAAGGTTTGTTGTGTATCAAGAGGGGATGTGTCAATCACTAATTCATGCACAGCTCTTGAGTGTTTCCTGCAGGCGGTGTAGACTTACACACTACCCGGGTGGAAGGAGTGGACATCCGCCTTCATGACACGCCAGCTTTTTGTGTGTTTGTGTGTATAAGGGAGAGCGTGTGTGGCATGTAAAATGCCTTTCAAGAAGAATGAAAAATAATAAAGATTAACATGCTGACCTGTGCAAAGTAGTTTTAGTGATGTTGAAATCAGATTTGTGGAGATAAGGACACATACCGTGATGACCTGCTTTTACATTAAACTGTCAAATATGAATGCATACATGCATAAATGAATTAAAATAAATAAATAAACAAAAATAAAACAAATACTGATAAAAGTATTGATGCAAGGGAATCATAATATTACAATTCTTGCCTATACAAATAAGAAGATAATTATATTAATTGCGTGGTGGATATTAAAAAGATATACTACTTTGAGAAAAGAAATTAAAAATAATAACTAAAAGCAAAATTCAAATGCACAGTATGAACAATGAATAAGTATTTGGAGTATTTTGATTACATTTAATAGTATTAGTTAAAAATTAATTGATTTAATTACTAAATTAATTAACAACTTGTTTTTAAAGATTTTATTTCTTTTGTATGGTATTGATATGTTGTGCATCCCTCATGCAAATTCAGTAAGAAATTACATATAAAATATATAAATATGTTATTTATCTAATTATGATGGCCCAGCATCAAAAGAGAAGATCTGAGGTTTTTTCTCTCAATGTGCTGCTGGTTGATGGACAGTCAGACACTACAGCAAAACTTCAAAGACCACATCAGCATCCAGTAAACACCAGATACAAACAGTTCACAGGCAGGAGACAGGCCCCTTTTCAAAGCAGCATCGCAGATAAGTGTTCAGGACACTGGTGTGATGTAAGGCCTATGTAACTCTGTTATGAAACAGCACAGGTGTGTGTGTGTGTGTGTGTGTGTGTGTGTGTTGGTTCACTTCACACCACTTCCAATCACATGTATTTAACACCTTTTACCTGCCTGGAAAGAATAAACAGGTGGCGACACATGAGATCATTGTGGTCTGCTCTGATGGAGGGCAGAGAGAAACATTTATAACTACTGATGGAAAACCGCAATCTGGAAGGAAAAAAAACAACTTGCAGACTTTCACACCCCAACAGAACAGAAAAAGCAAGAGTTAAAATACTTCATTAGGCTGATTAAAATTACAATATGTTATTCCTTTTTATCACTTCAAAATTAAAAGAACCATCTAATTCATTTAGCTTTTTTTATTTGAATGCAGCCAAGTGAGAGCAAAATAAAAACTTTCTATTATTTCTCCGAAGCCTGTAGTCATTTTAGATGGAATGTTTTGAAGATGTTTCTATTCCTCTGTGAAAAAACATGTTAGATTGGTCATGGGCCCTGTGTTTCATCTGTTCACCTGTTGGCGGCAACATTGCTTAAAAAGATGTCCTGTGTATCATCAGCCTTAGAATGAGAGAATTATTTGAGAGAGTCAGTAGAGAGAGACAGAGGAGAGTAAAACATATGTGGACTATCCGACTGAAATCTATTGAATTCTTTGTAAACTGCATGCAAAAGCACATTATATATTTTTCTGTCTGTGATATACAACGTACAGTTGTTTATACAGCTGACCAAATTCACTAATTTCTACTAATGCTGCATTCAATATGTAATCAATGGTGAAACATCTGACGTGTCAGAGTTCATTTCTACTATCTTTATAATTCTCAAAGACTTATAAATATAATAAATTATATAGTATAGTTTAGTATAGTTTTAGCACTGAATATTAATAATGTAAACTACTGAGATGGTTACTGTGATTGTTTTCTAAACAGAGGAAGCTCTTTTTTTGATTACAGCCATTGTTGCGAAGTGGACTTATTATAAATTAGAAAGAGCAAAAGACATACAGTTGCAATCAAAATGATTCAACCCCCTTGACCTGCAAGACATTTTGCTGCGGAGAACAACATTTTATGAAAACAATTCAACAAAGGCATCAGTAAAGTATTAGAGAAAGTTTGTTAATACACTTTGAGTGATTATGAGAATGGAACATTGATGAATCATGATGAAATTCAAATTGGTTCTAAATTATTCAACCTCCTTTGTGCCGAATCTTTTATTCTTTAAAATCATCAATAAATGCTGTCTGTAAGTGTTTAGAAGCTTTTGTCACCTCTCTACTACAGTATTGGCCCATTCCTCGCCTGAAAAAGCTTCCAGATCACTGATAATCTTTGGTTTTCACATTGCCACTGCTTTCTTCAAATTCAACCAGATATTTGCAATGAGAATTAAGCCGGGAGACTGAACAGGCCACTCAAGAACATTCTATGACTGATCCCTGAACCAAGCAGAAGTAGATTTTGATGTGTACTTTGGGATGACTGTCCTGCAGGAAAGTCCATTGATCATCAGCTTCAGTCTTTGCACCAAAGGCATCACAATTCTTGTCAAAATGGCCTGATACTTTAAAGAACCCATGATGTCCTTCATACAGTCATGATTTCCACTTCCGGCGACAGTAAATAACCCCATAACAGGACTGATCCACCTCCAAGTTTGAGGATGGAGATGGTGTTCTTCTGCTTATGAGCTTTGCCTTTTTTGCAGCAGACATACCGCTGATCCATGGGCCCAAAAAATTCCTGTTTGGTCACATCACTCCATAAAACATTCCTCCAGAGCTCCACAGGTCCACACAAATGAATTTTATCAAGCCCTTTGTTCTTCTTGATCAAGAGTTGTATTCATCAAGATGTCTCAACATGTAGGCCATACTTGTCTAGTGTTTTTCTTACACACTGCATTGAAATGGTTTTCCTCCTTTCATCGGGTCATCTTGCAAGTCTTTGGCTGTACATTGCAGGTTTTTCTCAGTTGCTCTGATTAAACATTTTATGATATTGTGCTTTTTCTTCAACACCCTCAATGGTTTTCTGGTAAAACACACTGTAAATTTAGGAATAAGGCTGAGAGCTGTGTCTCTAGGAACTTTCAATGTCTTGGAAATCTTCATTTAGCCTTAGACTTTCTAAAGTAATACAATATTTATTCTCTTTAGCTTTTGTGAGATCTCTGTTGACATTTTTGCTACTCAACTTTAGCACATGCATGGGCCATACTGTATGTGTAAAATCTCAAGCTAATTCGGTTTTTAATAGTTTCTAAAGGCTTAATTGTGTTTTGAGACTGTTTTATTCCCCACCATGCAAATAAGTGATTTAAAAACAGCAATGTTGAATAATTATGACATAGCAGTATTATAATAAAATCTTATAACTCAAAAATATAACATTATATTAACAACATCACTTTTAATATGCCAGTGAACTGTTATAGATGCAATTTTTATTTTATCCTGGATCTTCAGAAAAGCTTGTATTTGTAAAGTAGTTTGCAGTCTCTCAGGGGTTGAGTAATTTTGATTGCAACTGTACAAAAATAGTTGAAAAAATAATCCAGCCATTTTTTTCATGCTGTTTTTCACTAAATCAAAAATGTTCACCAATGCAACAATATATATTTTCCATACTGTATTTATGTATGCATGTGTATATGAAAATACTAAAAATACTAGTCAAGAGACTACTGCCTAAATAAATATAGTCAGCTAAATTATTGTAAATATATCACTGTAGCAGAAATGACTCGAACCAGAAAAATTAAAGAGTCGATCAGGGCTGTGTTTGAAACATGAGCCGAATTCCTCAGGAAGTCATAAAACATTCTGTGCCACAAGTCCCAAGCAAGATGAGCAACCAACTTGTTCACACAACAGCTTTCAACATTAACACCACTAGAACAATTATTTACAATTTCAATTCGAAGGAGAGAAATTTGGTGTTCGTAATGGAAATGCAACGCTGGACATCACATGTAAACCCATGAGAGTTAAACACTTCCATTGACTTCCCCCCACCTAGCAGACACAGACTGAAATTCCTAAGGGGGAAGGGGCTTTGAACCTCTGGTCTCCACAGAAATCTTTGCCAAGAGAATGGCAAAGAACCTGTCTTTTCTACATGTATATGGACCAAAATGAACTCCAAAATGACTTATAAATGAATCAGTCCATCGCTTCACTCCATATTAATTTATGTGTAACCCACACATTTGACTATCATGTTATAATCACTTATTGTGTATGTCTTTTAATAACTATGGGATAGCTTAAGGAAACATAGTCATGTCTAGTATCTACGTAATCGAATCTGTTTGCTTGAATTAGTCCAGACAATCAAATATTTGTTAAATCTATCATATTCGTGTTATAGGAATCATGTCCAAAATTATACCCTGCAAGAGCGGGAAAATTCGGACCACATGCTTGGTAAGATAAACATATGATTTATGGTACCCCCGAGCCAAGACAATATCTGATTGGTCAAGACAACATTTGAGGTGTGGCCAACAGGCCAGTTTAAATACTCAGGACACCATAAAGTCTTGCTTTTAGTCTCTAGCTATGCTTCTGCTATTAGTCATGTCGGCTTTTAGTCTCTAGCTATGCTTCTGCTATCAGTCATGCCTGCTTTTAGCTTTGCTTCTTAGCTTTAGCTTTTAGCCATGCTGTTTGTCATCACTGTTCTTTGAGCGCGGTCCCAGCGTGCTTCAGCCTGCACGCCTGTTGCTACTTAGCCACGATGAGAAGGAACACCACCTAGTCTTGCCAAACTTTACTTCTTTTCTTTTCCGTTTGAGAGTTTCGTATTCTGAGTTAAGTTTTGTAACGTCGAGTCTCCGCAGCTGACCTCGGGTGCCCGTTCAACTTCAACCAGCCACACAACTCCATCTTCAGCCAACGTCCAACCACGAGCTTCCCAAGACGTCACTTCAACGGCTACTGAACTTCCAGCCAATCAGCGACAACTTTACACAGGCAATGTACCTCCAGACTCTGATTTGTACTGGTGTATCTGATATAATTTTAACCTCATTGAGGAACTCAATGCGAGGGTTGATTAAGTGATTGATGGTTGTTCATGTTTATGCAATTTAACGTATTGCTGTAAACTTGGGATTCCATATTTCCATTCTCTTAAACTCATCTTTCCCTAACTTTCGATCTTCCTGCAACTTGTGTGAATGTGTGAGTGCGTGCGTTTATGTGTTAGATTAGTTTATATGTCTTAGATTTATCTAATAAAGCCTTATTCATATTGAAAAGAGAAGTATCTTGTGTTTTGTGCTTACAAGTTAATGTCTTAAACTGCCGATCTTGTTACTGTGCTAATTGATAGTGTTTTCACTATAGTTTGGATATTAATATCCAGCGCAGATTTGATGTTAAACGGCTCGTTCAGTGAAACGCAGGGTGTCTCAGTGATCAGCCGTGAAACAGTGATTCTGTTCAAATTCCCTTTAAAATCTTAAATTATTCCCTTTGAGCTAAATTGACCTGTTTCCCTTACATCACAATGATTTGTATGTGATCACCAGCCCTAGTACACTGCACTGCTCAGTGTACTTATCTTCTTGATCTCATACTAGTCTCCTCAGAAAGTGATTTTAGGACAAGCTCCACACATGTACTTAATATAGAAAGCCACTAAAAAGCTAGGAATGTCCCAAGAATCTGGGGCATATGTTGCACTAGGATGCTAGCATGATTTTGGCCTGAGAATAGAACCATAAATAATTAAGAAGATTAATCCGTTAAACGAGTGGGTGATGTTTTTAATTACCCTGCTGATGTTACACAACCCTGATGACTAGCCGCCAATCAAAAAGCCCTTGGGTGATACAGACGGGAGCAGGATTAAAAGAATCACTGTACTACAACTACAAATTCCTAAATATAGACAAAAACACACACTAAACTCGACAGATGGACAAATTTCATTACATTGTCTCACATCTGGTTTCCCATAATTCAGCTGCTCATTGTTTGGCCTGTCAGTAAATAATGAGTGAACCTTTGCTGCCTTAAATCAAGGCTTTGTCCAAAAAGTCTGGAAACAGGAGGACCAACCCAGAAAACATAATCTAAATGTTATCATAATGTCACACGAGTCATTCATTCATCTAAGCAACCGCTCTGTGCATGGGGTGCAAACTCGCCAGGCACAAAACAGTTTTGCACAAAAGAAGCTGATCCCTGACCTTCAGTGACAGGAAATCTCTGTAAGTGGCAGAAGCAATTCATCACAACTGCTATAAATGCAGAGGGAACGGTGTTTTCCCTCAGTGTTATCAGCACTGAGTTAAACAACAACAAATGCTGTCACCCTGATTGGCTCTGGTGGAATTGGTGCCATCATTCAGGTCTGTTGTGGTTTTATACTAGAATCAATGGTAGGGAACAAATCCAATTTACAGACCTGATGAAAAAGACCCGGAGGATTTTCCAGACCTCAGAGATGGGGGCTGTGATATTCATCCCAGAATTCCATGCCCTTATGGGAATTTCTGATATCTGTAAAACCTGTGTTGACTAAGCAGACTGATTTTCCTTCAATATGGAATTCAATCAAGATATTTATAGAATGGTATCTGACAAATGATGAATATGAAACGCTTGCCTTACTATTATTTTTGTGATGATTCTCCTTGTATACTACCAAAACTGCACTGGCTTACCAAGTCATGGACTTTACAAGACCCCTGAAAGTGTCCTGTGATATTTGGCACCAAGACGTTAACAGCAGATCCTTCATGTCCTTAAATTGCTAAGTCGAGTCACCATGGATTAGACTGGTTGGTTCAACACATCCCACAGAATCTCAATCAGATTAGCATCTTAAGAATTTGGAGCTCACCTGGAACTCTTCATTTTCTTTCTTGAAACCATTCCTGAAAATGTGAGTAGTCTGCACCTACTCAGGCACATTATTAAAATTGTTGCCACCATCGATGAGCCTTGGACACCCTACATGCTGTCACTAATTTGTGGTTTGTCCCTCTTCGGGCCATTTTTGAGTTTTGATAGGTTCTCACAAATGCTGATCAGGAGCACCCCACAAGCCTAGCTGTTTCAGAGATGCTCTGACCCAGTTTTCGGGTCTTGTCAAAGTCACTCAGATCTTTATTCCTGCCTGTTTCTTCTGCACCAACACACTGATTACATGTACTGACCTTCACATGTGACCTTGTTAGGAGATGCTTAAGGAGCCTTTTACATACATACATACAAACCCCAATATACAAGTGTCAGCAACACTATTTGCCACCCTATAGAATATAGCTTTTATTCTTTGACCACCGTTACATAATATAGCGCATTGTCACAACAGTAGATGTTTATTCCCACAAAGGGGCTGGCTCTAATGTCCCCATGCGCTGAGGATTCAGGAAGGTTGTTTGAAGTGCTAGGAGAATGTGCAGACTGTGTCGGCTGGTAACCCGACCCACAGGAAAACAGACACAAGTGGGTGGCCAGCAGCCTTTTGTCTAACGTCATCATTACCTATGAATGCCTTTAACCTTTCAGAGTGACATCTGAGCTCTGCTTGTGCTCTTGGGTTACAGATGTATCTAACCTCCCTCCTCCATCCATCTTTTGGTTTCATCCATCTATCAGTCCATCTAAGATGAGTGAAGAGAGAGAGAAAGAGTGAGAGAGAGTCATACAGTCCTAGCATGGCTATTGCAGGGCTATATCTCAGGCTGCAGGCTTCAGCCTCCCCACCTGCCAAAGGTCAGATCCTGTTACCTACCTGAGCAGAACCTGATCCAGCTATGCTTTAGTCCTGTGCTACCTTCAGTTTTACCTGTCACTCATTCTTGCAGCTAGTGTGCCATTTGTTCCAACATCTACTCTAGACAGAGATGAATCTGCTAGGTCGATAAATTGGGCATTCATTCGCCAATTTGAGAATACTAGAATTTGATTTTAGTTTGTCCAAAATCAAAATCTGTGAAAAAATGTTTCATTTTCCTAGCTCTTGAACACATACATTTGAGTATATGCATCCTAATCATTAATTTAAAAGTTATAAATGTTTTTTTTTTATTTTTGACAGTAATAAGGAATTATTCTTTCATAAAAACTATTGCATTTTTGTGTTTATGTATATCCCTTTATTTATTTTTTTAATTGTTTTATGTTTTTGTTGTTGTTTTTGTTTTTTGAAAAAAAAATTAAATACTGCTTTTTTCATTATGATACCAGAATAGTTGTATCACCATTTTTTTATTTTATTTCTCCCTAAAAAATATAATTCAGAAATTAACAATATGCTCATTACAAATTAGGTGTATTCAAAACATTGACAAGGCACAATAAAATTAGCATCATGTTACTGACCTATTGATTAACCCTGGGCCTGGTTTCTAGATATTAGAGAGATTTCTCTCTCTAGATCTACTGCTTGTGACAGGACCAATCATTCCAGCAAATAGAACTTTTTTATTCAAAGCTGGAAAGGCTCATCAGTTGAAAGACTTTAGTCGTGACCATTATTAAATTAAATTAAATTAAATTTAAGCATTTAGCAGACACTTTTATCCAAAGCAACTTACAGTGCATTCAAGCTATCAATTTTTACATATCATGTGTTCCCGGGGAATCGAACCCCCAACCTTGCGCTTGATAGCGCAGTGCCCTACCAATTGAGCTACAGGAACATTATTACCTGTCATTTTGCTTTCTTGCAAAGGGCAGCCTACTTATTGTAAGGAAAGCCTCTCATGGGAGCCACTGGGGTTAAATGCTTTGCTTAATGGCACATGGAGTAGATCTGTCACTTCAGAACTCTTCGATTCCTGTGTCACCACCTTCCAGTGACATACAGATCACAGATGGCTAAAAAGCCAGAATAAACAAATAAAAAGCATTGAATGGTGGCAAGTTCTGACAGCTGCAATGCACATTAACTCTACTGATCATGCCTGGTGGATATTCACTCCTGCTTATGGGAATCAGTGCAAAGTAAAATACAAACACGCAAAAATCCTGTAAAACTTTAAAAGTCATGCGTTTATCGCTTCAATAAACATGCCATCAATGTGTTAGAGGGGACGTGTATGTGTGCGGTTATGCGTGAATGTTGAGAGTCCTGCCCATAACCTTCAGATTGAATGTACTGCATATTTTCCATAGCACATCATTTTCCACTGAACACACACACACACACACACACACACACACACACACACACACACAGACACACACATTGTAGGCCACACCTGTTCCAATGAATGCACTCAGATCCCAGTTGTTCCACTAACAAGTCTGACAAATGTAGATGAAAAGTTAACTGACTGTGTGAACCTATCCGTCATTTTATCTACTGTAAACCAAAAGCGACATGTATCCATAAACCTATCAGAGAATAATTTCTAATTCCTTAATTTATCCACTATTGAAACCAGTTAAAGCTTCAGATGACTACATTATCTGTTTCTAACACACATTCAGTGAATTTTCAATGCTCCTGTCCAATGAGAATTCCCGAGCAAAGACTAAATGAATAAAAATTGAGCACCAGATAAAAAAGAAAAAGAAAAAAACAAAACCAAGCTGTTGTGCAGAGATCAGTGTAATCAGTGACTGTAGCCCACGTGCTGTATTTTATAATCTCTTGTGCACTCAAATCGAGCCAAAAACCCAGATTAGAACCAATACACACATGGTGAAATTTTCAGACACTGATTTTCTTAATACATTTTTTTAATTGTCTTCTCTCCCTCCTGTCTTTTCTCACTCAGAGCAGCACACTGCAGGGAAAGCAGAGCCATTGCAGCCTCTGCAGTAACTGCACAAACACCTGTTTGCAGGTCTCTATTTGCAGTTTACGGCACAGAAACACGGACCAAATATGGAAAACACATAAACTAGGTTGACAATTTGACACTGCACGCTTATTGGCACTTATTTAATTTTAGTATCATATGCCTCCTTTGCCACTCATTTGAGCAATTGTCAGAAACACCATACATGCATTTCCATCCAAAACATTTGAGCATTTGCTCGCTTGTTTCAGTGAGTCAAGGTGTAACAGAAAGAAAAAAAAAACATCTTTATTGCTAGAAAGGTGCAGACTTATATGTACCTACCAATATAATCCTAAATATTAAATCTACGATTCCTGACATAAAAATGCCTCTTTGCATTTTCGATGCTGCACACTGCACAGAAAACTGCACTGGCTCATGCTAGAATACATAGAGTGTGTCTGAGTGCCCTACTTCTGGACAAATTCCAAATGATAAATTCTAACAAATACTATATGCAATTTAAGTGCCAATATCAATTACAAAACAAACTAAGTTTTATCATTGATTATCACAGTATGATGGGTGGATGTGTACACCCCCCCCCCCCCCAAATGAAAGGGAGATGTTAGGAATAATGTAATGGACTGACAGATTTTGAGCATTACAATGAAAGTGAAACAGCTCTCATTCTGCTCCAGAGAAGACAAAAGAAAGTCATACAGGGTTTGGAACAACATGAAGGTGAGTAAATGATTACAGAATTGTAATTTATGGTTTGAACTAACCCTTTAAGCATGTAACTTAAAGTGTCCATACAAACGGGTGGCGCAGCCCGTCTGGAGCTGCTCCGCATCGAGGGTCGTTCAGAGCATTGACGCCATCGGTGCGCATGCAGCAGAATGTTAATGTGAACTGCGGATTCATTGAGAGAAATTCCAGCGATGAGAAGCAATGAATTGTTGCTTGCAACGTCACACAGACCGCGCTCATGCAGTGAAAGCGCTCCTCGCGCACAGACACAGACCGTTCATAAACAGCGTGCATCTATTAGCCTATTTTCTTCTGTATTCGTTTATTTATAGATAAACTTGGAGTACCTGCATTTTGTCGGACGTAAACACCTCAGTGTCTACATCGCAGGCGATGAGCGTCAACATCTTCAGTTTCATGTTTATCGATGGCATTCCCTCTTTTGCTGCTTGTAAAAAGATAAAGAAAGAAATTTGGTCTTTTATACCCTATTCTTCGTTTCTTTCTCTAACGCCTTCCTTTTGTATCTGTGCGGCTGTTTGAGACTGAAAGTCTTTGGTGTGCTGGAGAGCTGACTGACTCTAACTCTCCGGCTGACTCTGACTGTGAGATGCTGTTCTGTGAGCGCGTGAAGGCTGCTCAGTGCTCAGGTTCAACCCTACTGACCAATCAGAGCGCTCATCCGCCACATTGACGTCACCATCTTCGCTTGATTCTCTGATGAGCAGACGGCGCGCTCTTCGGAGAAGCGAACTCAGAACGCCGCAGATCGGTTGGGTTTGCCAACAAACTATGCAGTCATTGTTGTCTTGCTTTTTCTGATTTGTAACTTAACATTACAGTACGGGAAATAGTTCCAGGTGCCACAGAGACCTCTAAAGACTCTTAAGGAAGACAAAACAAAGGGTTTGGGATTCTTGAAAATTTTAAATAAGTTAATTCTAAGTATTATGTCAATGTCATCATAATATATCTAATAGTGTTTTGAAATTTAACGTTACCAAAAGTCGCATCCTTTGCAACATAATGTTGTGTTTTAAAGGAAATATCCATAAATCCAATGTCCTGCAGAAAATTACCATCACCCTTTTCCCTTTTCACTGACTTTTTCTTACACTGTCTCTTTAAGAGTGCACCATAAATTGCTTTCAGACATAAAACACTAAACCATTGTTATTATTCAATCACATATACATCAAAGCACTCCCACACTTGTATTTCAAACAAAACATGATGAAACTCACTTAAGTGCAGTGAAGGAATATTCTAGATGACAATTTGTGCAAGAGACTATGCTTTGAATGGTCAGTCTCAAAACACACAGACACACACAGCATTGCAGAGACACTGCACCATCATGACTTACAATTGTACATGTGTAAAGACTGCCAGTCTACCTCACTCATGTGTTGCCATACCAGCCCCTGGCACTTCTGCAGCTATCACAAACTAGGGCAAGCTATTTATAGCACAAAGAGAAAAATGATAGAGAGAGATTCAGAGAAAGATGAGAGAGAGAGTTCAGGTGCAGGAGAGTGCAGGCACTAAGGAGGAGTAAAAAGTGATGCAGCAGATATGGGGTGGATGCAGAAGAGATGGATTTAAAAGAAAGCTGCAAGTCAGGTAATATGACAGACAGGCTGAAATAAAAGGATAACTGAAAAGATAAATAATCAAAAGCAGTATGTAGAAAATAAAGGTAAAAAGGATACAAAACAGATCAGTTTACAGTATTTCCAATGCACTGGAGTTTTCCACTCTGGAACTCATTTATACACAACACCAAAATATCCCCTATGTCAACGAGCCACATAATGTCCTGAATAATAACAGCATGATATTCTCATTACGCTATTCGCAAATTCTTTTTCATCAATGGGTCAGCAGCAGGTCCATGGACTGCTCACAACAGCACTGAAATGAGCAATGCAGTATATCTATTTATGATCTTATTATATAATAAATAATCTGTGGACGTGTCATTTAAGGAGGTGGTTTTGCTTTAGGACCCAAGTTTTACATTGGACATCAAGTGGTGACTCAACACAGAAGCAAAACTGTTTATTGTACAAAATTAACAAAAATGTTGTTAAAATCAAAGTGAAGTGCAATGGCCCAACAATAAGCAAAACTATTAACATGATCAAAAAAAGGATAAGACAACATGCAACATGGAACAAATACTGGGCCAAATGTTGTTTTATTATCAACTGTAACTTAAAGAAAGAATCCTGAAACAAATGTATTAGGGTTTACACAAAAAATATTAAGCAGCACAACGGTTTTCAACATAGATAATAATAAGAAATGTTTCCTGAGAATCAAATCAGCATATTAGAATGATTTCTGAAGATTCATGTGACACAAGACCAAAAATATAGCTTTGCCATCACAAGAATAAATTAAACTTTAAAATATATTAAATTCAGCATGGATGATTTTGTATGACTGCTGAATTTAAATGATCCTTTATGTATCATGCATTTATCTATCAAATCTATCATTCTCAACAACCTGATCTCTTGGGTGAGTTTTTAAAGAGATTATTTATAGACTCTAATCTAAGGATACGTGGCAGATCCATTGTTTTGACTCTCACTTGAAGAGTCTCAATGCTGAGGCAGGCAGCAGGATTTTGACCCTGCACAGCACAGTGGACAGAGAGGGGAGGAGAGGTCGCAAGTCGAGTTGAGGCACGTGCCACCAAAGCAGGTCAACAGTCTTAATGAAACAACAACGCCAGACTGCCAGACGCAACCAAATGAAAGACTCATGAAATGTGTTTTTGTGTGTGTGTGTGTGTGTGTGTATGCATATGTGCGTGAGAGAAAAACAGACAAGAAGGGAAAGAAAGCTTCTCTTGTGCCAGTCACACAAAGTAAACAAGAATTTGTGAGTGGGTGGGTTCGGTGTGTCTGTGAAAGCTCTGGTTTCTGAAGCAGCTGTTTGCCAACATAGATGCTCACAGTTCCACCCAAAGACACAGATCACATTCAGTCTATCTCAAGAGCTGAAGGTAAAGAGCGTTTCTGTGCTTTTCAAACAGAAAGAGAGACAGAGCCCTTTTTAGTCCTCAGGGATGTGTACAATACATTCACTTCAACTGTGAGGTGTTTTGACAAGAGAGAAGTGTGATTTCAAATACCCATCTCTAGATAAATGGTACAAAGTGATTGCCAAAATATCATTTCACTGTCACTCACAGTTTCATGGCTGCTCTGGATAACTGCACTCATTACTACAAGACACACACAATCTTCAGGGCAGTACACAGGGTCACAGAGTGAAAGGCATTATGGGTAACCTCTAGCCCTCACTGTTTTATCCATCTTTTTTACCCTCAGGACAAAGAACCAAATATACTATTCAAATACACAAAATGAACTTACTGAACTTACAAAGTAATTATGTCATAGAAAAAATTTAATTTTCATAAAAAAAAAAAGAAAAATAATTATATGAAAAAATATGAACTAACAAATGTATGGCAGTGTAAAAAGACCATTTATTAAACCTACTGTACATGGAAAATATTTTACTAAATGGTTCCTTACTTCTTCAAAACAAGACAAAACATTCCAAGAATGTTGAAGGGATGTTTGTGTGACAGCCTAATAGGAACCTATACAAAATATTTGCTTATGGTTATTTTTAGGTTGTATTTATACTACCATTTAAAAGTCCGGGTCAAAAAGAGATTAAGTAAGAAATTAATAATTATTTTTTTAATAATACAGAGTAAAGACTTTTATTTCTTTTGAATGTGCGATTTTGGAAGTGTAGATGTGAATAAGAGCTAGTCACGAGCTTCAGTAGAGGGCAAGATTATAAAAAAATAAGTGACCGTAAAGACATTTAGAATGTTACGGTGATGAGTGTAACTGTGTCACAGTTAAAAAAGATTTATATTTCAAATAAATGCTGTTCTATTGAACATAAATAATTTTTTGAGCAGAAAATCGGGATATGAGAATGACTTCTGAAGGATCATGTGACACTGTATAAAAAAAAACAAAACAAAAAAAAAAACCTTTGAACAGTAATCTAAGCAAAAACAACCTGTTCCTAAATTCTTGGATTTCTGGTCTCAGAACCCTGAAATAATTAACATTCATCACACAAAATGATGGCTGGGCATGCAAGATCAGTATGCAAGGACATGTAGGGAGGAAAAATAGTATTATTTCTCAAGATAAAAATGTGGAGAGGTCAACCAAACCCTCCTCTATATGTCAGAAAACCAGTCCCCGATCATTTCAGTCTGACCTTCACATTTTGTACAGCACATTTCAGAACAAGTTGCCTTGTGTCACAACATAATGCTTTATAATGATGCAGTTGTTTAAAACATGGGATTAAGAAATTATATTGAAAAATAAAAACCTTAACTAATATTATAAATGGACCTCGGGGGGGAAAGTATCAAATGCATGATATGATGCCAAGAGATCAAGACAAAGAACAAGTAGAGACTAAGCTGAAAATAAGGAAGCAGGTTTTAGTTCTACTGCTGAGTGTGTTCACAAACAAGATATTCATTTATGTTCCCAACACAACAATTAAGTATTCAGGTTTAATATTTTCAGAGAAGCACAAGAGGTTTTCAGAAGGAAGCAGGTACGCTCTATTTTAAGCCAGTGACCTGAGTGACTCTGCTTCTCTCTCTCTCTCGCTGCTGGGAAATCACATCTCTGCTTATCTCCTCTACCACAGGGGAAGTAAAAGCTCTTCTCAGTCCCTGCCACTCCTCAGGTAAAAGGTTACAGCTTCAACAGGCAGCAAAAATATTCCATGAACACTGAGGCAATGTAGTGTGAATGTCAGATGTTGTCCTCGGGGCCTTAAAGTGCTGGCTTCTGAATGTAGGTTAAAATGTACTGCTCACAAGACCTCCATTAGCTTTGAACATGCCCGATTTGGAAAACTAGAGTTTCCTGACAAAGACCAAGACACCTAGCAAGCACTCAAAGCCTGTGGAACGGAGTGTGTTGAGTGGGAGAGAAAGCCTTTTATCCCACAATGCCTCATCTCAAGCTCAGATAGACCCTTAAAGGAATTCAAGCAAAAACATCTTTCCAAACATGTATGAATTGTCTTCCTTGGAAAATATATTTTGTAGAACTGTTTTTGTACATACAATGTTAGTGAGGTCCAAAACGATGATGACTTGATAATGGAAAAAAGAAAAACACTTTTGGTAACAGAATTTTAATTTTGGGGTGAACTTTTGTATAAACGTACTGCTTCTCCATAAGCTGTTTTTTTTTTTTTACTATGCAAATGGGAACAGAAATATTAAAAAAAAAATTGTTCTCACCCTCTGCCTGTCCTCCTCGAACACGGCCTCATGCACGCTGCAGGCAAACAGAGCTGTAGGTAGATCACTCAAGTCCATCATCTCCTCGGAGTCTTCCTCAATCTCTCCGAATGCCATCTCTTCTTCATCATCCTCTTCGGGATCGCTGCTGTGACCCTCTGAGCTGTTGCTCCACAATTTCCAACCCTCACGCATCATTCCACTGCCCAACCAGAAGACAGCATTAGAACAAATAGAACAAATGACACAAGTCATTCGAAATGTTGAGGCAATCAAGGATATATTTTTTGGTATGGGAAAAACACTTATAAAAGAGAAAATGCCATAAAAACATCATAAAAGTATTCCATGTGATCTGTGTGATATCGTTCATGACGTGAAACCATGATCTGTGAGTGCTGGTTTTTGCAATACACTTGCAGCGTTTACTAAAGATCTGATGACTGATAATCTGACAGGAAGGTGATTATTAATAACAATGACCATGTGGCAATAAATTAAATATATATATATATATATATATATATATATATATATATATATATATATATATATATATATATATATATATATATATTTATATATATATATATATATTTATATATATATACACACACACACACACACATATATATATATTTTTTATATATAATTTTCTTGTGGGTCTTTCCACTATCCATGAAACCACTAGGTTTTACGTATTTGTCAGCCAGAAGTTTTTAATCATTTGATATATATATATAGTGGCAAAGATAGGAAAAGATAAAATAAATTACAGTTAATGGTTTTTGGGGCTGTAAAGTGATCCTTGAATACAGTCTTTTAATGCCATTTAATGATTCTTGTTCTAAATATACCTGATAAGATTTTTTTGTTATATACACTGAATGACATTTGTTGGGTGTCTTCAGTAAATCATGGTAAAAATGTATGATAGTAATTATTATTATTTATTTATTTTTTGTTCAGAAAAATGCTTCATTTATAAAACTATCAGCGTGAACATCTTGCCTCATTTTGTGTTTGACAGAAAGAAAGTCATAATGTTTGGGAATGTCATGAAAGGTGACTTGATACACAATATCTTTAACAAGTGAACGTGCCTAACTTTCAGATTTCAGATGCTGGGTGCTATAGCGCCATCTACTGGCCGTTACACGACTACATTGTGTATATTATGGGTGTAATCTTATTATAATCGTGTCTAAAATAGAAAGTGTGTTCGCTAACTTGGACAGGATGCAAAGGTGTGATGCGTATTGCATATTCATAGAGATAAAAATTAATAATATACACATAATAACAGAACATCGCTGCTGCTCTACATTTCATAACAAACCGATTAACGTTAGCATGCTTAAATAGTAAAGATGACATTGACAGCATTATTGTAGTAAACATATATGTCTATTAATTCTGCACTTTTATTTGACGTAAATTTCAAAACAAGTCAATCAGAGTCAAATATAATACCATGATAATGTAAGCTTTATAGCTCACTTACCAGTAATCTTTGCAACTGTTTCGAAATCGATGCCTGGGCAAGAGGCCATACACTTTTAGATCCGCGGCACATACACTTTAATACAACGATGGAATATTGTTAATCTGAATTAGAAATACGTCTTTTCATTTAAACAGTAAATTCGTTGTATGCTATCAAAACGACAAAAGTGACAGTGAGCACCAATGACATTTAGGTTTATCTCATGATCAGCCAATCGGCTTCGAGTTCGCGGAAGATTGACAGCAGGGATCGATGACGTGTGACAGAGGATTTAACCTGCCCTGTTTGGTGTATCACATCAGAGAGCGTTATGGATTATCTTTGACATATTCATTTTTACCACATTAATTAACTCATTTTGAATGTTTGTAATTACAAATCCTTCATATAGCAGTATATCAGATGAAAATTACTGTCACATGGTCATTGCAACATTTTCAATGTCGAGACCACTGATAATTTCACCGCCTGTTATCTTGACTTGCACAAGCAGACTCCAAGGCTTTACTGTACATAAATGTTTCTTAATACATAGTACACAAACAACGATTATTAGTGATTAGCTTTCGAATTTTAAGTCAGTCCTCGTGATACTAACATTAAACTTCCAGTTAAATACTCTACTACACAGCAGTCCACAGCAATAGAACTGAGAATTAATGCTTTAATATATTTGTCAGCTATAAACTACCTGTATACTCCAGTGTTAATTACAGAGCAAAGAACAAGCAGTTATGATAAGGCATGTATTATTGGTTCAACATGATTTGGACCATGCTAACTAAAAACAAGTTTGGTCTTTTTTTCATTATTTATTTTGATTTAAGGCATTATTATTTTCCTTGTGGAACGGCTATAATAACATAAACATTACGTAAAAACAATAAAAATTAATTAAAACTCAAAATTACCTCTCAACTCAGTGTTTAGACAGTCAAGTTTCCCCCCCATCTTTTTAACAATGATCAATGGTATAATAAAAAACGTCATTAATGATTACTTGTGTTAAAAGACATCAAACCAACAACATATTTTACCACATTAGTCAAAACACTGGTATGTATGAGGAAATATCAGCCAGTGTTTCTTAACTTTTTACAGAAGGCATCTGTACATTTCAACCACCAGCAGTGTTCTGATATATAATGTATTACCCACAAACATGCAGACTTGTACAAAAAAAGGCTATTTGGTACACTTCATAAAAGCACAGGAAATAAATAATAGGCACAGCAGATATTCAGGCCTGAAGACTTGGAAATGAAATGAAAGAGAGCAGTTTTCATGAGCTTGAGAAAACAGTAATTTGAGCCAGTACCAAATATATATTTGTATATAACTAGCTGAGATTTGTGCAATCTATATTAGTCATTGGCCTTTGGTTGATAAAGCTGGACTATAGTATATCTGGTACAAAGCAGTAGCAGAATCCAAAACATCTTCTGAGGTATATTTAGGTTCTCAAGTTAGTAATATTAGCTTTGATTACAGATACGAGTATCAAACAAAGATAACATACCAGTACCTCAGGTTAAAATCAACGCCACCAATGAAAGGCTTATAGCTTGGTTTCCTGGCTCAGGATCAGACAAGAGAAATACAGAAGTTCTAAAATGGTCCAATATTCTGAAACTGTGTTCTATGAGTGCTTTCAACAATCAAATCAGTAATGCACACGGTAGCATTAGTCTTAATTGCACTTCAAACATTTCCCCTCAGTCTTTTTTCAGCTCTGATGGTTGGTGTGGGCTAACAGGGCTGCAAGAGACGGACAGCTCTTGGTCCACTGAAAGCGGTACAGGAGCCACACTATCATTGTTCTCAAGTGCTCCGTAAGAAAAAGAGCCATTATAATCGAGCTGCACAGCCCAGCCTTTATTGTGAATGGTTGGAATGCCTGTGTTAACAGAAAACAGAAAAGGTGTTTAATCTAATAGGATGATTATTTGTTTAGCTTGATGAAATATCACAAGCCATACCTCTTGCCATGTCCATAGTGACATATGGCTCAAAGGCTTTGACATTCCTCTTGTTTTTAGTGATCAGGAACACTCCAAGAAAGCATATAGCGCATCTGCAGGAATATTATAAAGACAAATGTTAACAAATCTTAGATTCCAAAGGTCTCACTGCTAGTCTGTGTCACTGCTACTGCTAAGGAAACAAACTTGTGTGGAATTTCATGACCAAATAATTCTCTTCCTCACACGGATGTGATACATTGTACTATATAGTACTCACTTAGTAGTAATATAGTGAGCATTTTCCACCTTGATGAACTGAATCTAAAATTTAGTCTGTCAATGGATATAAATATTTCTCTTTTTTTCATAGTTCGTAGTTTATTTTTTCATGGTTTCGTAGAAATAATACAAAATAAGCCTTTTCAAATATTATTAAATTCAGAATTTATTTTTTATTCTGGAAGGATGCATTAAATTGATCAAAAGAGACAGTAAAGACTTTTACACTATAAAAAAAAACGTAAAAGATTTTTTACAGTATTATGGTTTTACTGTATTTTTGATTATATTAATGTAACATTGGTGAACATGGACTTCTTTCAACAACACAACACCTCCCCCAAACTGTTAAATGGTGGTGTATGTGCCTAGAATGCATCATAAAACCTACCCCAAAAGAAACATGCATATGTGCAGAACATCTTCGTGGTTAAATTCCTGATAAAATATGGCCCCTGTTTTAAAGGAAACAGATGAGAATGAGACTGCGAACACAAAATGAAGACTTGAAAGAAGAAAATGAAAATCTTGTCGGCTTAATCAAGACAGGGATAGAGAAATACATTTCATACAGTTCTACCTGCCACGACTGCAAATGTTGTGCAGAAAATGTAATTCACACAGGCAATGAGAGAGGAATCATATAGGTGAGACGCCTGTGCTAGGAATCTGATAAAAAAAAAAAAAAAAAAAAAGTCAGATTAAAAATACAGTATTTCACTCCAAGCTCACTGTCCTACAACAGAATATCAACAACAAAGAGAACTTACGATGCTTGAAAGACGATAGTTGCCACCATGCAGACAAACATGACATAGAAAATGGGATAAGACAGCTGTAAAGGACCCAAGATGCTAAGCACTATCATCCCTGAAACTGCCTTCACTGTGATTACAGTCACTGAACCTAAAGGGTAAAGGTCAAGGGAATGGTACATTTATAAGGTAAAAAAAAGACAATGACTTGTTTATCAGTGCATTACTTTCATGTCAAAAGAACTACTTTGCTGCTTGTGGAGTAATGTTTCATGCACACAATGGGCTCTGCAAACAACAAATCTGTTATTGTCCTACCAAGAAGTGCCACCAGCAGCAGAATCAGGACGAGGTAGTTGGCATCGCGCTGTTTATAGAAATACAGCACCAGACAGAACGTGATGATACCTAGAAGCTAGAAAAAAAAACAAATTAACTGTTCAAATAAAATGACTTTGGCAAGTTATCTATCAGTCTTCAAAACAAATTCCAATTCTACCCGTCAAAAATAACGTGCACTGTATTTCAAAGCGATATCTTTGTAAAATAATTTTGGTTTGATATTGGCCATTTGTAATCACACAACAACTTTCTAATCATGAGGGTGTGTATTACCAAGTATAAGAGGAAGGGCCAACCAATAACATGTTTTACAATGTTCTCCGCATTCAGCTTCTCGTGAGAGTTTGGTCCAAACGTCACAAAGAGGTAAGTACCGCCTGCCGTCAAGGCACAGCCCAGGAAAGTCAAGATGTAGCGCTCTACAAAGACAAGCATAGGGATGTTTTAGTGCTATGTATTTGAGTTATTGTATTACCAATACAATTTATTAAAAAGTAGTTACTTGTTGCTTAGGCTTACTGCTATGCCATTATCCCTAGAGTTCAAAAAGGCTAGCATTTTACAAAAGTTATGCAACTGAAAGCAATCAGTATGATTTTTCAGAAATTCGTTTCTTTTATTCCTATACATGTACTCAGAGAGATGAGCATGACTCACTCAAGAATTCCCGTGCCTTCCACTTTTCCCGCAAAAACAGGAAACCCAAGATGGAGCTTGCTGTGTAGACCAAAATACAAATCATTCTTGTTACTTGAAATAAAAGAAAGTGTAAACAAATATCTTATTTCAACTAGTTGCTAAAGAAATTTCTCACTTTCGTTTAATTTAACTTGATTTACTAAAACTACAACTGAAAAAAAAAAGAATAAAAAAATACGCAGACAATATTTAAAGAAAAAAAGAATTAAATAAAGTCAAAAATACACTTAAACTGACAATGTAAAAAGAAACTAATTCTAAATATTTATAAAAACTATAATAGATATATAATAGCATGATAATAAAATAATACTCCTTCAGAGCTTTATTACCTATAAAATACAATTAATGTTTGGGTTATATCGAATATGTGAAACAGTAAAAACAGTGTAAGGAAGTAAAGGCAACATAACAGAATTACAGATGATGAATACCTACATATGACAGACACGGCATTAAGTGGTGCTATGAGAGAGAGCGGTGCAAATGCGTAAGACACAAACAGGGCAGCCTCCCCCAGAACCATCAGCACCAGACCAGACCACCAGCTCTTACTGTAGTAGTACTGACTGGGGTCTTTATTTCCTGCCAACGTCACGTGACTTTGTTTCTGCAAGGAAAAAAAAAAACATCAGTCATGATGACATGTGTTTGTCTTTTACACCTTCTTATCAAACCCACTCCCTTGGATACGGTAACAAACAACAGCTGAGTTATAAAACAAGGTGTTGAGAAGTAAATACAAGTGTCTGACTTTCACCTGACAGGGTGTAACGAACACACCCTGACCCTGAATCACAATGCAATTATAAGTGTAGGCTGCAAATATACACTTAACGTTAACGTTACCTGAATGCTGACTGAGATGCTGACCAACAGGTTTCCAAAGATAGCTAATAATGTTCCAATGAGGTTTTCCTGTGGATAAATCACAAAGATACGTTACGACTTTGAAGTGTCACCCAGAGACAGGATAATTGTTTACAACATTCAGTGCATAAAAACAAAACACAGGTCACGTAATCATCCCGTAAACCATCGGGAAAGTCCTGTTAAAATTTATAGATGTTTATTGTAACTGAAACCTTCCAGGACATGTGTGAGTATGTTTATGTTTATTCTACTTTGAGTTTTATTGAAAACATATCGTCATAAACTCACGGTGTAAGAGTCTGCCGTCACACCCTCCTCTCGCGCTATCCTCACCCCGTTCATCCTTAAATCAGATGACATTTCCGTTACACACGCATCACCGAGCCCGTCTCACAGCTCGGTCCAGTCTGGACGAAAGATAGCTCTACTTTCCTCTGTTTTGGCTGCGGTTTACGTGGATCGCCATTTTCGAAACCCCGTTCCTTCTTCTTCTTCTTCTTTCAGGTTTAATGACGGTTGGTAACTCATCTCAAATGTGCATTACCGCCACCTACTAAGGATGGCTGAAGCGAAACAGTCGTTCCGAAGCTTTGCGAGATCCCGAAGCGCAGATGTGTCGAAACACTGATCCGAAGCGTGATTCGAAACACCCATGTCACGTGACTATGACCAAACGAAGCCTCGAAGTGTTTCACTAATTGTTTCATCAGGTGTGGTCCGCCGAATCAGCGTTTGATTGGAACGGTCGGCAACAGACCACACAATCGCACATCTGTATAAAAGTGAAATAAACGCATTTTGACCTCGTGGGTTTTTGTGAGAGGAGTTTGACTTTGAGATAGCGGATTTTTGGTGATATAGTGACATAGTGCGATTTGATTAGTTATAGGCAATTTAGACTTACATTTAAATTTACACAACACATTGACTGAGAGGCTAGAGACAGACAGAGTATACATATAGTGACACATTAATAGATACATAGATATAAATATATATAGACAGCTAGATTAATAGATAGATACATATATAGATAGATTACAGATACATATATAAATACATATATTATAGATAGATACATATATAGATAGATTATAGATACATATATAAATACATATATTATAGATAGATACATATATAGATACATAGATTATAGATACATATCTAGATACATAGATCGATTCATATATAGATAGATAGATTTGGATAGATAGATAAAATGGAAGCTCCCCAGAAGAGATGCCGTACATCTGTGGTGTGGGAGCATTTCCATTTAGAAACCCCAAATAAAGTGAGATGTGTGTATTGTGATCGGCAGCTAGCCTACTGCAACAATACATCATCCATGATGCGCCATTTGAGGAGCACTCATCCTGCCATTTTGCAGGGTGCAGAGGATGGCATTCCCCCTGTACCTAGGCCTGCTACTGACACTGCTGGGCCATCTAAGCAAGGTATGCATTGTTTGGGATATAATTATAATTGAAATATAATTACAACCTTTTGGGACACTGTTTATAAAGTTTATAAGTTATATAAAGCACTGATTATAAACACTGGAAGGTTTCCAAATAATGAACCAGTAGGCTATACTTTTAATAGATGTGCACTAATTGAAGCTGTATTTTTCCAATGTATTTGTCTGAAAGTATGTTTTGTCTTCTCTTTTAAAAGTCAGACAGAGGGAATTGGATGAGGCTCTTATAAACATGGTGGTGAAGGATCTGCAGCCCTTCACCATCGTGGACGATGAGGGATTCAGGGCATTTGTGAACAAGCTTGATCCAAGCTATGTCCTCCCATCCTGGAAGGTGCTTAAAATAATGGTCAGCGAAAAGTACAACAAAGCCAAGGAGAAGACAATGGAGGACCTACAAAAGGCCGAATTTGTTAGCCTTACAGCTGACATGTGGTCCTCCATTAATATGGATGGATATCTTGGTGTGACTTGCCATTACATAACACCAGAGGCAAAAATGGCAACTGTTGTACTGGGTGTAAGGAGGTTTTACCAAACCCACACAGCCCAGCATCTCATGGAGGCTAAAGCCTTGCTAATGGCTGAGTGGGGAATAACCTCCAAAGTTCAGTGCATGGTGACTGACAATGCATCTAACATGATCCTAAGTGCCCAGCTACTCCACCTTCGCCATGTCCCATGTTTTGCTCATACTTTAAATTTGATTGTGAAAAAGGCACTAGATCAAACCCCAGTCATCAATGAAATACGCCAGAAGGCCAGAAAGATAGTGGGGTTGTTCAGATCCAGCTGCAAAGCAAAGGACAAGCTTGTGGAGATGCAGAGCTTGATGGGAAGACCAACTCTGAAACTGATACAGGAGGTTGACACGAGATAGAACAGCACTTTTGACATGCTACAGCGCTTGTATGACCAACGTGAACCAGTGGCTGCTGCACTTTACAACTTAAACAATGATACTGCTCCCCTGACAAGTATTGATTATGACATTATTGAATAATCATTGTCAATACTGCAACCATTCAAACTCGCAACAACAGAGATGTCAGAGGAAAAGAGAGTGTCTGCTTCAAAGCTTATACCACTGTACAGGATGTTGCAACACAAGCTTGCACAGAAAAAAGGAAATGCAACGCAGGAATCAACTGTTCAATTAGGTAGGCCACAATGACCATACTACCCATGTGATTGGCCATAACTGTCATATTATTGTCATTATTATAAATATGTGTTTCTCCTGTTTTGGCTCATAGGCTCACATCTGCAAGAAGGTCTGCACTCCAGATGTGGAGGTTATGAGAGTTTTAGATCCTTGGCACTGGCTACACTGCTGGACCCAAGGTTCAAAAATGTGGCATTTGGAAATGCTGCCAAAGCCCAGGAAGCTGAAAAGCATATCACACTGGAGTGTGCTTCACTGATGCGTTCAAACACAAATCCTGGTGAGCAGTTTCAGTCTGTGTTATGTTATGTAATCTGAATCATGTAATATAATATATCCTTCATATATGCCGTCAGTTTAGGATTTGTTACTAATTGCTGTTTTCATTTTTATTCAGACCCAGAAATGTCAACATCACACCCATCATCATCATCATCACCATCACCATCAACAGCAACACCAGTAGAAACACAGGACAGTTTATGGGAACTTTTTGATACTCGCATCCATCAAACCAAGATGATACACAATGCTACAGCTGATGCCACAGTGGAAGTGAAAAAATACATCAACGATGCGTATTTGCCCAGAATTTGCCCATGATCCACTAACTTACTGGAAAGAGAGAGCAGTAATCTTTCCTCATTTGTATGTCCTTGCAAAAAAATATCTTTGTATGCCAGCAACAAGTGTCCCTTGTGAGAGGATTTTTTCAAAGGCTGGAGAAATTATCTGTAAAAAAAGAAGTAGGCTAAGTCCTTCCACAGCAGATAAATTAATATTTTTGAATAAAAATCTCTAAAAAAGTGAGACATTGTGGCTTGATTTCTTTTATTAATATTCATTTTTCATGACCAAAATAACATCATGCACAGTGAGGAGCCTATAGGTTACAAGCTTCACATATTAGAACATTATAATAATAAAAAAACAACACATTTTTTTAATGGCTCGTCAAGGTTGTTTCAGATCAACACCTGCAAGTGACCACTAGGTGTCACCGTTGAGACAGGTGTCGGATTGATTCGAAGCCTCGAAACAAAATGGCACATTTGGTTCAACTGTTTCATTGGTTCACGAGGCCTCGATTTTGCCATCACTACCACCTACTAGCCTGGAGTGTGAGTAGACTGACATCAAAGGAGAGGTGGAGAAAAAAGAAAAGAAAAATTGCTTTGTTGCTTTATGATGGTTTTGACCTTTGCTCTACTTATTGGTACTCGTACATCTATGGTTTCATGCTTTGTAGAGTTTTTTTGCTAGCATATCCACAACTTCATTTCCTTCCACCCCTACATGGGGAGCAGAGCCATATAGAGAGAGAGTTGCGACAACTCCATTGACTCCAATGGAACGCTTTTTTTTTTACAGTAATGGCGGCTCGTGGAGCCTCTAAATAGTTCCCGGAAGTAGCAGTAAACCGATGCCGCGCCGTAGAGATGCAGCAGGACAAACCGTTTAAATAATAAGATTGTATATTATCAGTGAATCTTAATAACAATAAATTGTACATTAAAACCTTCTAGTAGATTATTTCTCATTAAGTGAATAGATTTAAGGGATTTTATCAGATTTTATCAGATATTTATCAGATAACAGATTAGGCTAGGATTGGAGGTGAATAAAGCTAGTAACGAACACCCTATTAATTGTAAAATCTGTTCTCTTAATTCAGTTTCATCCATCGTGTTTGGAATTAGAAAAAAGAAGTCTTAACATATATATATATATATTTTGCAGAGTTAGCTAACTTTATACCCTATTACGTTAGTTCAATATAACGTTTGATCACGTCTGACAGCGGTGAGGGGAAGTGGTAAAACATCTCGGTTATGTATGTAACCACGGCTCCCTGAATAGGGAACGAGATGCTGCGGTGACGTCACCGTACGGGAACACCTTTCGGTGTGACGAATGTCTGAAGCCCTATACCATCCCGCCAATCCTATTGGCCAAATAGCGCTGGGCACCGTCCTACGCATGCTTACGCATCGTATACCTGAGTGCCGCGCACTATTTCGCTCAGATTTCAAGAACTGAAGAAATGGCTTAATCCTCCCTGATGATTCAGATACGACACAACCGCTATGTTGTCTGACCTGAGTAGTACATGACGGCCGATCAGCAGATTCGAGAAATACTGGAGAGCTAGAAAAACTGCCAGTAATTCCAACCTGTTTTATATGCCCACTGCGTTGTGTCGCCGTCCATACTCCGTGAGCTGGGCGCCCTTGACAAACAGCTCAGCAACCGGTCAAAGACGCGTCCGTCGTGACAGACTCTCGGGAAGCACAAATCCCCAGCCGAACTCCAGCTAGAAGGAATTCGGTTGACATCCATAGTCGTCTTATTGACATAACACACCTCTGTGTCACCAAAATCGTCCGATGCGAAAGACAATGGGGTGAAATGTTCCGGCTTGTCGTCCACCACTGAAAAGGGTGCATATGAAGTAAGCCCAGACGGATTACAGGGGATGCCGCTGCCATTAGACTGAGGCACAAACTCACCGTCACTGTGCGACCCACTTTGAAGTGACGCACGCATGACGTGAGAGAATGAGCGTGCGGGAGAGATAGTCTTGCTGTCATCGCGCGAGAGTCCAAGTCTATTCCCAGAAGGTTATCCGCTGAGAGGGAATTAAAACACTCTTCTAGAAATTCGTGCATAAGCCCAGGCTGTTTAGATGATTAGCACAAGATCGCGATGGGAGTGTGCTTGAGTCTGCGATTGTGCTAACACCAGCCAATCGTCCAGGCAATTCAATACACGAACGCCCTGGAGCCGCAACGGGGCCAGAACTGCGTCCATGCGTTTCGAAAATACTCGATGAGCCAAGGCTAAGCCGAAAGAAGAACACAGTATTGATACGCTTTGCCCTCTAAAGCAAATCTGAGGAACTTCCTGTGTCTCTTGATGATCTGAATATGAAAATATGCATCCTTCAGATCGATCGTGACAAACCAACTGTTTGGTTGAATCTGAGACAGAATAGACTTTACCGTTAACATCTAAATTTTGCTCATCTTGAGAGCAAGATTCAAACGGCGTAAATCGTCACTTTTATTTATTTTACCAAAATAGCGGCTGTAAAACCTGACTCCATCTGAGAGGGGTCTACTTTTATAGCCCCTATTCCCCGCAGAGATGCTCCTGCCACAGCACCACGATTGGTTAAAGGAACACTCCGACTTTTTGGGACTTTAGCTTATTCACAGTATCCCCCAGAGTTAGATATGTCCATACATACCTTTTTTATTTCTGTGCGTTCTGTAAGTGTTATTTGACGCACCCACCGCTAGCCTAGCTTAGCACAAAGACTGGATGTAAATGGATACTGGTAGCATAGTAATCCCAATAAGTGACAAAATAATGCAAACATTTTCCTATTTACATGTTGTGATCTGTATAGTCACAGCGTGTACAAATAACAAGGCTATATGAGACAGAGACCATTTTTAATCCTATAAATACTGGGAACTATATTCTCACTAGGCGTAGGAGCACAGCTAACGTTACTTGGGCGGAGTGGCTACTTGGGCGGAGTGATTAGCGCAGCACACGAGACCGTAAACAAAACAAACGTGACTAACTAGCTAGACGTGACTCGTGATCATGGCTTACTTTGAGGAATTGGCAGACTCAGAGGAATTTTACTGTGTATCAAACCAAGATCCAGAACCATATAGTTTTGAGCCAGAATACACACGGAGTTACAAACTTTGGAAGCTGTAAGACGAAGGGAGAATCAGAACAAACACGGACTGGTGGTGTAAATGTGGAATATGCCAACCTATGCCGACAGAAACCGAGTGCCTTTGTTGTAATGAATGGGACCGGGTATTGCCATCAATGTCAAGGCTTGATGACAATCAAAATATTTGCGTCACTACCACGGAAGATTTCTCTGCCCTAATACACCCGGCAGTTGTCTTTTTTTCCCATTGTGATAAGATCAACTGGAAGAAACACCCCATGCCGAGTGAACCTAATGGTCAGCTGTCCACCAAGTAAGTGATTTTGTTATAATGATCATTCATAGTTCAATGAAATTGTAGTATAGCCATTGCATACAGTGTGTCACAATAATAACAATAAAGGGGATACACGGACCCCCTATTCACGTAATAGTGTCACTACTAAGGTTATATTACATTAGCATGGCACTGTTACAGTATGGCTAATGTTAGTCATCTCAAAACATAACGGAACACTTACCGCAGCAACAGGTGATCCAATTTGTCCTGTCTTTATTATCGATGGGATGGCTGTATCCTTTAGCACACGTTTCATGGTCCGTGTGGCAACTTGCATTTTTTCAAAATAGTCGCCTACAGTAAAATGTTCAGAGCAAACGAAATACTTCGTGATGGTGTTTACAGGTGTGTTTGGATCTATTTCCAGAGCAAGTAGCCATCGATTCATCAGGTCAGCGTTTGTGGTTGGAATTCTATGAAACATCATAGTATTACCTTGTCTCCCCTGTTTATTGTCGCAGTTCTTTACAATACAGCGAACACCCATGATTGTACACTATAAATCTACTATCTAGTAATTGCTGACTCTATTACTCCAACGTTAGCTGTGCTCCTACGCCTAGTGAGAATATAGTTCCCAGTATTTATACGATTAAAAATGGTTTCTGTCTCATATAGCCTTGTTATTTGTACACGCTGTGACTATACAGATCACAACATGTAAATAGGAAAATGTTTGCATTATTTTGTCACTTATTGGGATTACTATGCTACCAGTATCCATTTACATCCAGTCTTTGTGCTAAGCTAGGCTAGCGGTGGGTGCGTCAAATAACACTTACAGAACGCACAGAAATAAAAAAGGTATGTATGGACTTATCTAACTCTGGGGGATACTGTGAATAAGCTAAAGTCCCAAAAAGTCGGAGTGTTCCTTTAACAACCATGGGAAGATTTCCACGGCAAAAAGGCGGGCCTTTCTGAACTGAATGGTGTATCCGTGACAAATTGTGCATAACACCCATAGTGAAAATGCCGGGCAAGCGCTGCCCTGCGGCTCATGAAACGTAGTGGTTTCCAAGCCTCCGCCTGCAGCGTTCCCACATGCATTAACGTACATAAGCGTCCGTAAGCAAGGAAAGCGCATGTGTCAAAGTCACTACGTTTCGTTGTGTATAATCCTGAAGCGTATCCATGGCAGGATTTAATCCAACAAGATAAACATCGGGCCACACCGCTAGCGAGAACGCAGCAGCTGTGTGAGCCGTCATAAACTGGCCGTCTTTGTCAGCCTCTTGTGCTGTCCCTCAAACTCTGAAGGCTGGATTATGCAGAGTGTCTGAGGGGGCGCTCAAGTGGTAGCTCAATCCAATGATGGTCGAGATGCCTTTGCTGCGAGACAGTCAATGTTAGAGCGTGGGGACTGCAGTGAGAGGGTTGGATGTGCGTTAGCAGTCCAACAGCACTCTCTAGTGGAGGGCACAGTCCCTGACGAACAGCCAAAGTATAGGAACTGCTGTAAGGCGATAGAGGACGAGAGGCTTTTGCCGTCCAACTCAGGTTTTTGTAATGTCGGTGAGATTAGCCAAGGTGGCGCTCGACCGTTAACATCCCCGTCATAGAATGGTTCACTGTTCGGGCAGTATGTTTGCCAGCACTTAGCGCCAAATCTGTTGCCCCCCGCAGCTTTTTCACAGCCTCCGGTTGTAAAATCTTTCTCGTTAAGAACCGCCATAAAGTGAAGTAAATTTGCCGAGATTAGATGCGACTCGACACGCCTTCGACGAGACTTTAGGCCGCGGCCGAGTTCGGCGCGATCCGTTCGGCTGGAGAGTTCGTCCACCAGCGGCATCGCTGTATAACAGCAGTCCGCCATGTCAGCAATGGTGGCGAAACCCGCGGCGTTCGTGACGTGCGCTGATTAAGGCTGCTTCCAGGACCTCAAAACCTCTTGGTGGAGGTCCGTGAAGAAGGGTAGCTGCTCCTGGGAGGCGCGTTTCTCCTGTCGGCTCGGAGGGAGAGAACCGCATGTGCCGGCCAGAGCCTACTCTGAGTCCGAAGCCGCGGTGGACAAACATAGTTTGTAAAAGCAAATCTGCTGATTAACACACTCGAGTGGGGGAGAGCGAGCAAAGTGGAAAAAACTCCAGCGCATTACTGTATTCATAGTCCAAGCCGCATACATCGCCCCAAACCACCACCTTGTGCGGCGCCTCGGCAACCGCAGAAGCGTAACGGTGGAGGTTAGACGCGAGGCGACCTATAGAAAATACACTCCAGAGCGCAGAACTGTAGCCACAGGCTATCACAGAGAGAACATGTAGAGAGGCTGCTAAACGAACCTCTCATGAGTGCCTCCCCGTGATAAACCCATTATACGGCTCTTACCTTTCGTTGACTCATCGCGTCCACGAAGAGGAGTTGAACACTCCTCGAAGAAAAAACCGCTGAGAATGCGAGATGGTTTCCTTAGGGCACAGATGATTTGCTTTCCTGACGGAAATGAAATCTGAGCGAAATAGCGCGTGGCACTCAGGTATACGATGCGTACGCATGCGTAGGGCGGTGCCAAGCGCTATTTGGCCAATAGGATTGGCGGGATGGTATAGGGCTTCAGACATTCGTCACACCGAGAGGTGTTCCCATACGGTGACGTCGCGGCAGCATCGAAGTGACCTATGAAAGGGAAATGAGGTTATAAAGTTGTTCCTTATTACACGTATTAAATAATTAAATTCCTTAATAATAAAATTCACCCTATTGATATAAATTTAGAGTGAATTCAGTTGAGTGTTTTTAGTCATTGTGATTCATTGACTATTACCTGTCTATATTATATAACCTGTCTATATTATATAATACTACTGTATTATATACTTAAACTTGTTAGTGTATAAAAGTAACATACTGTAACATTCTGTGGGTGCTGGTAGGTGGAGGATTAGTGGTGCCACTGGTCTGTTCTGTGATGGAGCATCAGTGATGATGCAGGTCAGGAGTGCTGAGGGGACCTTTTTTTTTTTTGAGAGCTGCATTTTCATTCTTTATTTTTCTTAGTGCTGCCTTTGCATTTTTTAAAATATTTTTTCTTGTCTCTTTAATTTTTTTAATAGACCCAGGTAACTGGCTGATGGTTAACTGGAATGCTGACTGGCTGCTGACTGACTTGCTGCTGGCTGAGTGGGTAGTGTCATCTGTCCCTGTCTCTCCTCTCTAGCCATGTCCTCTATTTCTTCACTATCACTTTCCCTTCCCTGAGTGTCCTCATTCTTTTTTTCCTCAACCTTTGTAACTGATAGAGGCACAATACATGGTATTGCTAATTTTAAATATTGAAAATATCACTTCACCTCAAAATGAGAAATATTACTTCAAACTAGTACGAGTTTGTACTTATTATATATGTATCACCTGAAATGATATAGCTGTAATCAGCAGTCATTTGCTGTATGTTTACAGGTCTAGGGGTGCATCGTGGAGCAGGGCCCTCCTCTTTTTGACCACAGGACGATGTACAAAGATTGTGGGAATAGCATCTGGTCTCTGCCTACTCTTTAATTTTTTGGTCATGACAAATTGGTTTGCCTGCAAAGTGACTTGAGTTTAGTTTCCACACACAACTTTTTTTTGTCTACCCACATACGGTACATATCACATGGTGGTTAAATGCACAGTTATAGGTAACACTGATGAATCCCTGCAATGTCTCACCATGAATCTCAGCTCCCTGGGTTTTGCATGGCTTTGCTTGGTCCTTATTTCTAGTAAATCATTTTCCATGTAAAAAGTGCAAATAAATTTAAGTATAATTACCTAACAATTTTTTGTTGTTGTAATTTTTATTTATATTTAAATTGCTCCTGTTGACTTGAGCCAACCATTATTTTCTCCTCTCTATGTCAGCTGGGAAGCCATACATTCGCACACCTTTCTCTGACCGAGTGGAGCATCCCCATGCAGCACAGCATGGTGGATACTATGCAAGGACAACATGAAAGAAAGGACACATACAAAATGCTTGGCATGCTATTAAATTTATTAGAAATGTATTCATGAATTGCTGTAAATAGTTAATTGCATTTATTTGAATAAAAATACAAAGTAATCTTGTAATATATAATTACAGTTTAAAATAACTGTTTTCTATTTTAAAATGTAATATACTCCTGTGATGTAAAGCTGAATTTTCAGCATCATTACTTATGAATGGCAGTGTACATGTTTATATACGAGTATGCTTAAGTTGTTTTAAACCTGAATATATTGTGTGCATGAATAAGTATTGTAAGAATTAGACTAGATATAATAGATATATTATCTATAATACATAATTATATTACTATATGTAATTATAAGAATTATAAACATTAAGCTTCATTTTACATTTCTTTAACATGCTAATTACTGCTGCTAACAGTTAATTGACCAAAAGTGCGGTGCGAGCTGAAAATCACCTGTCACCAGCCTGTCTCTGTACTACCTGAAAGTCATCAATATGACATTAGTTAACGTGAGCTCAGTGAAAAAAAGAACAATATGTAACGTAAAAAGGCAACAGCAACCCGTGTTTATACAACTTAACGTTAGCCTGAAATAAGTTGTTTTTAAAATAACGGTAATTGAACACTAATCCTCAAAAATTACCTGATTTGATATTTTACAAACAACATCACTGTAACTACATACTCATGATACATACACATGTTGGTGTGTTGTATAAATATATAAAATAAATGCATTTATTGACTCCTTATTACCAGAAATCGCAGTTCTATCACTCTACTCTTATCAGTTTGAATGGCCGCTAACGCACTTCTTGGAACTATTTGAAGTCGACACGAATCACGTGACAACCAAACATTTCGAACTTCCGTTGTCGGAGGAACCCAAAGGAAGGAGACAGCTTTACCTTATTATGAAGTGTGAGAAGCAAGTGGAGTGTTTGATAAATGAGGTCTTGTCTACATGAAGCTTTCCCAGATTGAATACTTAATAATGCTGATAAACTGTCTGAGGATATAATAACACATTGGTTCTGATTATTTCCTTCCATCCACCCTAATGCCAGTAAAATTGCTACCAACTCCACAGAAACGCGCTGTTACTTAATACAAGGTTAATTTTATATAATTGTTTAATTTTGGAAACAACACGTGACATTTATAATATCATGCGTACTATTTTCAGCTTGTAAAGTGGGCTAACTTTCATGAAAGTTATAAAATACTTTTTGGACAGCAGGTGGCACCAGTGCACCTTATTAATATTTGTTTCAACTCCTGATCATGGTTTGACTGCTGTGTACCACACAGCTTGGCATAATACTCATATTTTTGGGTACACAGCTTTATGTGAGAGTTGTTATCTCTACAAAAGCAAGGTTGGCCTTAAGACTTTTTCAAGACCTACAACTAAACCAAACTCATACCACATCTGGGCATCACCACAAGAGAGCATCAGATATCATATATCAATATATATTTTTTAATAAAGTTTCACCTTTGGGGAACCAGATTTGAATGCTCAGTTAGATCCTTATACCAGACCCACAGAATCCAGACTAAGACCTGTCATTCCATGAAACCAGGCCTTATATTCCAATGAACTGAAATGCTGATTTTACAGTACAGAAGCCAAGTAGTTAAAAGCCATAGAGGTCTTGTGAAATGGTGAGGATTTTGTGCCAACCATCTGTAATTGGAAATTATTTAGTAAATAAAAAATAATGACCTACATATCCCGAAAGATGTTTATATGAGACCAAGACCACGAGACCACTAGATTCTGCCTGAAAGCAGTTGTGACTTAAGTTATACAATGTTCCAACAGTGATATTTTGCAATTTTCCATTGTCATATCCCAGAGCTATGAGGCTCTAACGGGCTGAGAACAATTATTATGACATTGAAATGAAATGACGCACAAACCATTCCTGTTGTTTTAGGGGCCACTAATTCCACTTGGCTTAACAGGAGTATTCCAATTATTATTATTTTTTCACCTGCCAGTGACTGATAAAACACTGCAGACAATGAGTAAATGTAAATGGGTTTTGGTGTGACATAAAACAAATCTCTGACCTTTCACCATTTCGTTAAGGATAAAATAATTTATAGTCATTTTGTTTTTGTTTTTTTGTAGTGAAGAGGTACACCCATGTCGTAATAGTTACAGATGTTATTAGACATGTGTCATCACTGCATGCATGCTCAGATGTCATTGGGTGTGGCAGGCCTGTGGAAAACAAATCTTTAGATCATCCACTGTAAGTAGCAGGATTATTTCTAACTCCAGACTAGTGTGCCAAATATCCAGAAACATTTAATCGATTAGTCTGAATATCAAATGGATTGGAAATAAACATGAAGACATTTTATCTAACAATAATCTTAATAACATTTTGCAAAAAAAAAAAAAAAAAAACAGAAAACATCTCTGACAAGCAGTTTTACAAAACATTGGAGTAATGTCACTATAGCCTGTAGATGCATCGGACGGTTGCAGTGCATCAGGCTTTCCTGCCGTGATGTTTCCAACACTAATTATGAATGTTTAATAATGCTTCTATCTCTGACCCTTGGTGAAATACACCCATGCACTGACACCCAGAAAAAAAGGAACATTCTTTCCCTTCAGCCTGTCCTCAGAAAGGGAACAGCATTCATGATGGAATGGTGTAACTTACTATAAAGTTTCCTTCAATTTAAACTTTTCTAGGGAGAAAACAATATCAGAGAAGCTTTTCCTTATATGTTTTTGAGGGTTTAACAGTTAAAGTGAAGACATAGCAGGCTGAGTTTTGTATGATTTTTCATGTACAGCAGTTTTTTGTTTTTTCATACAGAAAATTACTTATGCCTGACACTGTGAAAAAAAAATCTGTGCCGCAAGAAATCATTCCTCAAAACAGTCTTTAAATATGCAAAGCAGAATTTTAGAGAAATGGAATAAAATTTGACTAAAATGTAAAATATCTCCCAGGACAATTGTTTAAAGTACAATTCCTCTTTACCTTTTGATGTATTTAGGAAATACCCCAAAATGATCCATCTTTTCAGTTCCTGAAACTCTATTATTCTACCTATAAACATGTTACTACTGTAATTTTTGGCTTAAGCCTTTATAATTATTGTTGACTCATGAATTATTTTATTAAACACACTGTGAGATGTACTGCCTGAATATTCACATTAATTTATGTACTCATTTTTTTTTTTATTATTCAAAACAATTTACAAATGAGGAGCATCATAAGTATTTTGAGGCAACAATATTTGTAGTATACAATGGCAATATTATAGTATAAACTAGGCTAGACTAGACAACTTAGACTAAACTACACTTGACAAAAGCCACTCAAACCTCCACTCAAAAATGCTTTTCTGTAAGAATAAAAACATATTCATTTAAAAACATTTACTGTATATTTCAAACAAAACAGTCAAATATGTGCTGGAACAATGGCTCACACCTCTTCAATTATGGTTTTGCCTCATGCTGCAAGTGTATATTCTCTGAAAAATAATTCGTTGAAACATTTCTTATAACCACAACATTTTTCTGTTGTTTGTTCTATAGGTTATATGAAGCACATTCAGATAACACCTCAGAAATAAAAGCATACTTTACATATGAGTATGTCAAAAGCTCTCTAAATTATACAGAACTAGTTTGCAGTATGTGACAGCAGCCTTCTGTTTTAAAGTGCCTTGGTTTGTGAACCCAATAAGTCTCCTGAAAGAGTTTTGAAAGTGTTTGAGTAATATTTGAGTAAAATATTTGAGTAAAATATTTTCCTTTTGACTGGCTGGTACTTCATCATCCTTTATTAGTCGCTACTGCTAGACTACATGCAATTGCCAATCTTAATGTTATTACTGCGTGAAGCTTTCTCTCACCCACTTTAATATTTCATTATGCATAATGTAAAAAGTTTTCCTGATAGTTGCAATTGAATTTCTCAGAAACGTATTATCAGTGAGAATTTCAACAGCATATTGCAGATAAGCATCAAGCAGCATAGGAAACATAACATAAACAAAACATAACTTGAATTTCACTAAACAAGACAAATTTTTAAGGGTACAGTGTCTTATGATTCTTCTAATGCTTCCATGACCTTATGATACTTCTTATGTCTTTATACTCTCTCTCTCTCTCTCTCTCTCTCTCTCTCTCTCTGTGTGTGTGTGTACACTCAGGGGGTTATTCAGACTAGCTGACAGACCAGTTGTCTGCATTTCCTCCCTCTAATAAGTCAGGCGTTTCTAAAACTCTATTCATGCTACCTGCAGGCTCATTCTTTAATGGCACTTTAGTCTTTCTTCACAGCCTCTCTCATTTGAAATTCAGCAAGACAGCAACTTAAAAAGTAGTGTTTTCATCATGTTATGCTGGGTGATATGATTCCAGTTTCAGTCAAATTTACAACCGAATAGCTATGAATAACTGAATAAAGCTCAAGCAATAGTTAATTATTTATTAATAATTCAAGAGTTAATAATGAATCAATTTCAACCTTAATTTGTTCCTGCTTCATAAAGATATTTAATAATTCAAAATGATTTTCTTATAATAAGTTTCTTTATTTTCTGCATTTCTGTTAAACATACTGTTATACTTTATGATTCAGGAGACATCAATAAATATTTCACCCAAAAATGCAAAATATTTGCTTAAATTTACTCACCACCAGACCATCCAAGACACAGATGAGTTTGTATCTTCATCTGAACATATTTGGATAAATTTAGCAGTACATCACTTGGTCACCAATGGATCCTCTGTATTACGTAAATGGGTGCCATCATAATGAGAGTTCAAAATGCTGATAAAAACATATTAAGAAACAATAATCCACACAACCCCAGTACATCAATTAACATCTTGTGAAAAGTTGCATGTTTGTAAGAAATAAATCCATCCATCAGTAAGGTGTTCAAAATACATTTGGTCAAAATACTGGTCAAAATACAGTGCATAATCCATAATAACACTTCCTATAGTGCAAATGTCCATCCGCTGTTATCCTCTCACATCAAAATCCACTGACATATTTGTTTAGAACTGTTTTTGCTTGTAAACGTTGCTTGATCAGTGAATATTTTTCACCCGATTCAGACCGCTTTCTCACTGGAAAAAACAATACTATAGATAGAGGACTCATATTTTATCCGGAAACAATGGTTTGAAGTTAGTTATTCTTAATGAGGGATTGTTTATTAAAAACAAGCCATTTTCCACTGCACAAGAGGTTCATTTATGGACTGGCGTCGTGGTTTTTGATGTTGTTATCAGTTGTTTGGACTCTCATTCTGACGGCACCCATTCACTGCAAAGGGTCCATTGATTAGCATCTGAAGTAATGTTAAATTTTTCCAAATCTGTTCCAATGAAGAAACAAACTCATCTACATTTTGAATAGCCTGAGGATGAGTACATTTTTAGCAAATTTGCATTTTGGGTGACCTATTCCTTTAAGTCTCTGTCTGACACACCTCTATTTCCACACCCACATTAAACAAAACTTGGCAGGCAATCTCTACTGAGATGAAGAATCAGTCTATAAGTTTTATATATAATGTTTCACTGTAATGCTTTTATGCAGCAGTGATGAAATAGAAGCTAACTTCTCACTCTATTTTTGGCCTTGCCATTTTACTCCGGAAGCAAGTTTCTGGCGGTACCTGAATTTTTGCGATGGAATGAAGGTTCGTTAGAGGGTTGTGGTAAGGCAGGCTTTTCCTAAAACCTCCACAGGTTTAGACTTGCCTTGGTATGCATTTAGAGGTATTTAAACATTGTTCCAAGAGACAACAATGACAATGACATCTCAGTCCAAATGTGAGTGCAGCCACGAGGGAGAAATGAAGCATAGCGCGGCTGTGACTTGTTTAATCAGAATTATTAAAGAGGATTAGGTCATTAGAGGATAACAGGGTGTAACCATACCTCTTTCATTTGTCATAACATTTGCCTTAGAAACACTAATTAAAATGTTCTCATGACAAGAATGTAAAGGTTTTGAAAAACCTATAAAATAAAATGCCTATAAAATAATTAGGTGATGGACACACAAAGATAATGTTGAAGTGCAGCAGTTCATAGAATTTATCCCTGGCTAAATGACAAATTTAAAATAAAAAGAGATACAGTTGGGGAATCATAATTCTTTGCATATATATTTGTGTGTGTGTGGAATAGATAAATAGATCATCAAATACACACACGTTTGCTATCCACAGATAGGACATCCCATAGATGTCCATTAAAGACCTTAACCCCTTAACTGCCACTCACGTTTTTGAAGATAGACTTGAATGTGCATTATACAAACTTACATTTTTATAATTCATGACTGAACACATTTTGTAAAATTATATTGATGTACCATTTACATGGTAATGCAACGTTTGATGAATTTTGAGATTTTAAGTTTTCAGTTGATATATCATTTCTGATGATTTCTAAAATGTGATAGAATGGGACTCACCTTCGATGCTTAATTCACTAGTTTCACTAGATTATAATCCTCTTCCTAACCCATTATTCCTTGGAATTAAATACAGTAATAGACACTGGAAGACATTCTTTAATATGTATGAAAAGAAACAGCTAAAAACATCTAAAGCTTTAGGTATACAGTGAACACCTCCACACTGAAAATCCGGGATTGATTTTATACAGTAAATGAAAATAAATACACAGTTTGGATATTTAAAAAAAAAAAGCAATGAAACATAAAATGAACAAGAAATATTTAGGATTCTGCACAATAGTTTACTGATGAAATTAGTAAATATGTGACATTATGATTACAGGTCATTTGTGCATGTAAAAGTGTGTTTTTGTGCATATTTATGATATGTCTATGATGATTTATAAAAGTAAATTAAGTACATTAATTATTTTTACACTAAGTTGTAAAAAAAAAGAAGTTTTTTTTAAGGGGGGAGGGTTTAGGTCTGTAATGGACATTTATGGGATGTCCTAACTGTGGAAAGCTAACTAAGCGTGTATGTGTGTGTGTGTTTGTGTGTGTGTATGTGTCTGTGTGTGTGTGTGTGTGTGTGTGTGTGTGTGTGTGTGTGTGTGTGTTGTTGTGTGTGTGTGTTTGATGACTTTGCGAGTGAGTTGTCACTTGTCTAGGTCAGTGTTAATGCAATAATGGTTTGTTTGTGCAGACTTGGTGTTAACAGTCTTCTCTGTGTGGTGAAGAGAGGTTAATCCAGATGGACAAATAGAGAGACAAGCATGGCACAGGGGAATAGGAGCTTTCCACAATGAGCCCTGACTTTTCAAAAGCCATCACATCGGAACAAAAGACCCTGTTTCATTTTCTTTCTGTTTGTTTGTCTCTTCCTTCATTTTTTCAGCACCTTGTAATCTCAGCCTTTGTTAGCATTTGGTTCAGGCTGAACCTGTTGTGTTACTGTGGGCACAAACCAGAACCTTTTACTTCTACCTCCTCCGCTTTACATGTTTGCCCCTTTCCCTTCTTTGCCTCATCCTTTCATTTCCAGGCGTGCTTTACAGTGTACTAAAGCCATAATGACATGAGACATTTGTCTTAGCCGAGTCTCTCCTGTTCTTCAGCAGGTGTCTGAGCAGGTGCATTCTGCATTCTGTCACTCCATGACTCACCTTCTCAGGTTAATCCACGGAGATTCACTAGATTATAATCCTCTTCCTAACCCATTATTCCTTGGGATTAAATACAGTAATACACAGGAAGACACTGATTATCATGGACGAAAAGAAACAGTTAAAACATCTGTTTCACACTGAATATCTGGGACTGAAAATCGATTTTTTGGGGGGATTTGGATAAAAAAGAAGCAACGAAACATAAAATGAAGAAGAAATACTTTGGCCTTTGCACTACTCATAAAATGAGCAAATCTGTATCACTGATCATGTGATGTCAAAGCAAAAGGAGTAAATATCAATTATTACAAAATTCTGGTTATACATTTTTTCATATTAAATTTCACTCAAATGGTTATGCTAATAATTTGAAATAAATTACATATTATATATGTATGATTATAATTATATTATATTACATATAATTATATTATTTATGCCTTAAAAGGTGACATACAAGAATTTTCAGTTGGACTCCACTGTGTATAAAAATGAAGGAAATTTCATTTCATATGTAAAATCTGACAGAACTGTAAAAATGGCTAACAAACTATTATGCTTAATACAAAACATCAGCATTTGTTTTATTTGTTTGTTTGCCATTTTGTAATAATGCTTTTATTATTATTATTATTATTATTAAACTTTTTATTTAACATGGACATCACAGTTACATTGGACAAACCATATGCACTTGTTTAAGTGTTTTAGCACGCATGCTAATTTTCAACACCAGTCCACAGGAGATTTTTCTAAGAAAACAAAAACAAAACAATGCTAATAATAATAAATAAAAATAACAATGTTACAATAAAACTAATAATAATGATACTAATTAAGAGGAAAAAAAAAACATTTATACAGAAGCTACAAAGCAAAGATAACATAACTCTGTTAAAGGCATTACCATTGGTCTCTAGTTTTAAATTAGTTGGTAAGGCATTCCAAAGTTTTGGCCCCTTTCCAGAGAAAGCAGATTGGCCAAAGGAGGTCTTATACTTTGGAACAAGACAGTCACCACTAATAGTGGCTCGTGTGTTTGCCCTATGAGAGTTCTGACGCCTACTGACCAGTTCAGAAAACAGTGGTGAAACATGATTCATTAGACATTTAAAAACATTTAAAATCAATGAAACTATCAAAACTAAGAAGATTATGCTTTCTTAGAATATTACAATGATGCCATCTCATGGGTTTCTGGTCCATAACTTTTATTGCCTGTTTATATATTGAAATAATAGGCTTTAACTTATTTGGAGAGACTTGGGACCATGATGTGACACAATATGATAAATGTGAAAAAATCATTGCATGCATGTAAAGTTTTGCAGTTTGACATGACAAATCTCTTCTAATAACACAAAAACAATTAAGATTTGGTCTGACCTTCTGTACTCAATGTGACTGTCAAATTTTAAATTCTTATCTAGAATAATAGATACTTGACTTTAGTCACTGTTTTAATTACTTCATTTTTAATCTGCACCTCAAATACATCCCTTGTAGGCCTATTTCTTATGGAGAAGCACATGGAAACAGTTTTTTTTAGCATTAAGAGTTAAATGAGACACCTCAAGCCATTTAGAGATGTTATGTAATGCCTGAGTCAGGTGCTCACCTGCCAGGCTGGGTGTTGTAGTGGACACATGGATGACAGTGTCATCAGCATACATCTGACAGCCAACGCCTGGACAGCAATTTGGTAAGTCATTAATGTACATTGTAAACAGCAGAGGGCCAAGTACAGAACCTTTTTTTAAAATGTTTTTTATTTAAATTTATTTATTAATTGATTTATCTTGAAATTAAATAATTGTTAGCTAACTTTTTTTTATTGTTTAATTGTTTGACTGATTTTCTTTTTTAATTTTAAATTTCGTTTTTTATGTCTATTTCGTTTTTATTATTTCAGTTTTAGATTTTTAACTCATAAAGTTAAATGAAAATGAGAAATGTTATATATACGCTGTTTATATTTTTGTATTATATTAAATAACACTATTTCTGTTAATGTTATTTTACTTTTATTCATTAACAAAAGGATTATTAATAGAAAATAATATTTTATTAATGGTTGATTTATATTATTAAGCTTGACTTTTATAACAAAAAAAGTTTTTTTATGGTTTAAGTTTTTGTTACGTATAATACCCATGCTTTATATTTGACATAAACTTTCATGGCTTAGAAATAAGTTGTTGATTTTGATTGGTATCTTTTATTTGTAGTAGATAATTGTTCTAATATTATTTCAAATTTGATATAAATGGCAATGTAGTATAACAAAATAAGGCATAATTTTTTTTTTTTTTTTTACAATTTTCTCTGTTCTTCTAGGCTCCAGTTAAAATTAAATACATCTTATTTTATTTTTCATTTTTACAAATGTAACAAAATTAAGGATTTCAGTTGTCCGAGCTCTACAACTAAATTTAGTTTTAATGAGCAAATTTTCTTTACATTTCTTTTCACTCTCTGCCGTTCACTCTCTCTCTCTCTCTCTCTCTCTCTCTTCTATGTGTCTTGCATTCTCTTTAACAAGACAGGACTTGTAGAGTGAAACTGGGTGAGATATTTTGTGTTGCGCATGTGAGAGGTGTGTGTGCTCTCTAAAGTTAGAACAAAAGCACTTGCAGATTTCATCTGAGTGGTAGGAGGTAGTGAGGGGATCATTTTCTGTGTGTGGGTAGATTTGAAGGATGCAGTATGTGTGTGTGTTTGTAGGGAGCACATGTGAATGTTACAGGAGGCGTTGAAGGCTAGCAGGGTGATGGTTTGGACATGTTTCCAAGGTTATTTACAATAAGCATGTGTGCTAGCGTTTGCATGCAGGGTCTCGACATGTTTCGTTTCTATTGCTGTTCCCATGTGGTAACAAATCCTGGAAAGCACAGAAACCTCACAATCCCACGGGAACATCTTAACCCATCCAGGGAAAGAATGAAAGGGAGAGAGAGGCAGATGCCTATCACACACGCTCTCTGCCTCTCTCTTTCATTTGGTGTAATGAGGGATTGTTTCTTATTTATGCCAGTTCCCAGTGAGAATCCCACAGACCTTCACAAAAGCTTTGCAGATATTATTCCTCCCCAGCTCCGCTGATAGAAATCTAACACACACAATAGCACAAACTTTACATGAGGCAGGAGAACAGTGTGTTTGTGTGCTGCTTTAAAATCTACATTCATTTTTA
Organism: Carassius carassius; assembly: GCF_963082965.1. Classification (NCBI taxonomy): domain Eukaryota; kingdom Metazoa; phylum Chordata; class Actinopteri; order Cypriniformes; family Cyprinidae; genus Carassius; species Carassius carassius. The sequence continues at coordinate 12,318,354 of NC_081785.1, forward strand.
TGACTATTTATACAATTTATTTCAAAGGTGATGTTAAGAAATCACAAGCTGATAAGTTAGATTTGGAGTGATTTGGAAAAGGAAACTTCTTTAGTTAAAACAATCACATTTCCTGATGTAACGTTTTATTCATGGCCTTTATCAAGCGAATTTTGTAACAGTATAAATATATGATAGTATTTCTCTCTTTTCAAGAAACAAATTGATAGGTTATCAGTCAATTAAAGTTGAATTAATCTTTTTATACCAGTTTGGTTTAAGAAACATGGTCTCTGATAAAATATTTTGTAAAAAAATAAATAATATTTTCCATCATTTTTGGGCAAATCTATGTTTTTTGAATAGTTTTGTAAAATGCTTGGCATGCCAGTTTTTTAATTACATCACATGTATCTGTGTAATGTTCATATATTGTTTAATGCCTACGAAAAAGTGCAAAGGAAAAAGTCCTTGATTTTAAAATAAGTAGACCAAAATAGAAAAAAATGGCTAATTTTAGCATATTAACACTTTTAAAAACTAGAAAAAGTACACAGTAAAATGTTTTGAGGTTCTTATAATATATTCTCTAAACCATAATAATTTTTCTTTATCAATTATCCTAAATGTTCCACTAATTGAATAATGAATAATATATATATATATAGTGAGTGAGTGAAAGTGACATTCAGCCAAGTATGGTGACCCATACTCAGAATTCGTGCTCTGCATTTAACCCATCCAAAGTGCGTGCACACACACACACACACACACCCGGAGCAGTGGGCAGCCATTTATGCTGTGACACTCGGGGAGCAGTTGGGGGTTAGGTGCCTTGCTCAAGGGCACCTCAGTCGTGTTATTGCAGGCTCGAGACTCGAACCCACAACCCTAGGGTTAGGAGTCAAACTCTCTAACCACTAGGCCACAACTTCCCCCTGTGTGTGACACAAATTACCATTGTGTCGCATTTCTGCTCTTCTGTTACAGCATTTATGAGCAGACAAAATCCCAAGAAGGAAATATGAGACAATTGTATCTTGCAGGTATGTCAGTGTGTTTTCATACTCAGTGTCCTTCAGTTACGACAGTCACAGGGTAGCCTGAAACTAGGATTAGATCTGACCAATAAATATTACAGGTCACGCCTCTACCACCAGTAATTTTACCATTACAATGTGTGTGTGTGTGTGTGTGTGTGTGTCCTGATCCCTTCTGAATGATTCAGACTGATCTGGGCGTTTGGCCCTAAGTCATAGATTTTAATCACATCTTGAGTAACATCTGGCAGTTTCACTGGGTCTACTGTGTTTGGACTAAGAGGACGTTTGAATGTGCAATCACAATTGAGCTGAATCTTTCAGATCGTGTCTCTTCTCAAATACATCTCAAATGCTATCTTGTACATTTTAGACTAAATAGAACATAATTTCCCCAAAAGAATAACCTAAGAACTTTAAAAAAAAACAAAATCAGATAAAAAAGTGAGATTTCACATTTGCATTACAAGAAGATAATTTATGCAACATCATACAAATGAGAATAATATGAGCAGAGGTGATTCATCCAAGGAGGAAAACAATAAAAGTAGTGCCACTGTATCAAGGTTATAAGGTGTGTCTTTTTAGATTGTGATGAATTATGTTGTTTGGATGTCATTTCTTTTATCATTCTTCTCATTTAATAGATTTATTAGAGCAGTATTAATATAAATATCAGTGCATGACAGACGCAGAGCATTGACAGGTCTGTGAATACACTGGAACAGACTTTTTGACACTGATTTTGCTTATTATATTCAACTCTGATGATGAACGGCTCATATGGCCTATATCTCTGAGTATGTGATGGTTAAATATTTAAGCCTGCACCTCAAGAATCTTTTAGGATATTGTAACATTTAACACATAAACACACTGACACAAAGGGAATAAGATATATTTAAGATATACGCAATATTTCTAGAGCTAACTATATAAGTACATTTGTGACATTGATGTGGCTCTTTGTACAGATCTTTGCATCATCTCAAATCATGCTGAACAACATGATTATCACGTGTATTCAAATAATAAACGCTAAATTAGAAGTATTTTCAATAGTGGAATTTTGGGCTTCACTTTATATTTTATTTCATCTGATGTGGGAACACTTCTTATATTATTTTCCCATTCATTTCTTTCTTTATATTTGCTTTCTCTTGCATGTACCTCAGTGATGGTGCATTTACTCTGGTTTCTGAGTGTTCAGCATGGTTTCTAGGTGTGAAATGATCCCTTTAGAAAAGCTCCTTGCTCTAATGGCTCTTCCTCTTTATGTTTTCACTTCCAGCAGAACTCATCGGATCTCAACGAGGCTGTTCACACACTTGCTGCTTAGTCTGATATTAGATCCGCTAACATTATATCAAGGATCAGTGTAATTCTGTTCAGTCATATGATAATGACAGAGAAAATATGCAGAAACTTGTTTACAGGCATACAGGAACCAACACGGCAAATTATGTATTTGAATATTTGTTTGAAATCAATCATGAAGAGATAATAGAGATGAGAATGTATGCATTTTATTTTGAGATAAACTATTAGCACTTAATAAAACCCTGCTGAAATATGACAATAGAACAGAAATAAACACTGTATGTTCCTGATATATATATATATATATATATATATATATGTGTGTGTGTTCTTAGTGAGAAATTGCATTTGTGTCCAGGAACTCATGCTCATTTACTGTAAACCACTACAGTGTTATCAGCATTCCTGAACTCCTTCCTTACTTCTTCTAATCTATTTCTTCTGCACATTTTTTTTGGTTCAAATCCAGAATGCCCAAGGGGTCTGATGTGTGTGCGTGTGTGAAGACAGGCCGCAGAGCACACACCTTTTGTGACACAATGCCAGATTCCTTGAGGTCTTAACAAAACTCAGATTAATACACACACATGAACACAAGCATGTCTGCTATATATTCATGAATAGATATGATATGCAAAGACTGAAATACTGTGTATTCTATACTGTGTATAGAAGAATTATACTAAATTTATCACTATTTCTACCAAGTAAAACACACAACTTATTATAGAATTTTTTTTTTTACATTTTAAAGATTCAAAAGAAAGTATCTGTTTGCATCAGTTACTGTTTGTGATGCAGATGCATATTTGATATATGATTCTGACAAGGTGGATTTTATTCTGCAAATCATGCATGCATTCAGCTAACAGAGAATGCTTTGGTAAGGTTCTCTCACAGTTATGAACAAACATTCTTCCAGTAACATCAGTAGAAAAGTAGTGTTCACAAAATGTTTTAAAAAATATACGATGGAATTGTTTTCTTGCTGGCTACACAACCAAGAAAACATTTTTTTGACAGAATCTTTTTTTTTTTTTTTTTTTTTTTTTTTTTGAGAAAAGTAATATTAATATAATTTGCAACTGGCATGACACACATATAAACATATTTTAGAAAAGCTTAGTATGGCATGTAATGGGAAAGTAATTAAATGCAGGAAAATAATTCTGAATTCTTGTTTTATTTTTTTTCAAAATAGAAAAAAAGTGGTGGAAAGCCATAAATACCATGTGGTCAAAACCCTCTTTTGTCATTTTGTTAGAGATTGAGAATGACACAATATTTAATTTCCATGTTAAAACCTTGCTCTTTCACCAGTGCCTTCGGTTTCTGATCCCAAATAAGATGCATTTCACACCTATAGCTGGAGACTTTCAGTCTTTTATATTAGGTGTTAATGAGTTAGACCCCCCCCCCCCATCAAACACACTCACACACATGCTGGAGTTTCTCTCTCTCCAGCACAGAAACATTGAGGAAACACCTGTCCTATCACACACCTGTCTCAGGCTGGCAGCCAATCAGAGCAAAGAAGCAAACTTGCTAGGTGAATAAATAGAGAGAGATTATGTGGTTACAAATCAAACCACTTCATTTATCAGGATACAAACACACATACACATTCAGCCAGACATACAAACACAGACAAACACATCTGAGGGAAGAGACAAGTTTACAAACTAAGGATTTTATCATCACTGCCTGTCAGAGGAGTCATGACCAAGGAGATTGAGTAAGTGAAATTGATATTTATTTGCATTAAATTTATAATGCTCTAGCTGGGGCTTTCTTTGCTTGGCTGTGTTGAACACAAATACCATTTTTATTTTACTAAAATGTCATGGCTATGATTGCTTTCCAAAAATCCTGAAAATTGTTTTTTTTTTTTAGATTAAGGGTTAAACTTTATTATATATATTATTAGCCACTGTCCAGACATTCTCAAATGAGCAGTTAATGTAGGAATAAAAAAAACAAAAAACGATCTTGTTTCATATGATTCATATGATTTTGTAGTGGGGTGTGTTATAGTTTGCAGTTTCACCGCTCAGAGCTGTCTGTTCCTCTTGAGTAGTGTCTCTCTCGTCTTCTCCCACTCTCCCTCTGCTCATGTGTAAACTGGCCCGCACATAATTGAGTACATTAAGATAATTTCTGCTGAAAGTTGACACCAGGACCCAAACACGCACACTCTGTCTCTTACTCTTACAGACACCTTGGTGTAACTGTTCTACGGGCCCAAGTGCATAAAAACAGAAAACATTAGTCTTGTGCTAATGTGTCAGAGGTCAGGTCTATGTCAATATGCAGGTGCCTAGAATTAGAAAGTATAGGTATTTGCTAGGGTTTTTCTTCATCTAGAAAAGTCTGCACAGTTTAAAGATAAATAAACAAATTTATTGCTAATTTATTTAGTGTGAGCACAGGTGCCTAAACAGGCCGGTTTGTGTTTTCGCTTACCATAGCAGACCACCTCATTGCTAATCCTAATAGTTATGGAAAGCCCCAAAACAAATCTAACTCTTTGAGAATTTAGTGATCCTCTTCAAATCCTTGTCTTTTGTTTGTGGTGCTTGTGTTAAAATAAAATTAAGTTCCTTCACTTAGGATTTGCTTCGGACCATTGATCCATTACAAGAGTTTCTGCCCTAAGGAGCACAAATGAAAAGAGAGAGTCAGATTTACCACTGTTTCGCGACATAGGCTATAGTCATTTTTTTGCTCGAAATGCTGTGATTGTGGAAACTTTCTTGAGTATTATATAGTTTGAAGTCTGGATGAAGAGCATCAGCTCTTGCACCCTGACTTCACTGAAGTCTTTGATTTCGATACTGAAAATGTTCAGTGAACCAGAGGCACATTTCTGTGATGTTTAAGCTGTTAATTATTTCACCATACATCACACTATCAATACATGCAAAGTCACATGTTGCAGTTCCCGAGAATGTTTGCTGTTTTATCTAAGCTTATATCTCCTTCTATTTTCCCCTAGGGCTCTCATGGTACAACAGAACGAGAGTTTCAACTACTTACGCTATCCAGACAATTACATTATGGACTCTTGGCCTTGCATGGACAGCAGTGACCTCAGCAAGACTAAACCTAGACTGTCATCAGATGAAGAATTTGCAACTCTAAGTTTCCTCTATGAGGCCTGCAAGGTAACACAAAAATACATTTGTAAAAATAATATAAAAAAGATTATTATTTCTTAGCATTATTTTATTTGTATTATTACAGAAATAATATTATAAATGTATTATTTTTAAGACCCCAAAAGAGCAGAAGATGACAACATGTGCCCGTGAAAGCAGCATGCACATTGACAGGTAAGTTTGACCATATACTTTTAGGATTTATGAGTCAAAACACTTTTATTCTAAACATACAGTAGAAGCAAATATTGTATACATTGTAAATAGTATAAGAGAGAAGTCAAGATGGAAATATGTCTTGACAGTAATTTATCCAGATGAAAAATGTCACATTTTCTCCTTCTTGTATATTGGTAGGTTGAGTAATTTAGCTAAAGATTATCTGAGGTCAGAGCTGGTTCAGCTGTTAATCCTCTTCTTCAACCCATCCCAAAAAGACTGAGTCACTACACAGCACCCTTTTGTGCAAGTGAAAAATAGCTGCCTATAGAGCTTGTTAGTCTTCTCGATGTACCGAGAAACTCAAACAGAGAGAGAGAGAGAGAGAGAAAAAATTGGCTTTAGGTGCAAACAGCTCCCGCCCAGTGTTTAGGTTTGCTTTTTTTAATGCAAAGAAATCTCCATAAACAATGCAGAGATTGAATGCTACTTTTATTGACTTTAACACTTCTTCATTATTGCTTAGGCAGCTAACAGTTGACCCTGTGTGAAGAGCATTAATGATGAAGTAGCATAAAAAAATGATAATCTGCAGCTTGAAGGGTCACAATTTGTACTGTCATTTATCTCTCAGGGCAGGGAATAGCTCTTCCCCTGAGCTGGCCACGCTGGAGAACGCTCACATCATGAAGCTGCTTTCTGAAAGTATTTCCCCCGGTCACTCAAAGCAAGGTTTACAGAGCACTGACAGCTACACCGGGGACAACTTGTACCCCCTCCTGCACCCAGCACAGAAATCATGGCCATCTGACCATCCCTTTCTGGAGGTGACCCCTGAGGTTTGCAGAACATTTTAAAACCCATTTAAATATAAAATGTATTCATGTAATTTTTCTACTTCCTAGTTTCTGAGCCATCCCAACAGATTCTAAAATATGCCATGATTGCCTAAAACAGGTGCTTTGTTCTCTATAATTATCATACATTTCTGACACTTCTGTTTGTTGTCTTCAAAAAGCAGCCTCTTCCTTACAACACGTTTCTGAGACAGACGAGCCCTGTATACTCAGAGTCCTACTCCAACTCGCCTCCAGACAGATACAGGTGCGACAGGCTTCTAAACTGTCTGAGCCTTTTCAAATCAGCTTCACATTCTTCTTCCTATATAAAACATATAATTTGGTGATTTTATGCAAGCTATAAAAAGCAATAGATATTAGTATGTAAAATACTGAGCAATGCCATTGCATGAAATTAATTTGACTATTTTTCACAGGAATGACTTCCAGTTTGTTCTTGGTACCCCACAAGCTTCCCAGCACAAAACAACAGAGATACCCTTGGTGTACCTCAATAAGGGACAGTTTTACCCCATCACTCTGCAGGGAGTGGACAGCACTGCTGGGGTGTCATGCAGCAAAGTGAAAGTAAGTTTTACTTTCAGACAGAAATAATGGAAATGTATTCTTGCTATATAACATGTTTGTTCTAAGTAACCTGCTTCAAAGAGAAAGAGCGATTAGTTATTTAGGCATCGTTTAAATTTTTTTTTTTACATTTTGTCATTCAGTAACCATGGCGTGCAACAGTAAATAAACCCTTGCATATTGTAGGTGTGACAGATTGACTGTTTTGTTAAAGCATACACTGCTATGGTCAGTGACAAAGTAAATAGAAAGGGTATTAGTGTGGTGACATAAAACATCGCTTGATAAACAACAAAAAGACTAGCATTTGTCCTACAGGGAGTCACCACTCTCTAAAAAACACAAAGTAACAGGTTCTTATTATGTTCCTTTTTCTTCCTTTCACTCTCCCAGACGATGATCATGGCTGTGTTTGAGAATGACAAGAGTCCTGAGATGCAGCTGAAGTACTGGAACCACTGGCACGCTCGACAGCCTACTGTTAAACAGAGAGTCATTGATATCGGTATGTTTCCACACTATCAATCTACCTGCAAAAAATAATTTCAATAATCAAGATGTATTTATTCTATTTGGTCTATTTCTAAACATCTAAATATTTTCTGAGATTATATGTAACTAACTTTCTTTCTTTTTTAGCATACCTCATTGGCAAATATTTCACATTTTTATATTATGCATAAACATTGTAAATAATTAATTCTGGAAAACAAGACAATACTGATTACTTATTGAATTAAGAATGCTTTTATTATATACTGGTGACTGGCTTCATCCATCATTAGATTTAAAGTCAGACATTATTTGTTTTTGATTCATGAGTGTTTAATTTCATACAATTTATATGAATAAATTCTTCTATACTAATTCTCAGCTGACTACAAGGAAGTTTTCAGTGGAGTGAGTAACGTAGAAGAGGTGGCTTTCAACGCACTGTCCTTTATCTGGAACACTGGTGAAGAAGCAAAGGTACAAGCACACACACAGAACCACCTGTCGCCTGTTTTCGTTAAGTGGGGTTGAAAGGAGGATGATTTAGAGGAGTGTCAGAGAGCAGTGGTATCTACGGTATGTGGCCTCCTCAGGCAACTGTCATCACAGGGAATAAAAAGAAAGAAAGAGAAAGAAAAAAGAAAGAAGGAGGGAGGGAGGGAGGGAGGGAAGGAAGCAGGGAAGGAGAAAAAGAGAAGTAGGGCATTTCAGCGTGCCCCCAGGATAGTGATGGGTGGGACAGCGAAACTCAGAGAAGGTGGAGCAGAGACAGAGAGAAAGAATACAATAACTGTAACGCACTTTTATTGATTGAAATATCAGCAACAGCTAGTTACAAATTAAAAGTTTAATATTTTTAGCTAATAATCCGAATAAATAATTCTTTCACCAAGTAATATTATTCATTAGTCTAGCAGCTAACATTATTTGGTTGCCAAGCAATGTAGCAACAATGCGTTTTAAAAATCAACATTTTACTTCAAATATTCCAACTGTTATTCAACTTTGTTGTGCCAAATCAGTCAGCAGCTATGAGGAACTATAAATGTTTGGAAATCAGCACCTACTCCCTCATTTATTCATGAACCATCATATTACATATTAGCATTTATTTTATTGTTGTTTTACCTCCAGTTCCAACATGTTGGATCTTGTCATGTTGTTCTCCGTATGGACACTCCTTTTCTTTTGAAATGAATTGGAATTATTGAACATTCATTTGCATATGACACATTTAGTGTGTCTCATTCCTGACCCTTCCTTTTGTTCCAGGCTTCTCACTTTTTTCTCTTTGTAAAATAACAAACCCTGCTTCCTGATTTCCAAAGTGCTTTCTTGAGATTTCATGTGTCTGTTGTGTTTTGCAGGTGCACATTGGCATCAATTCTCTGAGCACTGACTTCTCCTCGCAGAAGGGGGTCAAAGGTCTTCCCCTCAATCTTCAGATCGACACGTATGATTTCAGCTCAGGGAACAACCGTCTCATTCACAGAGCTGTTTGTCAGGTCAAGATCTTCTGCGATAAGGTGAGCCCGTCCCCACCAAATAAAAAAGGATAGATTTTTTAAAAAATCAATATTAAAATATATATCTTTAAAAAATATTTAAATACATATATATATTTTACATTTAGAATATTTTTATTTATAATAATATAATTCTATTTTTATCTTTAAAAATTTGTTGGAAGAAGCAATATCCAAGACAATCTTATAGCAGCATGAAAAGATGCACACGTGCATTTCAGGGCTTAATTAAATGTTAAGTTGGATCAGAAAAATTAAGTTGCATTATCAGGGCGTGCATTGGATCTCTATCGTTTATTTGGCTCATCTTGAACTGCGTCATAACAGTTAAACAAAACATAGTCCTGAGTCACTGTTACCATGACCTACAAAGTTATATACTTCAAAAGTGGCATATGTCTAAACTCCGATCTTTTACTGGCACATTTTCAATTACGTGATAACTTGTTTTCACTGAAGCAAAAAAAAAAAGACACTGAAGTATACTTTCAGTACTTTCAGTCTTTCTATCTCTCTTTTGGTGTTTCTCTCCCTTACTCTGTTTGGTACCTCTATCTTCTGATTCCTATTGATCTCTTTTGTTGAGCTGATCAGATAAATGTCACCGGACCACCTTATCTCTCTCATCTCCTTAAAGGCCGTTTGTGTGTTCCACGGTGGCCATAGTTGTTAGCTGTTTGACGTTGTGTGGGGGAAATGCATGGGAAGGTTAGATTTGACACACGTCTGACTGGTTTAGCAGCAGCAGGGGAGCTGAGTGCATTACTGCATAGCTGTGGTTTCTCTAGCTGGATCTAATGCATATTTACTGCACAGCTGGCATGTCAACGAGATATGATCTCTGAGTTGTTTACAAGAATAGTTTTGAAAAGACATATGTAATAAAACATTGTTTTTGTAAAATGTTTTCTTAATTTCTCTGCAAGCATCTGTGCAGTTAAAAACTCTTTTGTATTGTTAATTATTGGTTAATTAAGTGTTGCTTAAGCTTTTCTAATATGCCAGAGCAGTTTGTAATTGCTCAGATTCTAAATGTTTTATTGTCCTTGAATGCTTGCAGGGGGCAGAAAGGAAGATGAGAGACGAGGAGAGGAAGAGAAGCAAGAGGAGGACCAAGAATGTTGCAGACTCCAGCAATAATAGTGAGTGCTGTCAGTCATGTAATTACAGCCTGAGACTGTCAGAAAACACCCATTACCACCCTACCAAAAGCATAAAGCAAATACAATACATATACTTGCCATTTGGTGTCCATGTTCTGACCCAACAAGCCACTGAAATGCTCAGCTATCCGGCTACTTAGGATTTCCTACTAATTTGGCACAAGTCGAAACCAAAACAAGATTTTAAGCACATATTTTCAATGATGTGTAAAAGCAGGCTGTCAAACTCAAATTACCTGTGGGCCATTAGCCAAACTGTGTTTTCCATCAGGGTCTAGTTTTCGTTAGTCATGCCTTCAAGAAACATTTTCAAGTGTTCTATTAAAGCTGATTTTCTTCTCTTCAGGTTGTAAACAGGCCTTAGTTTCCAGCTCTGTTGGAAAGGACTCTACCTACTTTAAAACTCTAGACGATCATGTCACACAACCTGTTTTATTCATCCCAGAGATGCACTTCAGCACGATGCAGCGCTGTGGCCTGGTACGTCTGTCGTTCACACACACACACACACAAACACACACACACACACACACAAACACGCTCTTCCCTATATCCTAGGAATTGCGGCTTACCATAGCATTGTTGAGTCATGTTCACCAACACCCTGAGGGCTGACAGTATGGGAGCACGTGAGGAAAAGTGTGGGAAAAAATGCAGTTGGAAAGAAGTGGGCTTGGAAAGAATAGGAGAAAGTGATCTCGAGATCAGACATGCTAACTGGTGCGCTCTTGAGTTTACATGACAGTGAGCGAAACTCACCTGAGTGGGGGACGGCCATGCCGACTGACACAGGGATTAACCCATAGGAGCTCAAACACATGCACACACACTTCTTCTGAGGGTGTTGAAGAGATGCATTTCAGCTGTGTTTACACAGCCTAAGAGAGGAGGGATGGAGGCTGTTCTGACAGGCCTTTTTCCCACAGTCCAGACTAGCGCAATTCTCACTTAAATTTCGACATAATTTCATATAATTAGTCTTTTGGCCTTTTTACATGTAGTCACAGCCCATAACAGTGACTTTGGCATATTAGTGAAGGATTAGGAGGTCATGCGATCATCCTACGTTTTTTCTGCATTGTCGCACCTCTTATTGTTTAAGATGTCACTGTGATAAAGTTGCTATTATCATAATCATCAGCGTGCAAACACGCAAGAGACATGAAACTATAATCCACATTTTAACAACCTTGATTTTATCTGTTTGTTATTGTCCAGGTGCCTCCTGTTAGCCTGGAGGAAAGTGACAGGACATCACTGAAACGTTCCAACTGTTACGCAGATGGCGGCGACCAGGGCAGCTCCCCACCAAGCAAACAAGCCCGTCGAGACGAGCAACAGAGAGGTATGGAAGAAATGCAGTAACCTGGAAACATATCAATTTGAGCTACAAACCCGCCACAGTGTTTTAATAGTAGATTCTTTATTTTGTTCTCAGTTCTTCTGTACGTCAGGCGAGAGACTGAGGAAGTATTTGATGCCCTTATGTTGAACACGCCAACCCTCAAGGGCCTGAGAGAAGCGGTGAGTTTTTCAACGTCTCTTTCCGTTACACATTTTTGTGAAAATCACACCTCCGACCTTGAGAGGAACTGTACCTAAGATCTGACTCATGTCACTTCTGCCTCCTCAGATTTCAGAAAAGTACGGTATGCAAGAAGACACCATTGTGAAAATCTTCAAGAAGTGCAAAAGAGGGTGAGTGAGACATTTCACAGCTAATTTCCACTGGGCAAAAACGTTGGGGGACTGTTGCAAACTGTGATTAAGTCCCGAGCATGGATAGAGAGATGTCGAAATGTTCTTTCACGGAGGATGAACGGCTGTTAAACCCTTTTCTTATAATCTGAGCTCCATCTCAACAAGCTGCCAGGAAGCAAAGTCGACAGACCGGGTTGACTGGAGATCTATAGTGTTTGGAATGTGATGATTGCTGCTCCCCTTCAAAAAAAAAAAAAAAATTAAAGAAAAACAGAAGTAAGACAAGATGATTTCAACATAGGTAGACTCATGTTTTTTTTGGGTTTATGAAGCTCAGGTAGAAACAGTAGAAATGGTGGTTCTGATAGGAAGCCAGCACTGGCGTCTAGTTGTGTAAGAGACACTACGTGCAACCTAATGAGGCCAGGCTCTGAAAACACCATTTATCTCATGGTTGGTGATCACCCATGACAAAATGTAGACGTTGGCACTTACCTGTTTGCGCATCCATTTCAGAACATGTGTGGGAATAACTCAAATCAGTGCATCATAAAGTATAAGGCAGTATAAGTAAAGCATATCATTGAATGACCATATTTCACAGCCCACTGGAGCATTTAAGGAGCGTTTGACCTACATAGGTCAAAGAAACATGTCCAGGACTCTATTAAAGGCATTTTATTGTAATCATCCTAGCCTAGAGCTGTGTAACCTGGGGCTCAACTTTCCCCAGGCCGTTAGTTGATGATATGGCTGAGGTTATAGGGACAGGTTGGGCCGCATTCTCGCTCATTCTCTCGCCCCAATCTTCAATCAGACTCCCTCCACCCTCAGGGCAGGGAGAGCTGACAAGATCTCGCTGTTAGTCTGTCATACACCCGCACACCGCATACATATTGGCCAGTAGAGATGACTGTTGTGCCAAATAATTGTTTGCATAAGTCATGAGATTTGTGTTTTTAAGGATCTAAATCAGGGTCTGCCCTTATGGAAGAAATGATGAATGCTTTAGAAAATTGTAGAGGAATGCTTAAAGTTTCTTTCAGCAGTTGGTAGGGCACAGTTCATCTGTATATCATTCAGTGTCACTCAACAGCTCAATCCAGTCATAATGACCGAAATAAGTAATTGTGTAGTAATCCACAAATGACAATGACCAGGTGCCGAGTTAAAGCACTGTGGTTTTTGTGCAGATGAGAAGCAACTTTAGAGATAATCTTTAACTTTGGAGGTTTTGTATGTTTGGCTCTATGATAATGGTACTACATCAGATATTATCCAATTTTGGAGTTTTTATAATGTTTTGGTGTTTAAAATATACCTAATTTCACAAACTTTTACATTTACGTGATTTTTCCAGTGATCTTATGCACACTTAAAATGAATGTTTAGTAATAATCTAAAAATGTTTCTCTAATAATATTTTAAACAAATCTCAAAATTAATATCCGTTTTTCATACAGTACATTATAATTTTCTAATGCCTAAATTTACGTATATAATTTAAAATGCTTTTAATATTTAGAGGTGTTTTTAATTTTATTTTATTAATTTTTTAATTTATTAAAATAGCCTCAAATTTTTATATCACCAGTTTTTTGGTTATCGGCGCAATGTGTAAATATAAAGTATGGGCCAGAATTTTAACAAGAACTTCTATAACTTATTCTCTTTTTCTTACCATCAACAGGATCTTTGTGAACATGGATGATAACATCATCGAGCATTACAGCAACCACTCTGCCTTCCTCATCGAGATCACTGAAATTATTATCAACCACTTCCAGATCACACTTATGGAGCTATAATGACATTATAAACTAGTGACACCACACCTGGTGCTGCTGGCAGCTTCTTTCTGAACTTTTGATCCAAAAGCATGACTATGAATCAGATTCTGCATTGCCAGAACCGTTGCTATATATAAACAGCTCACCTGCCAGTTATATCATTCTCAGTCATATCAATACTGAACAGTGTAAATAAAATTTTCCATTTTTGTACCTTTTTTATTATTTTATCTACAATAATTTTATAACATGAGCAATTATGATCAGCAAGGTATAATATAAATTGTATAAATTGTAAATAGTCATAATTATCATAATGTTGTGTTTTGACATGATCTTAAAAGAGTTATATGTTATTATTTCAAAGATAAACTTGCCTTTTTTGATGCTGCCTCTTTGCTGCTTATAATAGGCCCATCATTTCTAGGAAAGGGTGTGAGGCGTTTGTATTGCTTTATGCTCTAATGGTGGTTTGCATGTTTATTAATCTTGCTGCGTGTTACTTCAGCATACTTCCAGTCAGGGTGCTGTGACTTTCTGCCTTTTAGTTTCACATCTGAAATACTCCACCAACACACACGAGTGTTTTAGACCTTTAAGTCGCACATTTCCACCCTTAAAGAGCCGCGTATCTGTCAGTGTTTCGATCACTACATTTGGAAAACTGGCTCCACACATTTCGAATCTGTGTGGCTGGGCTGTAACGGTTGTCAGGACAACCGGCCCTTTTGTCCTCCGAAATTTAGACAAGAAAGTTCGGGCGAACCACTGCAATATCGAACTTACCCAAATATCAGATTAAATAACGGTGACTTTTCAGGTTTTTTTTGCTTCACAAAACTTGTACATTTCAAATGCTTTGTATTGCTTTCAAACAATATTGATATATTAAAGCTGTGCTTTCCTTTTTTTACTGCCTCTGCTTTTATATGGAAAAATAAAATACAAAATCCATAACATTTTTAAGTGTTTTGTCATTGTTGGAAGACATTTCCTTGCTGAAATAATTTACAGCTACCGCTGTGCTGTTAAAAAATGTGGGTCACAATTATGTCACACACAAACAAACAGCACAGCCTCTATCCTGACACAAGCACATGACTCTTATGAATCTTTTAACGAATTGCCTCAACAACAGAGAGAGTTATGTGTTCGAATCAGTCTGATGATTCCTTCATTGAATGAACACACTGAAATCGTCAGAGCAGCTGAACATGACACATTGAATTGATTCTGTGTCAATGGGTTTAGGAGGCAGTCTGCATTTTACAGTCAGCACACGTTGGACTTGCTGTTTGTTCTGTGTGTGTGTGTGTGTGTGTGTGTGTGTGTGTGTGTGTGTGTGTGTGTGTGTGCGTGCGTGTGTGTCTGTTTGAAAGAAGGAAGGGGGTGTATCGAAAGCCTCATACACAAGACTAGTGAGAATCAGAGACTGAGGGATAGAGAAAAGACAAAAAGCAGAAGAATCCATCTCAGACTTAACAAAGAGAACAGCTGAATGATCATCCATTCTTCTGCAGAAAGGTGAGTGCATGGCATCTCTGTTATGTGTGATTCAAATAGTGAAGCAGATGACTATAACATCTGAATGAATGAAAAAACCAGGTCAGGAGAGCAGGTCACTGCATCTTTGCTTTTTGTCTGTGGGGTCTAGTGTGGATAGTTTGCATATGCCTAATCCTGTTGATCCTTCTCAAGATGGAATGAGCTTTTTATCTTTTGTGTTTTAAAATCGTAAAAAAAACAAAGCTTGACTGCTGTGGTTCCGATCACAGTCATGCTGTTTTTCCAGATATTTAATAACTAAGACAATGCTGTGACAGTGTGAGTAGCCACGTTTTGCTGGTGTGGCAGATTCTGTTGTTTTCATTCATGTACAGGTGCCAGTGCAACCTTTTATAAGTTTATTTTTGGGTTGCCATGCAACAAAAGTGACTGGAACAGGAAATTCATGTGATGAAAGATGTGACATTAAGAGCATGCAGTTATTGACCAAACTGTTGAAATTTACACCCACACCCCTCTCACAGATACCTTTGAAGGTGATGTTGTCAAGAGTCCGGTTAACAGCCAATTAAAGATGAAATCTTGATGAAAATACTCCACAGACTTGTTAAAAAATACTGGGTGTCTGCGAGGGTTCATGCATTAAAAATAGCTGCTTTTTATAGCATCACATCATTCACAGAGTCTCTTTTGTCCTTGTCTTCTGGAACAGTCTCTCAGCTCCCAGACGTCTGGCTTCATGTCTACGTATAATATCCGTAAGACTGTTTTAAAATGTATCCAGTTTACACTATCATCGACCACACAAAAACGCGTCAAAAAATGATGTTCAGAGGCTAGCACCTGTGGCTGATAGTGCTAGTCCCATTTTAGATGTAACACAAAAGATGCAACCATAGGATCGTCCAGTTTCCTGTCTCTTAGCAACAGTGGGCCATTTACCTCCACTGTGCTGGTTGCCAGAACTGACGATGTTTCTTAGAGCTCAAAGGACAGAGTCATCGGCTACCAAGACATTCATATACACACTCTTTCTCTTTTAGATCCAACAGGCTGTGAAACCATGAATGTACTTCTGCCAGCGGGTGTCTGAGGGGATTTAAATGAAAGAATGTTCTTGAATCTGATGCGAGTAGATCGAGTATAACTGAAATTGTATTCTTTTTCACCAGGTCTTGGCCGGTGGTTTCATTCAGCTTAACATCGTGAAGAGCTGCACATAGACAAAGACGTGATGCACACTCCAGTGTCCATGCTGATGGGGGTGGTGTTTGCTCCCCTGGGCCTTGTGCTGGTGTTAAGGGAGGGACAGGGAGGGACAGGCGCGGCTGGGTGCGGCAGGGCGTGGTGGAGCCACGGAGCTCCTCCTTCTCCGATCAGATGGCCTGTGGGAGAGCTGCCTGCAGGTGGTGCATTCTGAAGTCAAAGAGTGCTGGCCTGTGTCTGTGTCCTACCAGCGGGATGCTCGGGTTCGAATGGTCCAGGGGATGGTGCTGTCGTCTCTTTTCCTGTGCGGCGCGGGGATTGTCTTTGCCAGCGTGGGTGTCCGCTGCTGGACCGATATCCCTCTTAGGAGTGTAGCGGCAGCTGGTGGCCTATTGGTGGTGCTGGCAGGTGTGCTCAGTCTGGCTGCATTAGGAGTGTACACTCATAATCTTTCGAAGCTGGGGATCGAGGTGGATTCAACCATATCAGAGACACAAGGACTCAACGTACACAAGCCAGCCCGACTAACGTTACACTCGGCCGGGTCCCTCTATTTCGGTTGGGTGGGAGCTTGGGTACAGGTGCTGGGAGGGGCCGCACTGCTCCTTGGGTTTAAAAGCATGAAGTGTTCATCCTCTCACAAGCAGAGATTCAAAGACACATTGAGCTTGCACATGACTCATTGTAGTGCACTGTTAGTGTTTTTCAATTGGACAAATAAGATGTGGTAAACACATGATGCTTCTAAAGAGAACTATATTAAAGGGGTCATATTATGTTGCTAAAAAGAACTTTTGTGTATTTGGTGTAATGCAATGTTTTTATGCGGTTTAAGGTAAAAAAAACATTATTTTCCAAGTACTGTACATTATTGTTGCTCCTCTATGCCCTGCCTTTCTGAAACGTGTAGATTTTTACAAAACTCATCGTTCTGAAAAGCACGGTGTGCTCTGATTGGCCAGTGATCTAGTGCATTGTGATTGGCCGAATTCCTCAAACGTGTGACGAAAATGTTACGCCCCTTACCAGGTTCAGGAAACTTCCCTCCGTAAGATTCAAGTAAATGGTCTGTGCTTACCCGAATATTTTGGGTTGTACTGTTCTGGAACAGTGTTGTAAATAAAACTTAACGGGCTCTATTAGGCTTTTTCACTTTTAGTTAGTTTGTAATGTTGCTGTTTAAGCATAAAAATGATCTGCAAAGTTACAAAACTCAAAGTCCAACTCAAAAGGATATATTTTATTTAACAGAAATCACTTTTCAAAAACTACAACGAACGACTAGTTTGGACTGCAACACATTTTTTCGGGATTAGGCCTAGTGATATCACAGATATGGACGAATGGGACGAGACTTTGATAAACTGCACTAAAGAAGGCAACGAGTGTTATCATTATGTAATAGGCACGCTAGTTTAGAGTGGTTACAATAATCTGGGTTAAAATCGTGCTCAAATTTATTTGATTTTGAAGCAATATTTACTCTGAAGATCGCAGAAGGTAAGGGGCATGCCATTTCCCGAAATCGCATCATATGACCCCTTTAAAATATGTATGGAACCACTAACAGAAACATTAATTCCTGTTCACACCAAGAACCAACTATTAGCAATCACTCTATTAGCCTCCATATACCACATCTTAACTTTGTAATAGCCTAGTTATCGTTCTTGGTGTGATGGGAGGTCGGCTCATAGAACGTTATACTGTTTTGCGAATAAGCACTGCGTTTTTAAGCTTTGTCAACTTTTAAAAACACGACTCGAGACATTGAGTTTCATTTTAATCCAATGTGTCACGCCTTATTTAAAGATGCGTTCTGTGTGAACAGTGGTCCCTCAGTTGACATTATAAATTGTACGAGTTGTCTGCTTCGTGGCAGATTTTTGTTCTTCAATATGACAGTACTATAAATATTATTTCCAAAACCTGTAGCAAATGAATGTAACCTACTAGTGTCTCAAGGCTGTTGGCACTTTTGGCTTTTCCCGCTAGTGCGTGAAACAGAACTATGTGCTGAGTCATTTCGCTCAAGCCGTATGGATGGTAAACAACAGTGTTTACTTGCAATATATTGATCTGTAATTTAGTATTATCTGTACTTGATCAATATTGACGTTGCAAATAGCCTATGTGTAGTTTCTGACTGTGATGATTCTATATGTGGTAGGCTCAGTGTTGCCAGATTGGATGGACGATTTCCAGCCCAAAAGCTCTCAAAAACCCGCCCACTCCAACAAAAAACCGCCCAAAACTTTAACTAACAAAATAATGTGATACAACATGTCAGTCAAAGGTGTTAAGAGCCATTTTAACTCCTTAAAACTAAATAATAACGTTAGATAAATTTCCCATGGATCAAATGGTGGCAAATACATTAAAGACAATTACCGAATATGATTAAAATTAGGTTATGCAAGCAGTCACCGTCAAAACATTTGATTGATTTACAATTGATTTACCGATACCCTCGCAAAAACATATGCATCATTTTCAATGTCAACAGTCAGATGTTAAATGCATAAGTGTCCAGAATAAGTATAAGTGATAGGAAAAAAGCAACGTAAATAGGTATTTCACACTTGTTTATGCACATATAACAGTCAAAACTGTATTGTCATTCATTGATAAATACTGTATGAAAAATAACAACAACAACAATAATCGCCATCCGAATCCATGAGTTTATCACTGAGGTGGTATGTAAATGTATTTTCACAGCGGTCCACATGAGAAACAATACCGCCCTAATAGGGTCTTTAGTCTTTTGTGAAGTTCATATTGTAGAACATTACATTTGCACAGTCAAAACTAAGAAGATATACCAATCTGTACTGTTTAAAAGATAAAAGACAAGATCGTTTAGATATAGATTAGATATAAATAGATTATGTTATAAATTAAATAATTTAACTGTGCTCTATTTTAGGAGTTGCAGTAATATTAGAGTCTTGGTGTCATCTTTCCCTCAACAGGTGTAATTCACGTTTTGAGTGTTAAAACACTCTCCCACTCTTTACCATCCATGTAACATATATTTAGGCATTATGATCACTCATACAGTTCATACATTTAAAATTAGATCCGTTATTGCTCATGAATCATCACGTGTGTCTGTAGATCACTAGTGATTGGTTAAAAGTACGGCCGCGACGTTCACATCAGCATCAGCACCTCTGCACTGCAGTTTATAACAACGTGATGACTGTTCGGATGCAGTATATGCACACTTTTGCGCTTTTTGTTAGCCAATTAGCCTATACAATTTATATTTTTGAAAACCGCCAAACTGACCCCAAACCAGCCCAAATTTTGTCCACCCGCCCAAGACAATTTTTACCCGCACAATCAAATTCAAAACCGTCCAATTGGGCGGGAAGCCGCACAATCTGGCAACACTGGGTAGGCTACTGATTAAATGCACCCCCACTGCCTGTCATGGGAAAACAAGACTGCCTGTAACGTTTCTGTCATCACATCTGCTCAAACCATCTATTGGCTTGTCATGCTAACTAATAATGAGTAAATGTAAACACAGAGCCGCCTGACCTGTACATTCCCACATCGCAAAAAGCTGAGGTCAGATCACGTCATGAGTTTAGATACATTTTTCCTGAGACCTACTTTTTTTTTTTTTTTTTTTGCCAGTACACGTTTTGGGTTGAGACAATCAAACATTTCACTTGATTGGTTTAGATAATCTGATCAAATTTTATACACACACACACACACACACAAATAAATAAATACATCAAAACTTATCATGCAAGGAGGAAAACTTAGTTTTAGTTTATTAGTAGAGCAGAATTACTGTATGGTAAAAATATGTGTGTGTGTGTATATTGTTTTTTATTTCGGTTGAATAGGTGTGGTGAGATTGCCTTTGGCTCTGCATAAACATACAGTGTACACTTTTTATTAACAAGGCAAATGACAAATATAATTCAAATCTCATGTTTCTATTTCTTTCTTTTTTCTTATCTCTGTTTACATGTTTGTGTGTATAAACAAAAATTTACAGAAAAAACCAATACATTATTATTAAACTTTGGGACCTTTTCCTTTGTCTACAGGTGCATGAAGACACAAAAGCACATATATAAAGCAACCATTACATGTATGATTATACACTGTTGGTATAAAAACACTGAAAGACTCAAATGAACAGGTGACTGGAGTGTGACCAAAACATGACCAAAACACAGGGCGCCACTGTGTGGCAATTCTGGGGAAATGACCATTGCTGGGCATTTAATACAAACTATGCACAATAAGGCATAGATAAAAAATAATCTTTTTTTTTTCCTCAGGAAATATACTTTTTGAGCCTACTAAACTTGTTTTCAGGATCTACACTGCTATCAATTGTCTACATTATAGAAAAGCAATAGATTCTTGCCTATCATGTCTGAACATACCAGAAACATTCATAAAATATATATATTTTTTACATATTTAGGGAAACCTTAAACACATACCTGATGTAAAAAATGCATCATATTAATATAATTAATCTAAAATATATATATTTAAAATTACATACACCAGTATAATCAACATCCTTTAGCAAGTGCTTTAAGTTAGATTTGTTCTTTTGCCAGCATTATGCAGTTCATAATAAATTCACTGATGTTTATAGTGAATCAACAGATGATGGATCTTACATCAGGTAAAACAGCCAGACGTAAGATGTCTGACTTTATATATCCAGTTTTTGTCTGACTTAAGCCTCTGTCCCAGATGGCTGCAATTGAGATCCATACATTTATCCCAGTGTTGCACTTTCATTTCTCGTTTCGTTATATATTTTAATACAGCACAGGAAGAACACAGTTGTGTTCACAAAACCTGCACAAGTGTCATATGTAAAAGTAGTCCTCTGTAGTTTCTTCTGTGACTGTGGTATGCGTTTGCATCGGCACCTGGTTCTTTGCAGAAGTGGAGCTTCCATCAACAGGTGTCTCTGCATCTACCAACTGTTCTTCATCACTCAGATTCAGTGTGCTTGCCTCACTGTTGGTCTTGGACACTGTGTCTATGCTTGGCGAGATCGTCTGTTTGTACTGTCTCTCAATGTCCTGCAGCAGGTCTTCATTGAACTCCTTCCACTGACGGTACTTCTGTGGTGAGAACTCAGAGTCGTCCAGGATCTTGTTAATCAGGTGAAGTTCTGCTTCCTTCGCCTAAGAAACACCAGCAGCCAGTGAGAAATGAAGAGACCGCCGTGTGCCTGACCTACTCTACCTGGGTATTTACATACACTACCAGTCAAAGGTTTGGAATAATTAAGGTTTTTTTTCCTATGTTTTTAAAGTTGTCATGAATGTTCAGCAAAGGCTGCATTTATTCGATCAAAAAAAGTATTAATTAATAAAAAACAAAGTACAAACAGTAGCATTTTGAAACTGTATTACAATTTAAAACTTCAGTGTCATAGGAGACTTCAGAAATCATTCTAATATGCTGATTTGGTACGCAATGATTAATAATGGATCTTATATCAATGTTGAAAACATATTTTTGTGTAAACTTTGATTACTATAAAGTTAAAAAAGAACAGCATTTATTTAAAATAGAATTTACTTTGATTTTTTTTGTAACAAATTTAACGCATTCTTAATAATAATAATAATAATAATAATAAAAGTATTTATTTATTTTCTTTTCTTTTCTTTTTTGGGTTGGGTTGTTAGTGTGTGTGTGTGTGTGTGTGTGTGTGTGTGTGTAAATGCATGTCTTACCTTAAGTGTGCTCTGGAGGGCACGGAGTGTGTGTATCTTCTCATTGATAACAGGGTTTTTGTTGCGTTTGATGAAGGATTTACGTAGCTGGTCATGAGTTGTCGGCTGATTCCGACCAATTAGAGACACTCCTCCTTTCTTCAGGCTATGGAACATTTCATCCATCTCATCTACATTTCCTGAGAAACACAGTGAGATTTTGCTTGTTTAATTAAAGTATTGTTTTTTTATTAAGAAGCTGGTTTTTAGCTTGACACAGCTTTGAAATGGCTATAAGGATTTAAAGATACAAGATATAAAGAGGAATATAACATTTTTGGATTATCCTTTACCTGCAATTTTACTGCCCCCTGCTTGTGAAATGGTAATTGGCTCGGACACCCTGTTCTGCTTTCCCTTTGTTCGAGGAAGTGTGTTTGATTGAGTTTTCTATGACAAAAGAAAGAAGAAATATTTTATGTTCTAAAGGAAAGGTACACAGTCATTTTCCACATTAGTTAGTTTGGATAATGGAAAAAAAATAATTCTGTTTATTATAAAATTCTGTATTTATTGCAGATGATCTTAGCAGCTCTTTTCCACAAAATGAAGGTGAAGTGGCAATATTCTACAAAATATTTCAAAAGTTTATTACTCTTATTTAGTCAGGATCCATTCGATTGATCAAAAGTGACAGTAAGGACCTTTATAATGTCGCATTAAAAATCTACTACGGTTTTTACAAAAATATTAAGCAGCACAACTGTTTACAACATTGATAATATAAGAAATGTTTCTTGAGCAGCACATCAGCATTTTAGAATGATTTCTGAAGACTGGAGTAATGGCTGCTGAAAATCCAGCTTTGCCAACACAGAATTAAATTACATTTCATAATATATGAAAATATATTAAAACAGAAAACAATTATTTTAATTATAAAATTGAATATTTCACAAATGTATTGTTTACTGTATTTTTGATTAAACCCCAAACCTTTGGATTGTAGTGTAAGTATCTAATTTTGCATTCCACAGAAAAAAATAAGATCGTACATGCTTGGAACAAAAGGAGTGTTTGTTGTCTGTTTGCGCATATGTATCTGTTTTCCCTCACCGTATTGACTTTCTTCCGATGAGAAAGTGGTGAACGGGAAGATTCCTCCTCAGATTCAGTTTCACTGTAACATTCTGACAACAAAAACATTTTACACAGACTAAGTATTATACAAACAGCATATATACCATGAAAAATGCATTTACACACAGAATAAAATAAAGAGGTGGAATAAATATATTTCTGACAGAATCATAATCATATAAAACAAAATAAACACTCATAAGCTTACTGCTGATTTTCATGCATGTCCAATGATTGACAAAAATGTAAAGAGGCTCTCATGTAGCATTTCACTAAATCAAAGCTGATATTTAAATACAGATTTAATTCGCCATTGCATATTTTCACAGAACTTGGAGCCGTCACAGAACCGCCTTAACTTGGCAGCGTAAAGATGCCAGCTATTAAAAATAACTGAATGTGAATGTGTTGTTTTCCTACCTTCTTCATTGTCTGGCTGACTTTGAACATTTTTCTTATATTTTTGAATGGCTGCGATTAAGCAATTAATCCATCTGTTGAGACAGAGAGAGAGACAGAGAGAGAGACAGAGAGAGAGAGAGCGAGAGAGAGAGAGAGCTAATTTATCAACAATTCACATGTCTCCCAACTTTTCATTTGCACCTTGTGATTTGTTTTGTGTTGTATTAGGTGAAGTCCAATAGGGGGCAGAGGTGACCTGTGAGATATCCTGAATGTGTAAAACCTAATGAGTGTGTGTGTGTGTGTGTGTGTGTGTGTGTGCATTCACACAATCTCCAGTGTCACAGAACAACACTGTTGCTCTCTGTGTCTGACTCACTGCTTTACTGCAGCTCCTCAAGAGCTACTCAGGAGGTCAGAGTCATTAGATCTTTGTAGAATTCATAATGGAATGAAAACAATGGACATAAAAGTTATAAAACTTTTTAGATCCAGACAAATTAAGTTGCCTGATATTGGTCTAATATTATTGTTTGCCAAATGAGCGGGTAATAATAGTACTTAAAATTAAATTGTGGAATTTCTTTGTCAATGGAATAAAAGTCCTCAACCAGGGGGCCAATCCCATTAGGGGGATTCAGCAAGCTTCAAGGGGGCCCAAATAAGTCTTAAGATTATTTAAATTTAGTCATACTAACAATCTTAATTAAAATCCTACAAAACATTCAAAATAAAATGTACAACATTAAACTGACATATTTTTGAGACTAGTTATTTTTATTACAACAGCTCACATCAGTTTTCGAATATTGTTTTGGATGAAAGGGTCAAAAAGGTTGAGAACCACTGCATTAAAGGCACCAAAAGAGAAGAGCATAAATAACCTGCAAAGTCTGCTAGATCATTGTAGTCTACTGGACTGGTCTGGAAATGTGTCAGATCTTGTGAGTCTTTATACATTACCTGACTTGTATAATTCCTTTAATTAATACAACAATGCAGATAGTGTAAAAATACTCAGCTGTCAATATATGCAATCTATTCTAAACTCCCTCACACTATTGTTTGAAGTCAACATGTGAATCGCTTATAGTTGGCTATGCACATTACATTTTTAAAAAGTACTTTCACATCACATATTCCACCTTTAAAAATGCAATGTCATTGCATCTAACACATCTATTTTAATTCAAAAGGTCAATGCACAATCATTTGCACATGAAGAGAAACTGCAGATGCGCCGTAAGATCTAATCATTGTGACATTTTGCCATGTTTTACAAAACCGTTTGAACGAAATGCTCTCCAAGCTATAAAGTCATGAATGTTTGTTGTTTGGATGCAGCGGTAAAGAACATGCTTGTTTATATGCAGCCACACTCACTTGCTCATGTCTTTTACATTATCAGCAGCGAAGATAAAATTCTGGAAGCGCTGGTGGCACATTTGAAATACACTAGGAGATAAAGAGAAAGAGATCAGATGATAATACTCATTAATCTTAGGGCAGAAGCCTTAGCAGCTTAATGAAAAAATAAAAACTAATTTGTCATCATGGTGGCAGGTTGTGCTGTTCAGTGTCTGTGGACTGCGGGGGAAGCTCTGAGGAATGTAAAGTGTAATTCTGTGTTATTCACACATCTCTGGCTAACTGGCCTCCTGCATCTGATACTCTCGCAGCCAACCACAAACATAGAGTCCAAGGAGACCGACGACTTCTGTTTCTTTATGACCGTGTGAACACAAACAATCAAGCCGAATGGGGTTTAACGTTCAGTCAACAGATACACTTCCCTTCAAATTTGACTCAACTGCAAATAAGGATTGGGTAACCAGAAGCAGCATCTTCTGTCTTGTGCAGAAAATACTCACTACTTCCTCTTGTGTTCTCCTGCGCTCTCTATATTGTAGCTGCCGATTTTGATTAAGCCCTCCGCCTTCTCCTCCTGCACAAATATATGGGTTCAATAATTATTTTCAGTACATCTACTACATTACCAGATTTTAAGAGATAGAAATACACAGATATTATAATTCTGGCTGATAAACCGATAAGCTGATAATTAGTCTCATGTTATGTATAAAACGCAGATATTAAAATGTGACACAATTTTGTCTCAGTAATTTAAAGGAATAGCCCACCCCAAAATAAATACTTTGTCATAATTTCTATAATTCTCTCTCCATCATATTGTTTTTTCTGAGGAACATGAAGTGTAATATTTTAAAGAATGCTGGTAAATATACAGTTTCCCCTTTTGACTTTCATTGTGTGGACCAAAAATACAATGGGTACCAAAACTTTTCCTTTTTTACCAGCAACAGAAAATAGCATTTTAATTTTTGGGTGGACTATCCCTTTAAAAAGAAAATGTGATAATCTTGTTAGATGCAAAAAGTAAATTTACATCACAATAATATAAATGTACAGTATGAATAATGGATATTCATTGTAAGATTGGTTAGAGATTATATTTTACAGTTATTAAATGTTTTTAATATATTTCTTAGAGAAAGAAAAGAAAAATTGTTTAAAGGTTAACGATAAATGAGCATTAGATGACGATAAAGGTCATCTTATTGTAAAAATAGACAATAAAGCGCAATTAACTATCCAGTATCGGCCAAAAAATTGGAAATACTTAATATCATCCATCCAATATGTTACAAATACATTGTGCATCTCTAGTACAGATGAAAATGCTTTCAAGGAGTGTTTCTTTCAGTTTTACAAAAAGTTCTAAATGTAATAATTTTGATACTTCTAATTGGTTACACAGATTGGCACTTTATGAACACGACCGCTTTACAAGTAAACTCGTACTAACCTGTTGGCTGTTATACCAATACATTGTAGGACCTTTCAGGACGAACCAAAATCGCTGCCATTTCTGAGTCATGAAGACATTTGTTTCTTTTCTCTTCTTCCAAAGCCATCCGTCACAGTCTGGGCGGCCAAGTTCACGACAGGACACCTTCCTGCGGCTCAACGCTGTCCGTGTTCCTTAAGTGTACATACATATCAGGGAGGTGTCATTATTTTGCAATGGATGAAATAAGGTGTCCTAGAAAAAATACTGTGAAAATAATGAATGAACAAATCCATGCCTGACCTTTAGTACAACTCTTTTTGTTCTCCTTTTCCTCCTGCGGTAAAAAGGAATGTATAATTACACTGAGATCACAGGGTTTTAAAGAAGTCTTGCTGCTGATTTTATCAGATTGCCACATTAGAAACACTTTACTGTGAGATGCCCCAAACGGATGCACACTCAAGTTCCTCAAATGACAGAAATGTGACAAATCATTACAATATCTCTCCAAAATGCTTTTTGATTACAAAAGTGTACTGAGTTGTATGTCATACCAAATGTATGTTTATAAATGCATTAAAGGTTTTTGTTCTTACTCTTAGTCCTGCCATGTCAGGACAGGAGCTTGTGCTGGCTCGGTTGAGCTCTGGGCTTCGTGGGGATGGACTCCTTTCTGCAGGTGAACCTATTTCCAAACTGTTTCGACTTGCACGCTGAGATTCTATTAAAGTGAAGACATAGTAAAATATTTTAACGAGCTTACAAGATGAAATTAGAGCTGTAAATGTCTGTAAGCTAAGCAACAAATCTATATGCTCAGCAACAAAGAATACCAAAGAAACTATGGGCGATGAAAAGATTAGCTTAAAGCTGAATCAATTAAAGAGCTAGTCCAGGCTATTTTATGCTGTTTATATATAAATATAGCTTTAGAAAAATATTTAAAAAAAATATATATATATATATATATTTTTAAAATAATCTATTTATTATAATCCATGTATTTGGTGATACAGTAAAAAACTAATATTGTAAAATAGTATTACAATAAAAAAAAACTGTTTTGTATTTAACATGGTTTACAATTATTCCAGTCTTCAGTGTCACAAGAAGTGTCACATTTCTTATAATAATCAACGGTAAAAAAACCTGCTGTGCTGCTTAACATTTTTGTGGAAACTGTGGTACATTTTTGATTAATAAAAAGTTCAAAAACACTTTGTAACATTATAAAAGTCTTTACTGTCACTTTTGATCAATTTAATGTCTCGGTGCTAAAGGAAAGTATTAATTTCTTTAAAATAAAATCGTACTGAACTCAAACTTTTGAAAAGAAAGCAGTGAGTAAAACTATATATACACCATTGTTTTATGATGTGTGTAAACATTTTACTTATTACTTCTGAATTGACAGGATTCATAAAAAGTCTGTAGAATTATTCCTTTTTCTTTTCCCAGCTGATGTCTTCTATATTTTCTGTGAAGTCTGTGGTGACTCTTACCTGCCCCTGGCTTCAAGGTGTTTGGCTGCTGTTCATTAGAGCTTTGTTCACTAGAAATAGCTGATTTCTCCCTTCTGAAATGATGTGTGCCGTCTGATGCTGATCTGTGGTACATAAACACACACACACAAACCCTATATGAAAGCATGTAAAATTAAAAAATTAATCGAAAAACACAGTCGGCTAATTGGCCCTTTGCAGTGCTACATACACAGAAGCAGCTTCAATGCCATATAAACTGACCCAAACACACACATAGTATAGTTCACATTCAAATTCAGTTCAGCCATGCCCTACACACACACACACACACGCACAGACCTGAGACAGGGGATCACTTGCATGTCATCACTGTAGCTCACAGAAAAGAGTTATGAAAGAAGAATTTAGATTATGAAACACACAGGCAGAGAAATGGAGACTTTCACTTCTTATACACAGTATTATACTGTAGGTTACATGAGAAAATTAATATTTTAAAGGCTCCAACTACTTTAATTTCCTCCCCTCAATGGGGAACATGAAACAAACATGAAATAAGCGACTTGAAATGCATCTACAGAGCCTGAAATCATGCAGATTTAGCATCGGAATAAGCATCTGAGGATACTCACCTAAAGGACAGAGAGTGGACTGAAGCTGCCACCCTGCCCAGGAGAGAATGACTGTTTTTCTCTCCCTCTTCTTCCTCTTCCCCCTCTCTCTGAAAGTAAGGAATTGATCAGATTGATGAGATGTTTGGAAAAACCCAATGTCGCTGCAGAGAGTGACTCATGAGGCGAAGTGTGTTGGCAAGACATTTTAGGTGTGTGACAATGAGTTCATTTTCATGTCTTGTGAATGATCGTGGTACGTTTGTGGCATGTATGACACCTTTTATGTTTCTGTTACCAATAAGACTGTGTGCTGCTCCCTGTGTTTGGGTTTATTAAGCAATACTTTTTGAGCGAATATATATATATATATATATATATATATGTTTAATTTTAGGATTACTTTAGGCTATATGAAAACAATTTGTGTCTATAGCATGTCCTCATTTAAACATGAATTTTCATTAACTAAAACTATTACAAATATTATTTTATGAAAATGAAAACCGAAATAAAAATAAAATCTCATTTAAAATATTAAGAAAAACTATAATAGTATATCAGTGATACTAAAACACCACTGGAATGTGCCTGATAGCTCAGAAATTGATGTGAAAAAGTCTTGTGTCTGGACTCATCAGTATGTAGTGGGTCTGTGTGTTTGTCTGAGCTCCTTGCACATCCTCATGGATCAGTCCCTCAGGGTCACCAACAGACCCAATCATTTTAAAATCCACATGACTGCTACATCACACACTGTCCTACTGAGTGTTTGCAGTCACAGGAGACTGGAGGCTAGGAAGTCACTGTTGTCATGACGATGCTCTTAATGCATAACATGTTCAAATGAAAATGGGATTGTCTCTTTTCCATCTGAAAATGTTTATTTCAGTGTGCATGTCTGAGTCTGTATGTGTGAGAGAGAATCACAAAGAGGAAATGTGCGCATTGCTTATTGAACAAGCATAACCACATGTGACATGATGTGAACATGTGACGTCAATAAATCTGTTGCAAAGCAACCGCTATAAGAACCAACAGTGTAAAATGCTTGCAGCACCTCATATGAGAATTGTGTTCAGCTGGTTATTGAACACCATCAAAACAGTTTGGTTTTGTCAGGCGAACAGCAAAAATCATATTTTTTTACTGTATCTGACTGCAACACACACACAAAAATTCCACAAGGAACTTTTTACAGACCAGATTCAAACCATCTGCATTTGGTTAGGAAAAACTGATTTTTATTTTTATTATCACTACCTGAATGTACATTAATTTAAGCTCACTCTTTCATCATATAAGAAATGAAGTGACATTCATTATATAGTGAATAGTAAATGAATGAACGTCACCAAAATGTGTGAAAATACACAGTATATTGTTGATATATGACATGTATGAAACCTCATGCCAGCAAATCATGTTTTGGTAAATCATAACTACTACTACTACTAATAATAATAATACAATTATGATAAGTAAAAATTGTTACAACTTTTGACTTCGTAACTATGTGGCTTTTTATGTCACAATTTCACATTTCTATGTAATTTATGACTTCCTAAAAGCAGGATTTTTCCTTATGTGGCTGAGATGAGATTCCACAGATAAGTCATGATAGTGAAACATTTCATCCTTTCTTTCCAGTGACAGCTAATCTCAGTTTCTGTATTGAGTACAATGAGTTCATATGCAAAATAACAGTGTGGACGTTCAGACCAGTTCAGTCCACAAAGTTCTGTCTAGCATTAACAAAGTAGACATAGGCTACTCCTAGGAAATGAAACTGATTTCAGTGTCTTTGAGCTAAACTGTATAAAACTAGTATTTTAATATTTAATAAAATTTTTGTTAATATTTTAATATAATGTATCTATATACATAATGTAAATATGTATTTTGAAAATGCTTAATGTGGCATATGTTGAATAAAAGGATGAGTAGTACCTCTAGTACCTCAGACTTGTTTTGGCTCTCCTTGCGTTTCAGGAACCCTGGAAGCCTCCTCAAAACCAGAGAGACTCCATTCGGATTTTCCTCCAGTTTTTTAACAAGGTTTGCCCGGCTCCAACCAACCTGAAATATCGGTTACACTGCATGAAATAAATGTATATTTGCATCCAAATTGGTGATTCTTTTAGAACTAATGCTTGTTGCTGCACCTATCTATAGATCATTTTCAGAAAACTGTGATAGTTTTTTTATTTACTAAAGTTAAAATTGCTTTTTGAATTTAAAAATCTCTTTCTATAGAGATTTAGTTTGTCTGGAATAACCACTGTTTTTCTTCTCTGCTTATCAGTAATCATAGGATACTAGGCCACAAACTATTGATAATCCAAATTAGTGGACAAAAGACATCTGCTCAAATCCAGCTTGCAGGTCATCAAATAGACTGAAGAGTCTTACTTTGCTAAACCGGGGTTCAGCCCCTCTCATTAGAACCCTGACTAATTTCCGTTCTTATAGCAGTCTTTATGTAAATAACACTAGTATATCACTATAAATACAGTTAAATGTTATTAGCATTGAACTGTTACCACTTACAACTATCTGTCCGTTGACCTGAAGGACCTCATCTCCCGCTAAAATCTTCTCACAGATCTCTGTAGGAGACTGTAAGACAGGATTTATGGTTATGTACAACACAGTGTTCTGAGACACACTAATAAGTATATCAGCACAAAAATTATTACTAATACCAATAATACCAAAGGAATGATTGTAGTGGCTTAGAAGGAACTGTCCACAAGCAGAAACATCAAGCTAAGTGAATTTTCGAATGCAGCATCAACATCTTTAAGATTGGATGATTATTTTACACTACTGTTCAAAAATTAAACGTCAAATTAATTTTTTATATCACATAAAAAAATAGCATTTTTCAATATATTAAAATTTAAAACTGTTTTTTTAACCGTAATGTCATTTCACAATATTACTTTTTACTGTATTTGTTTTAATCAAATAAATGCTGTCTTGAGCATAAGACATATCTTTCAAAATTATTAAAAAAAACACCCCTAAATTTTTTAAATATATAATTTGTGTGTGCATTAGTGTATTTGTGTATCCCATAGTGTTCCTGTGGCTCAAGTGGTAAAGCATTGCATTAGCAGTTCAAGGTTGTGGGTTCAATTCCCAGGGAACACATGTTAGGTAAAAAAGTTTAGCCTGAATGCACTGTAAGTCGTTTTGGATAAAAGCGTCTGCTAAATGCATAAATGTAATATTTAATTTAATTTGAATGTGTGTGTGTGTGTGTGTGTGTCTATAATAATAACGCCTTTTTTTTTTTTAGATGAAACTAAAGAGTATGGCATCACAACTCCCTCTTCTCCTATTTCTGACCCTAATGAAGCCAGTTCACTTTGAAGCATCATTTTATCTCATTCTTTCAGGTCATTATAAGAAAGAAAAATGAGCTAACAATTCAAACCCATGATTCTTGTTTTAAGTGAGTCCAGACACCTTTAACTAGCACACTTTTCCCCTAGGAGGAAGTTTACTCAATCTCTTCTGAGCTAATTCATTCATGCATGCATTCACTGCAAACAATATCTCCCAGCAGACAATTTAAGGGATGTTTTACATTCGTTTATGATAAAAAACAAACAAAAAAAACAGACATTTTCTCCCTAAATAAATACATTAAAAAACAAAATGATACTTTTCAATATTGGTTAAATAAATGAAGCAGTGGGGTACCATCAACCCGTCCTACCTCTGCTGCTTTCCCAGTGACAAAATGATTTCTGGATCCTGTGGTGGTGATCTCAATTCCCTATGTGAAAAAATAATGTGCATATCAAGCCAAGAATATTTAGACCTTAGCTAAACTAGAATTAAGCGGATTTGATATTGGCTCCTATAAGCAAGATGAGAATGTGGGCTGGTAATTGAAATAAATCAACCCTGCTGGCTTGTTTTAATATTCGGCTATCCTGACAGAATTATGGCAAGAAATTCAAAAGGAGAACTGAGGGAGCATGTTCAAACTGGTACTGGTCAATGAATCAACAGCAGTATCAGATGTCAGTCCAAGTTGGATCTAAATAGTATTGAAAATAAGCTGTAAGTACAGAGAACACCTGCTTAAGAGACAATGAACCAGTTTGGTCCAACCTAAGGCTAACTGAATCCATTAGTATATATCACATCAATAATAACAGATCATGTCAAGTTATTATATTCTCATGCCAATTCAATATGTCAAAATATAGACCTAATGAATTTTCCCACAACTTCTCTCCAGGAGGCAGGTCTCACTTGGCAAGAATCACCAGTATTTTTTATATTTTGACAGACATTCCTGAAACCCTCTTATTGGATTTCCTTGAATGGTTTGTGGTTGACTGCCAATGTAATCATACATGTTGCATTGTGTGTTTGTGTCTAATTTGAAGACACACAAAACAAAAAGGACCCAAATTCACCTCAAACGTCAAAAATGATAAAGAGTATGACTGTTCTCAAAAAGGGGAAATTTAAACCAGTTATACAATTTTTACTTGAATAATTTATCAGTCCACAGACACCTTACAGAAGAACTTGGAACTGCCAAGTGTTTGTGTCTAAAGTACAGAAAGGAAGAGCTTTACATAATTAAACTCTCTTTAAATAGCTTACCCTTAGCAACATATCAGCTGAATACAATTCAAAGTAAATGGACTAAGTAGAAATGATTTGAACTGTGTTTAGAGAAGGAGATAAGAGAGACAGAGAGGGATAAAGATGATATTCAAATGAATATTTTGTTTAAACTCCCATCTGTAACTCTATACTAAGCATCAGATATTTAACATTCGCAAATTAATGCAAAGTATCCAAATAAACATTTAATATTGAAAATAACTTGAACTTTATACATTCTTTTTTCAAAGTTAAAATTAAAACAAGATCACTGGAGTATGTCTTACAAGAAAATTATATTTCAGTCTTTCTATTTCAGAGTTTCATGTTTAATTCAATGTGGTACTTGCGGTTACTTTGTAATTAATTGTGAAATTGGACAACAAGGAAAGAAGCTGAAATAGAGAAAGAATGAATTACTGTAAAGAAGTCATTACCACTTGATCTCCTGGTGAAGCTGGGACCAGGTCGACACTCTCCAGCTGGGCAGTATGGGTAAGAAGAGGCAATGGGGTTTCAGACAAAATCTCATCACACACTGCTACCAACTGACGACACTAAAAAGAGAGACGGCGAGGCAGAAAAAGAAAAACAAATGTCTTGTTAATTGAAGATGGATCATCTCATCTGAAGTAACAACTATTATCACATGTATTATTGGAATATAAAGAGTTATGTATACTACCATTTAACTGGTTGTGGTCATTAAAATGTTTTTTGGAAGAAAACTGATCAACAGTGACAGACATATGTAATGTTAAAAAAGATTTCTATTTCAAATAAAAGCTGTTCATTTGAAAATTGTATTCATCAAAGAATCCTGAAAAAATAATATAATATAATATAATATAATATAATATAATATAATATAATATAATATAATATAATATAATATAATATAATATAATATAATATAATATAATATAATTCAAATAATCAAAATATGTAGAAAGTAAGAGTGAAGACAGAAGACCCATGATCTCTTACTATGGAGATGATGTCCTTCTCCTTTTCAAACACAGCGGTTTCCTACGTGGAAGAGAGAGAGAAATGAGAACATTCACTAAAAATGCAAGTGCTTCCTCCCACTGAGGACTCTGATCCAGAATTCAGAGGTCTACAAACACACATGAAGGGAGTTTACCTAACCCACTCACGCCGGGGCTGATTCAGCTCCCTCACACTTCTCAATGAAACACTTCCTTAAACAGAGAGACACTGCACACCGCTAACACACAGCAAACAACCCTCAAACCATTTAATCCATTACAGGAGCTGTACAAGACCTAAGAACCAGATTGCATACACACACACACACACACACACACACTCGTGATACGTAATACGTAATGACTGGAACATGTAGATCATAGTCTAATTAAAGGATTAGGTTGGCTGCTGAGGATCAGTGGCAAGAGAAAAAGTGCACCCTCACATCTCCTGATTTACTGATGAGATGGTTCTTATACAACATTCCTGAAGATAAACACTGAATCCCAGTGTTTGCATTCATTCCAGTGGTCCATCAAAACATTACAGGTTCAGAGGTAAACCATCAGTGGAGTTAGTTAAGGCAAGAATCACTATTATTACTTTTCATTCTACTGCTTGTTAGCTTAAGCTCAATATTCAATTATATTTAGAATACAGTATATTTTATAAATGTGTGTGTGTGTTTTTTTTTATATATAAAATATGTCAAAATTATTGTTTAGAAATAAACCTCTCAATTCCCCTATAAATGCACCCACGGTGTTGAGTAAAAAAATGAGATCTGACAGAGAGTTGGCGATTTAACACAGCAGTGGCTGCTGGGATTCAATTTTAAATGAGAGCAATTATCTGCTTTGTTTGAGATGATTGGATAAGCATACAGTTGTGCTTCCGAGCAGTTTTTTAATGCACAAGTGCTTGGAACTAAGATGCCACTGCCAGGGAAACAGATGTAAACGTAAAACTGAAGGGAATGACAGAATGGAATGATTTGACTGGATGGAATGATTTCACTGAAGATATGACACTTGTCATGTCTTTAGTGTAATTTAGCTTAATATGTTCTACTGTGTATTCAAACCCTGTCAAAGAAAACTGCCAGAGTGTCTTTTATAGGTCATTATAGTACAGTTCAAGGACAGGTCAGTCCTTACTGCTGATATGAGTCATCTTGCTGATTTACCACAATAAATCTCATCTTAATCACTGCGGGATAAGATACAACCAAGTCTAATCCGAATCAGAAACTACAAAGTAGTTCACAGAATCAGCTGTTATTTTCATTAGACATGTCATCTACCTCTCTACTTTTTTAATAATTTTGTGACTTTGATTATCCGGATGCAAATATGTTTATTAAATTTTTTTTTTTACATCATTATTTTTTATAAAAATGTCATAATAACTAACTACAGGCTTCTACCTGTTGAAATATACTGGGCTTCTCCAATCATTCGGCTTAAACCTAACCCCTTTCTTACAATCGTGTGAAAGCCTACATTCAGATCTGCCTCCATTTTTCAGTGCAATAAATCTGTGTACATAAAGTCCTTGTCCTCATTTTTTCCTATTTAAAAAATCTTGGATTTACACCACAATACGGAAGAAAACATCTGTTGCTACTTCTGTTTCATTGCTACTTTAAATGAGGTAAGAAGAGGAGAATATTTTGTCTTTTGATATTTTGCTGTGCATTGTTTCGTACTGTTTTTTTTAAAGCCCTATTTTCTTTTTTATGCATGCAGCTGAGCAGATATAAATGAAAACTAAAACCTCAGTTTAAAAACTGAAAAGGAGAAGGACACCTGATATTCATTTTCTGCCCAGTCCTGTTGTTTTCCTCGTCCTTTAGTTCTATTGAGGCTGACATCCTCACACAAAGGAGCTTCATTCAGCTCAAAAGCTTTTACCTTGTTATCTTCTAGTTCCCAACAAAGCTCTTCATTTCACACTGATAAATATCATTAACCCTGTTTTCAAAACTGCAGAAAGAGAGAGCTTCCCTCAGTGACAAAACACAAGTCAGCTGTTCTCTCCCCATTCTACACCTTCTTCTCCTTCTTTCTGTAGTTCACTGGCATGACAAATAACTGCATTTGCAGCTGCATACAATGACAGATATGGAGCAAACCAAAGTATATAAATGTTCTGTCTCTAGGCAGAGACAAACAGCTAAATCAAATTCTCTATTAAGGGGTCACAGACCAGCAGACCTGAAGATACTAAAAAAAGATCTGCCTTCCATCGCGCATGGACCCATTTACACTCCTCAAACACATAAACAACACGTGGAAACAACATGGTTGGAACTTTCCATTGACTTCCATTGGTTTTTATACTCAGCTGAGGATATTTAATATACCCTAACCTTCATAGAAACCTTCCTACATGTTTACATGGTCAGTAAGGCATTTTTACTATGTCTATTAAGAGACGACTTTCAAAATTGTTTATTAAATAAAATTTCCTCTTAATAAAAACCAGCAAATATTATACCAAAAAAAATTCTGAAGTGTAAACATCAAGGGAAAAATATATACAAGGCAAAAAAGATAAAACAAGCACACACACTACCTCTGTCTGATCGACGTGACCTTTTCTTCTTAATCCACTGATGTATTTCAGTATAGTGTGTGTGTGTGTGTGTGGGTGTGTAGGTGGGTGGGTGTGTGTGAATTTCCTTTTGCACCCTCTCACTCTCCACCTCTTATCTCTCTTTTAATTAATCTATCTTTCACTCCCTCACCGCTCCGTCTTCAAGTTCATTACTCCTCTCTCTCTTTCTTGATAAAGTCATTGACTGTCTGCTAATTATTCCACACTCCCCGGGCAGTGCTGCCAATACATACAAACACACCAAAACATGCACAGGTGCAATTATATATATATATATATATATATACAAAGAGTTTCCCTTCATATCTGGGTTAACCCTGGAGAAACTGAATATTGGTTCATCTGTTCATTAAAACCTCAGCACCACCAGTGAGCAAGACACATTCATCCACGTATGACGCACACTAGTATCACCAGAAGAGTTTGCTTTACATGATGACCTTTGACTTCAGTTGACGTGGTTTCTATAAGGAACAGAGGCCCGCCTGTCCCCTAACACCTGTCCTGGTCTTCATGGCTTTAAATGTCAGAAACGTGTTAAACGTAAGCAGAATGAACACTCTATTTCCAGAAACCTTTAGACTGAACTGTGAAATGAAGTGTTCTGATCTCAATCAGATGTGAATCGTTTTGATGTAGAATTTATTGGATGTAAATTAATATAAATTTTTCTATATTTCTAAATATGTATATATACACATATAATCGTTCAAAAGTTTGGGGTCAGTAAGACTTTATTTTTAAAGAAATCATTTTTTTATACAGCAAGGATGCATTAAAATGTTTAAAAGTGACTAAAGAAATGTTTTAATGTCACAAAAGATTTCTATTTCAAATAAATGCTGCTAATGTGAAAAAAAATCACATCTTCTACAAAAAAAGTGACTGTTTTCCACATTGATAATAATAAAAAATATATTTTTTAGCAAAATATAGCAGAAAATCAACATATTAGAATGATTTCTGAAGAATCATGTGATGCTGACAAGACTGGAGAATTACCATCACAGGAATAAATAACATTTTAAAAACAAATACCATTAATATTTTTCAATAATATCAAAATATTACTGTTTTCACTGTATTTTTGATCAAATAAATGCAGTCTTGGTGAGCATAAGAAACTTGTTTCAAATGCATTTTCTCTTAATTAATGATCCTAAACTTTTGAATGGAAATGTGTAACATTAGTATTTTTACTGGTGGTCTTAGACTTTTGGACCCCATTTTATGAATGATTATGTAAGGATCGGTGATCCAGAGCACCTTTCAGTTTGTACATTAACTCCTTTCTTACTACTGCTGCTGCTCTTACATGAAAAAGTTCCTGATTGTAGCACAAGAAAGAATTTGTACTCATGATACATCCAAAATACTGTATGTAGTATAAACAGGAAGTATAAAAACAATGCATTTAAACTGGAAAACATGCCATTAGCTTTAGGAAAACAAACCCAGTGACAAAGCAGAAAGGAAGAGAGAACAACTCTCCAGTGATATACTCACTAGTGTTTGTGTGTGTGACAGCTACAGAAAGGAGCTGATAGTATCAAGTGTCAACATTCTTAATGTGCACATTGCACATTGTTTCTCCATACAAGCACATAAACACGTAGGTTCTTTCTCATTTCCACACTTTCCTTCCCTTCTTTAGCAATGCTGTTTGACTGAGTCACAACACGAATCAAAAAACGTTTTTTCTTATTTCCTTCCTTGCATACACAAAAAGCTCCAAAAAGTAATTGAAACTTTAAAGCAAACAAGAAATCTGCAAGAAACATTAAGCAAATGGTTCAGATGCCTTTTGAATGATAAAACAAACACAAATCTTGAAATAGATGCTATCTGATTTCCAACGACACTGTGACTCTGTTAACACATTTTATGATTAATATCTGTGTGTGTGTGTGTATGTGTGTGTGTGTGTGTG
Source organism: Carassius carassius (assembly GCF_963082965.1). Taxonomy (NCBI): domain Eukaryota; kingdom Metazoa; phylum Chordata; class Actinopteri; order Cypriniformes; family Cyprinidae; genus Carassius; species Carassius carassius. The sequence goes on from NC_081785.1 coordinate 12,357,164, forward strand.
TGTGTTTTGTTTGCACCCAAGTAAAGGGGACTGTTAAACATGTGAAGCGTTCTGGGTAAAACTCTCTACCATTCAATTTAATGAATGGTAGAGAGAGACAATAAGCAATCAAAACTTATTAAAATATGAAATTATCAATAGATGGAAAAACAAACCCTACTGTTCCAGGTCCAGATGAAAGATGCTCTTCTGACGAAGTGAATATCATGCGACTTTCTCTCCTGTACGCTCACCACAGGTGAATAACACACTACTGAAACTTCTTTCAGTTCTCACAGTCTGACTTTTAATGGCCACCCCCCCCCCTCTCTCTCTCTCTCTCTCTCTCTCCCTCTCTCACCCTCTTCCCCTCTCTGCCCCTCTCTCTCTGACAGCATTAGCCCTCTAGCGTCCATTGAATATGTGTAATCAAAACCATGTGTTTGTCAGCATTATAGTGTGTTTGTGAGTGTCAGGCACAGAACAAAGTAATTTTTGGACATGAAAAGATGGATCTTAAAAAAAAAAAAAAAAAAAAAAATTTAGGTTGGCAAGCTGCACAAAGAACACCACAAAAGGCAGACATTCAAAGAGTTTTCTTTATTTTCATGACTATGAAAATTGTAGAGTCACACTGAAGGCATCAAGGGCTATTTGACCAAGAAGGAGAGAGATGGGGTGCTGCGCCAGATGACCTGGCCTCCACAGTCACCGGACCTGAACCCAATCGAGATGGTTTAGGGGTGAGCTGGACTGCAGACAGAAGGCAAAAGGGCCAACAAGTGCTAAGCATCTCTCGGAGAACTCCTTCAAGACTGTTGGAAGACCATTTCAGGTGACTACCTCTTGAAGCTCATCAAGAGAATGCCAAGAGTGTGCAAAGCAGTAATCAAAGCAAAAGGTGGCTACTCTGAAGAACCTAGAATATGACATATTTTCAGTTGTTTCACACTTTTTTGTTATGTATATAATTCCACATATAATTCCACATGTGTTAATTCATAGTTTTGATGCCTTCAGTGTGAATCTACAATTTTCATAGTCATGAAAATAAAGAAAACTCTTTGAATGAGAAGGTGTGTCCAAACTTTTGGTCTATACTTTATATATATATATATATATATATATATATATATATATATATATATATATATATATATATGCACAAAAATTATTATTTTTGACCCTCATTCTGACCTTCTGTCAGAATGATCCCATTTTTAGGGGGTGGCCACTTTAAGGCTGGTCAGTAAACAGCCACTGTTATGATTGGCTAACTTCATTGAATAGGAAATAGTATCAATGCCCCCTCGCTATAGCATCAAGACAACTGCATTGATCCAAACATTATCCATAAAAAAAACATTATATACAGACAAAACATAAAAAAATCATAACTTACGGTTTGCATCAGAGCTGCTGTCAGATTCAATACAATTGGCTGCTTCTTCTTTCAACAAAAGTTTCTTTGCCAACTCTCCATTACACTGTGCATTGTTTACAAAACTATCTGTAGTCAAGTGCTCTGAACAAACATATAGTTATCTGCCGCAATCTGAGATGCCATTAAAATAAACGATCCACTTACTCCCTATGCTTGGATCCTTTTGAAGTCTGTACAGAGACGCAAACAAGCTGTTTAAATAGGATGCGTCACAGCGAACGTTCCTTTACTCAGTCGGCACACTCAAGCTTGTGGACTATGTCACAAATTTGAATAGGCATCTGTATACTGTATCCAATGCAAAAAGTATCATAATAAGTATTATAATTCTATTTACTTCTTATGCAAAACAACACTGGCATGTCAGCTATTAAGACTGAACACCAGGGCGGTGGTCTATTTGTTGATATCTTGCTCTGGAGGCAGTCATATACAAATTTTTTGCCTGTCTGACATCACAAATCTCACATTATCCAAACGATATATTGGATAATATCTGTTTATGGAGATTGGTTAAATAAATGCTTTGCTTATAACAAGGAGGATGTTTTAATATATGAAACTTAAAGTATTTTTAATGGTATAAAGACCTCTTATACACTGAACAAAATTATAAACGCAAAACTTTTTTTTGCCTTAATTTTTCATGACCTGAACTCAAAGATCTAAGACTTTGTCTATGTACACAAAAGGTCTATTTCTCTCAAATATTGTTCACAAATCTGTCTAAATCTGTGTTAGTGAGCACTTCTGCTTTGCCGAGATAATCCATCCACCTCACAGGTGTGGCATATCAAGATGATGATTAGACTGCACGATTATTACACAGGTGTGCCTTAGGCTGGCCACATTAAAAGGCCACTCTAAAATGTGCAGTTTTATCACACAGAACAATGCCACAGATGTCACAAGTTTGGAGGGAGTGTGCACTTGGCATGCTGACTGCAGTAAAGTCCTCCAGAGCTGTTGCGCGTGAATTTAATATTCATTTCTCTAACTTAAGCCGTCTCCAAAGGCGTTTCAGAGAATTTGGCAGTACATCCAACCGGCCTCACAACCGCAGACCACATGTAACCACACCAGCCCAGGACCTTCACATCCAGCATCTTCACCTCCAAGATTTTCTGAGACCAGCCACCCAGACAGCTGCTGCAACAATCAGTTTGCATAACCAAAGAATTTCTGCACAAACTGTCAGAAACCGTCTCAGGGAAGCTCATCTGCATGCTCATCATCCTCATCTGGGTCTCATCCTGACTGCAGTAGAAGTAACCATCTTAAGTGGACGAATGCTCACATCTGATGGCTTATGGCTCTTTGGAGAGGTGTTCTCTTGAAGGATGAATCCCAGTTTTCACTGTACAGGGCAGATGGCAGACAGCGTGTATGGCGTTGTGTGGGTGAGCGGTTTGCTGATGTCAATGTTGTGGATCGAGTGGCCCATGGTGGCGGTGGGGTTACGGAATGGGCAGGTGTATGTTATGGACAACGAACACAGGTGCATTTCATTGATGCCATTTTGAATGCACCGAGATACCATGACGAGATCCTCCTGAGGCCCATTGTTGTGCCATTCATCCACGACCATCACCTCATGTTGCAGCATGATAATGCACACACACATATGCAAGGATATGTACACAGTTCCTGGAAGCTGAAAACATCCCAGTCCTTGCATGACCAACATACTCATCAGACATGTCACCCATTGAGCATGTTTGGGATGCTCTGGATTGGCGTATACGACAGCGTGTTCCAGTTCCTGCAAATATCCAAAACTGCGCACAGCCATTGAAGAGGAGTGGACCAACATTCCACAGGCCACAATCAACAACCTGAACAACTCTACACGAAGGAGATGTGTAGCACTGTGTGAGACAAATTGTGGTCACACCAGATACTGACCCCAATACAGTAAAACTGCACATTTTAGAGTGGCCTTTTAATGTGGCCAGCCTAAGACACACCTGTGTAATAATCGTGCAGTCTAATCAGCATCTTGATATGCCACACCTGTGAGGTGGATGGATTATCCCAGCAAAGGAGAAGTGCTCACTAACACAGATTTACACAGATTTGTGAATAATATTTGAAAGAAATAGGCCTTTTGTGTACATAGAAATAGTCTTAGATCTTTGAGTTCAGGTCATGAAAAATGGGGGCAAAAACAAAAGTGTTGCATTTATAGTTTTGTTCAGTGTATGTGAAAAAGACCCTTATCCATTTCAGTGTGTTACTCAAAGTTTTTGCTTTATTGTTATTTTGAAACTTGACGGTCACCACTCCATTCGCTTTTATTTTATGGAAAAGAGCGACTTAAGTACTCTGTAACAACATGATGAGCAAACAATAAAAGTTTTTTGGGTGAAATCTCCCTTTAAAACACTGTAATGACACTTACCTTGTGTACTGTAATGTCCAGATCTTTACACAGAGTGGCAACTTTCTCATTTGCTTTTTGTCCTGTCTGCTGTGCAAACTGATACCTGTAAAAACAGACATACATATTATGACTGAGAAAGAATCAAACGCCACAATGCTACTCCATGCACAAATTCACAGCCTGTACATGAAAACATGCAGGTAAACATTGCTCTGTGATTCTCTCTCACCTGTTGAGCAAAGACACAAGTCCATTGGATGCTGTGATCACGTCCACCACTGCCTGCAGGACCTGTTGTGACAGCTTGGTGGCGCTCTGTCCATCACTGGTATTGACACGCCAGCGCCCCTGTATGCTCATCTGCAGAGTGTGAGCCACTGCACGCAGTTTCTCTGTCAAACTGCGCACACTGTCACCCCCAACACTGTATGTCTGCGGAGAGAGGAGAAAGAATATGTTATGTGCCATTTACAATGGGTTCAGAATTTTTCTCTTTTGTCCAACGTAATCAATCTCTTGATATTTTTTTCCTCTTTTGTAAAGTCACAGAAATGCTATCATGGATGCTATCATTGTTGTTGGTGAAAATGTAAACAAAAATTATGTGTTGTAGTTTCATTCACCACTTTATTTTATGACTTCTGATTCTGAGAACACTGGAAAAGGGTCCATTAAAAAGCAATCTAACGGAAAACATGTTCAATGTGGTTGCCACATTTGTATGTTTATACAGTAAGTTCATGTGTGTATATGAATTTGAATAATGTATATAATATAGAAGACAGATAACATACATTTAAAAGATAAAATATGCAATATTTATACCTCATTTTTTTCACTTACTATGTACATGTCATCCTATTCTGAAATGTCTGGCATATTTCCTATCCTACAAACACACCCTCAACCTTGGCATAACTAATGTCCACATATCCCTCCAAGTCCTGTAAATTTTACATTTTATGTTTTCTCACTAAATAAATAATAATTATTCTGCTATGTTCTCTATAGAAAAGCAGGAGCAGTTAAAACTGAACTGTCTAATGATATGAGTGACTGATTTTAGTCCTACAGCATTCCTCACCTCCATAACAGAGGCTCTATATGGTTGGCAGACAGGCATATGTCACAAACACTAACAAATAGGTATTACAGATACCCCTAGGTATTATTTGGAAGTATTTTTCCCTACTGTAAGCATTTTTACATATTTTGTCCTCACAGAGTTTAATGCATGCACACACACTCAAGGGCCCTACCAAAGCACAGAGTTTTTCCACAGCCTCCAGTATGAGCTCCTGATGTCCTATTTTATGCACTCCAAGTTTCTCCAGTCTGGTAGATGAAAGATGCAGCAGATCTGAGCCAGAGAGGTGCCAATCGGAGACCGAGTACTGCTGTAGAGGAGCATCCAGACCTGACAAACACACAGATATGACACAAAGTTCAATAAAATTAAACAACACAGAGAAACTTAAGCTCATGAATAATTCTAATTTAAGTGAGATTTGAAGTTAATCACAGAACCAAATGTTACTAGATAAGAATGTAAAATATCTTAATAATATAAATATTATTACAATAATATTATTACAGTAAACATTCTGAAAATATAAATATTATCATATATACAAACTACCATTAAAAGTGTGAGGTCAGCACGTTTGTTTATTTTTTTTTATATGGCAAGGATGCCTTAAATTTATCAAAATCAAAAGTAAAGACTTTTACATGATTACAAAAAAGTTTGAACTTAATATTCAAAGAAAAAAAAATTATATATAATGGAAATTCAGCTTTGCCATCACAGGAATAAATTACAGTTTAAAATATATTAAAAAAAGAAAACAGTTATTTTAAATTGCAATTATTATTCACATTATTATTAGTACATTTTTTTATTAAATAAAAGCAGCCTTAGTAAGCATAAGTGACATCTTTCAAAACTATTAAAAAAATAATAATAATTAACCAACCCTTAACTTTGAGTGCATTTAAAACGGCAACTAATGATAAAAAAATATCTCTGACCCAAGTAAAATATAGAGAGAACAATTATGTATTTTAAGAACGAAATACAAACACACAATGAAGAAATGGAAACAAAGACAACCCACTGATCAATCCACACACACATACAAAAACAATTATTATAGCTCCATTATAATGGAAGGAAATGAGTGGCCAAGCATGAACAAGGTGCCCAGGAGGCATCTGGGTCATGCACACTGAAGTTGTGCAGCCAGCTGTTGTTGAAAGTCATGTTAAAACACACACCTGCTATGTTTACTTCAGCAAAAAGCACTTTTGAAACCCTGGTGTGACACAAGATTCTGTTGTTAGGCCTCGAGGAAAACTCTGTTGTGTGAGAATTTTATGCAACCACATCCACAGCCAAAAGATTTCATAACTGCTGGAAACTATTCTCTAGACTAGATTCATAAGACATGTAGAGTCTTTTACTATAATTGTTTTTTCTAAACCCCATATAATATGCAGTATAATAGCAGAGAAATAGGTCTAAGGCTTTGTAATCACATTTGGTTTGATATATTTATTCTGCCTTTAGAGATCTCTAATATTTTCATTATGAGTTCATTATGCTTACATTTTATAGTATAAAAAGTGTTAGGAATAAAAAATTGTTTCTTTGAACTAAAAGACAAGGAAAATTCATGTTAAGATCTGTTTTAGGGTAACACTTTAGATTAGGGATCACTATCCAATATTCTATGTGATTGCCACATTTGTCTGTTTGTACATTACGTGCATGTGTGTTTGGTTCCAACAGAATAATGGATATGAATAATGTATAGAATTTAGAAGACAGATAACTAAAATGTGAAATATAAAATATTTTATATTTATTCCTCATTTTTTTCACTTGCTATGTACATGTCATCCTATTCTGAAATGTCTGGCATATTTCCTATCCTACAAACACACCCTCAACCTTGGCATAACTAATGTCCATATATTTCTTCAAGTCCTGATTGACCTTTGGTCCATGCCTTGTAAATTTTAGGTTTTCTAACTTAATAAAAACCTAATTCTTCTGCTATGTTTTCTATAGGAAAGCAGGAGCAGTTAAGACTATATTGTCTAATGATAGCAACTGATTTTAGTCAGAGGCTTTAATAGTTAGCAAACACACAAATGCTAACAAACACTCCTACAGAAAAACATTATATCAGGTTATGAAATAACAGAAAGACTAATACAATACAAATACATCCTGCATTCACAAATCACACACTCAGATACAAACTTTATCCTCTTAATAACAGCCCATTCAGACCCGTTGTTCTAAACAGAGGCATATAATAAATAGAGTAAACTTAGCATTGAACACGACCCTTGGTATTATTTGTAATTATTTATTCTGCTGGAAGCATTTTTACATATTTTGTGAAAAGGCAGTACTATACAGAATACATGTTACACTTTTTGAGTTATATTATAAATCAATACGAAGGTATTGAAAAGCAACCACCTCAAAATATAACTAACGTTACTAACCATTCATAACATTATTACGCAATACTATAGTACTAATGCAACCAGGGGCGTCGGACTGGGGGTAAAACCAGTACTGATTACCAGGGCCACAAAGGAAGAGAGGGCCCTTGAAAAGTCTGGAATATATATTTTCAAGGGGAGGGGGGTCCATTAGGACTGCTTATGCATAGGGCCCGGGATCTTGTGCAGCGCCCCTGAATGCAACTACAATTTGAACGCAAAGCGACACAAACACTATTGTAAATTCTAAAACAAAGTGTTAAAGTTGTTAAAGAGTGTTAAAGTGAAAGCACAGAACATTGGTCAGAAATGAGCGAAGAATAGAGACATACGCATAGTGAGCGATGTGGGCCAGTCTGGACTCGCACAGGGAATGACAGCAGCAGATTTTATCGCTTATGAGGAATGACGTATCAATACATTACTGTTTGTTAAGATAGATCGCTTTTGTATTCACCAGCTGCGAGTTAGTTTCGCGCGAGAGTTTGTCAACAAACTAAAAGGCGCTTCCTGATTCCTCTAACACCATCCTGTTCCTTAGGGATTTGAGTTGTCCCTGTTTAATTCGGCCATATCTCTCTACACCTGACATAAAGTCACCCGTCGGTTTCAAACACACACACAAACAACACCCCGTTACCTTTGAGCCATTCGGTGACTCTCTCTGTGCTCCAAGACGTTACGGGCTCCATGACCTTAGGAGCATTAGTTTAAATCCTTGAAGTAGATCGGAGCAAAGAAAAGTTCATCCTGTTGTCTGTTTGGCACACCTTCTTACAGGTAAAGCTGCGCTCTCAACCAATGGTGTGCTGCGCTGGTGTCCGCGTGCACGGCGACTGTTTCGGTGTACAGGGAGGGGCTCATGAAACTCTTTCACAAGGCAATTCAGTGTCCCGAGACCAAATCAGTTTTCTCGTTTGCCTAACTCCCTGTCCGCCGCAAACGGCAAGCGTTTTGATCAGCTTATTTAACCCTTTAGTGTCTTCGTCTTAGTCCTTTCTGGTGCTAGTGTGGGAAACTATTTTAAAACATTAAATGCCGTTCCCACAGCTAAGCTGTATTGTATTTTATTGTCACAATGAAAATAAAACGGCATATTTTAAAAATTATGTTTGTAAATTATGTATATTACAAATTAGTGAACGTATGACAATCAGTTAGTCAACAAGAAACAGTAATTTAACATAATATAATTATTAACATTGTTATGTTACATTATTGTTTCTTGTTGACCAACAGAGGAATTTTTGAGTATTTGGAACCAACCCCTGTCCCATAGTTCATTGTTGCAATCTAGCGCCACCTACTGTATGTGTGATTGATGCGTTGTTTATGTATTGCATGTTTGTGTGAACGCAAATACATAAAAAAAACAAGTTACATTATTTATTGTTCAAACCTGATAAGACATATGTCTCAAAAGCACCATGCAGTCTGGGATCCAATGAGCTATTCACTCCTCTCATACAGATCCAGCCTATTGTAACTCTGCGTGTGCAATAAGGCAATATCTCAGAAACCATATGATTCAGAACATACAGATATGCAGTAGATGATAAAAAATGTAATAAAAGAGCAGCCGCTTCAAAGGCAAACCAAGTGTATGATTTGATTTGCATTCTATTGTAGAGCATAGAGGTGGACGAGCATTGAGTGGCCTCATGAAATGTATCCTTGAAGCTCTTGAACTCCTTAATGATAGTTATGGCGTCACAGTGTGCACAGATCTGTCCTGGAATATATCACTGAAAATCCTTTGTTCTCAACCAGACTCAACTAAAGATTCGTTCAACACAATGTACGAAAGGTCATATAGTCACAAAAATGTATGTATTAAAATATTAAGTTGGATGTATTATATATTGGATATATTATATCCAGCTTTATCAGCATGCCCCTTTGTGAAAATTAACCATGGCTTTATTACAAATCGGGGATGTTGTGGCCTGATTCGGACTCATTATTCCAAAGGTTGTGAGTTCGAGTCTCGGGCCGGCAGGAATTGTAGGTGGGGGGAGTGAATGTCCAGCACTCTCTGCACTCTCAATACCACGACTGAGGTGCCCGGGTGCTGCAGCATAAATGGCTGACCACTGCTCCAGGTGTGCGTTCACTGCTGTGTGTGTGCACTTTGTACAGATTAAATGCAGAGCACAAATTCCGAGTATGGGTCACCATACTTGGTTGTATGTCACTTTTACTTTTTTTTATATAAAAACAAAAAAACATGGTTACTTTAGTTAAACCATGCCATAAATTAACCATTGTTTTGCTACAATAATCATAGTTTAACAATGGTATATGTAGAAAAACTCTATACATGGTAGATGTACCATGCATGCATGCATGTTACAAGAATTTTACTACAATAAAACCATGGTTAATTTTCATACACTCATGATATACTAGCATAACGGCCTACTTTTTTTTTTGTTTTCTTGCAAAATGTAAACTATATTATCGCCCAGCTTTTATCTGTTAAATGCCATTATAAAGGCATGAAGATATTATAAACATTAACATCATGATTTTCTGCAAAGGTGTCTTAAAAGCAACATGTATTGTTAACAGTGCTATAAAAATAATTAATTATTTATTAATTTATAATATAATTACAATAATTTAATTCAACATTTATTTAGTTCCACAATCATTTGAAATTGACCCTTGGCCTGGTTTGGTTCTCAGATCTCAGTTTAATTTATGTATAAATCTAGCCCGGAATCCCTGAGGCTTTCATCTTATCGCTAAAGCTGCAAGGAAATAGACAAATACCATTCAGTCTTTTGCATGTCTGAGCACATCAGGTTCTTCATGTTGACAGTTGTGAATGCAAGAAATAAGAATTGCTGTTTTGCCAGTACACATACCAAATCTATATCTAGACTAATCTCAGATTGTCCAGAATTCCACACCTTTTTCTTTTAATACTTCCTCATCATTCCACTTCTCTTGTGTAAATAATGATGCATGCTTTCATTTAGGTGTTGACTTCTAACAGGGCCTGATCCAATCTGTTTTTCATAATTAGTGTTTGCCAGGGGCGGACTGGGACCAAAAAGTGGCCCTGGACTTTCTGGCCCTCTGACTTTCTGGAACTCACACTTTGCATTCAGTTAACAGATGCATGAATATGCGGTAATATAAGTTCATGATCCGATTCGTGAACAGATTATTCTCTTGAGTAAATCTTTTAAAATAATCATTTATTTTGTTTAACGAAAACATTGTGGAAACCAGTGGTTCACAAACTGGATAGATCTGAGGTGCAGGGCTCGCAAAATCGCTAGCCCGACGTCCAGGGGCTAATTGTGTTTTGCAGTCGGGCTCCAAAATGTATCACTGCTCTTCCCGACGGGCTATCGTGAATAGCGATTTAAAATTCGCGTTGTTCACTCGCTTGGAGGGGTGAAATGTATCGTAGTTGATCGTTTTCACTTGTTTCTAAATCTTGCTGATTCAACTTTTTTAAACAATTTGCGCGCGTTCGAAGCTTGCGCGCACTCGTTCAAAGCACGCGCTGTGAGCAGCATTTCAGACAATGCGCGTACAAATAATTAATTCATCTTTTGGGTATCGTAACTTCTGAATGAACAAATACACACACAATTATTTCAAAATAATTGTCTCTGCAAGTATTCTCGTAAACACAGTCGGTTATGTTTTAAGTGAACGTATACAGTGGCCTGCTGCTCAGAGAAATTCGCTGTAACAGATGAATCTGTCTCTCTCTAAATTAGACGAAAACGCGCTTGTTGGCTGCGCGATCGACTCACTCATCCATTTGCGTAGAAAAGAGATGTAATATTATGATTTCCGTCAATTAAAAAAAAAAAAAAAAAAAAAAATATATATATATATATATTTGTGTACCGGGTGGGCCGGCCCACATTGGCTAGCGGCCCACCGGGAAAAGTCCCGGTGCTCCAGATGGCCAGTCCGCCCCTGTTGCTCACTTTGGTGGTTATTTTTCTCAAATTGGCTGCTGAAAAAAAGACTAATTATACAACACAGAAACAAATGAATTCACACCTGGCAGAAAGACAGAGTGTGTGGACACTGATAAACTTCCTGATGGCACAAGAAATGCATATTTGCAACAAATCAAGCACACTTTCCTTTTACTCTCTTAGAGAAACTGTGCTGTTTCATTTCAATCTGCATTAATGTATTCATGGGCTGTAAGGTACTTTGCCAGTTGTGGTTTTGCATAACATTTAAAAGCAACTGTATTGTGTGTTTTGCATGGACAAGATGGCTCAAAATGTTGGAGGATATTTTGGATTTAGTAGACTACTTTTCCAGACCTCCCTTCTGCATCTTAGGCCTCGCTAGCTGAAATAACATATTTAGAATGGCATTTTATGTTTGAATGGAGATGGTATGCAGTTTTACACTGTGCACAGTATGTGCATTTCTAACTACATTACCTGAAATGTGCCACATAACTCCAGCATAATGCACTGAATCCCACAATTATCAACTTTGCATTCCTCTTCTAGAGTGATGATTGAATTGGAAACTCACCATAACAGTGAGCACAGTGTCTCCTTTTCTGTTTTTTTTTTGTTTTTTTTTTGCTTTTTAAAATCTTATTTTATGCATTATTTGCCTCTTAAACTGTTTTATTGCTATTTGTTGTTGTAACAGTGTATTGTTGTGTACATTGTACATTTCTCACGCCAAAATAGTATTTAAAATTAAAAAAAGAAATAGAAAAATATGTTCTCTCTCACACAAATAATCATAACATCACTAGTTAGAGGTGGCATCAAATTTATTTGATCTCATATGACATATACAACCGATAGGACAATCAACAAATACAGTCAACAAATTCAAACCTTTACATCTATCCCGTGATCAATACCTAAACATTTAATAAACATATGATGAGATACAAAAATAACCCACTAACCATACAAAGGTGGAACAAACTTTGACGGAACACAAAAAAATATTAGAGTCATTGTTTCGTGAATCAGTGTGAGCTGGTTGTGCAACAAGTTTCTTGAATCATTAAAGAAAAACTGATTCATAATAGTCATTTATCAGGGAACTGGTTTACAGAATTGCGCTGTATGTGTTTGTCTTCATTTTTGCAAGCATCCTGGGAGAACAAATTAATAGAAAGAGTGTTTTCTTGCCATTGTAATTTTATATTGCAAGCTCACAAATCAGGTAAAGTATTATTTCTTTCACTATTGCATAGATTCAGAAACACTGATTGAGTAGCAATGAACATGCACAAGAATTTTGGCAAGGAACTCTTTGGGAGGGAGAGGACAAATGTGCATTCCTGAGGGAATGATTAACAGGATTATTTTTATTGCCTTATTTTTTGGTCATTGCAAGACTAGTATTCAAAAAGTATTCTCACAACATTTTATAAAGTAAGCTAATGTGATTATGGGTCCTTGAAAACGTAATGAGGTTCAGATACAGTTACTTCAGTCTTGGATACAACCCAACCCTATTCATGACTCGGATTGAACAGATTGAATTGGATTGCCAACAACATTTTAGCACCAAATTTGATTAAAAATGCAAAATAGTCTAAAATTTATTTTAGAAATGATAGTGCTCACTGAAACACAAATGCAGCATTAATGTAATGTGAAAACAATGTAGCACATTGATCTTCTATATTGTTCAGTATGCAATATAGGCCTACTGGTACTCCATTCTAAACACAGTCACTTTCATACAACATGCAAAACTATATGATATATAATTACACATTTTCTACTGCCTACATAAGTGTATCCTGCCAACTATCCATTGTGTTCTTATTTGTCATCTGGCTGAATTACACTATTCTTAATTACAAGAACAGTCACTCTGGAGCTGTCTGAGGAGTGCCTCAGTACACAAAGAATGCTCATATTCACAATGGCAATAGCTCATAAATCTCTAGGGTTTGAACAATACCTCTATACCATATGTTGCTTACTAAACTATGACTGTATACTGCCTGCTACAACAACCAATAGACCCAGTGCATTGTGAGAAATAGTATGCTAGCTAATGAACTGTCTACAGTAAATGTAAATATTGGGTATATATGGATACTGATTGTTAACATACGAAACACAACAGATGCTGAATTTTTTTCGAATTAAGTGGTGTGAATTAGTATGCAAGTCCAACTGACATTATGCCAAGCAAAACTGCCATCAAGATTTTCATGCAGTCCAGTTAATATTCTGCCCACAGCAACTCCGTGGCTCCTGCAGTCTGCTGCATGCTTCGTTTCACACCCACACACAACTCCTACTGATCGTCCAACAATTCACATGTGCGTATGGGTGTGTGTGATATAGTGTGGGTGGGAGGCGGGTGGACATCCTGCTCAATAGCCTGTGTGTGTGTGTGTGTGTGTGTGTGGAATAATGGAGGGAGGCTCACTGTTGAAGTTATTCAAGAAATGATAGTGAGCATATGCAAGGCTATTGTATGTACGTGTTCATATTGAGTGAGGGGTTTCAATTGTGGCTTGTCTTAATATAATGTGCACCTCTCCAATGTAGTGTGTTAAGTATGAGTCATCTTCCCATGATGCTTGAGTGTTATCCAGACAGGGACTCCCTGAGGTCGTTGGGGGTGAAGTGATGCAGCTCTTTGGCTGGAAATCAAATCACAGCATCAAGTACACACACAATTACCCATGGAGGAAGTGCAGGTTATTCCTAGACAGCCTTTTTAGATCAAATAAATACTACATAACAGCAGTGGGGACATGTAAAATCACTGAACCAAATAGTGTCAAATTGTTGTTTTGCTTGAATGTTGAGGACACAAATATATAGTTTAATTAAAGTGGAATTCATCTTTATGTTTTATACACCCTAGACCAGGAGTTTTCAAACTGGAGCCTGAAAAAGAAGTACTGAGGGTTTGTGGAAATGTTTAAAAGGAAATGAGTTAAAATTCAGATTAAGATAAATAAACTAATAAAGTTATTATTTCATATTTATTCCTAAGCCAGAATTTGATTATTTGTGCAGGGAATGAAACCAATAATCATCAAGAGTGTTCTGGTTAGTCATTATTTCTTGCAAGGCTTTGCATCAACATGCATTGCACATATACACCAGACTTCCTGTCTGAACACATCAATCTGTGCACTATGGAAGAAATTACACATAAGCTGTGTTAAAGGTTCCACCGGAGGGGTCAGATGGAAAAACAGCCAAACAGCCATGAGATTTCACCCACAGCTCTATACAAACAGACAAACAGACTCACTGATGCATACCCAAATACTATAAACTACCAAAGATCTGCAGTGTGTGATATATCACCGGCCTCCAGGTGGAATTATTGAGCACTTTTTCACTAATGCCATTAAAAAAATGTATGCATTTAGCAGACGCTTTTATCCAAAGCGACATACATTGCATTCAGGCTAACAATTTTCTCCTATCATATGTTCCCCAGGATTAATAATAATAATAAAAAAGTTCTTAATGTTCATGGATCATACGTAGTTTCTCAGTTTCTCGTGTTTTATATAAGTGTTATGTAAAGTACCCATATTATTATATAAAATATTGCTTAATCTGAATTCATCGGTCTCCTACTGTCTGCATGCATCTAGTATTTCAGTAATGCTCAGAATGCATTTTAATCATTCCTTTCTGCACTTTTTAAGGTCAACCTGGCTCTTGCAAGCTCACTAGACTAAATAATATGGAGAGTCACCTTGCACGGAAAGTCATGGTGTATACAGTGCACTAGATGTTACACTTGGTTTAACCAAGTACTTGTTGTTCTAATAGATGCTTTTGACTTACAGAACAGTAACTGTAGGGACAGGCTGGCAGGCAGATTGCCAGGTACTCACTGAAATACTGTAGGCCAAAGTAGCAGTAAAGAGTATAGAGAATCGCATGGTACAGCTGAGTGTGCATCTGATATCTGTGTACATAATAGCTGTTTGTACTGCAGTCTAGTGCGGAACACACACACATACAACAGAGGGTAATGAGTGTTTGTAATGCCTATGATTTATTTTTGTAAATAAAAGATTCATACATAGTTGATTTTATGTCTACACTAAGGAATTTCATTGGGGCCTTAGTCTTGATTCCTTTTAAAATTGTCACAGTTTAGCCTGACATAGCCCTACATTATCATTAGTGTATTTGAGTGCCATTAAAAGCATTTTGCTCTTTGTGCCATCATTTGACTCAATGAAACATGGTCCTCTACCATGCACACTCCATATCCACCCACTACCATCTCATAAAGACGACCATTCATACTCTGTTTTACTCTGGCAGCAGATTCACCGGCACGCTGGCAGATGGTCTGTGGTTGCCAGTGGTAACCACTCTCAGCAGGAAGCAACAGTTGCTCTTCTCTGCTTCCTCTGATAGAATAAAGAGTCAAGAAGTATTGGCATGTCTCTTTCTTATCACAAAAAGCCTACAAAACAATTACAACTGACAACATGAAATAACAATCCTGGCATGATGAAAAAGGGGATAGGGTACTTATGCCAGCACTGGGGAATACTTTGTTACATCGATCTCTACTTCTGTTGATAGTAATTTAGTAAAAAAAAAAAAAAAAACTTAATATGCACAACAATAACAATTTCCTGTGTCCACTCAAATGCAACTGAAATACAAAAACACAGAACAGATGCATTGGTCACTACTATTTTCAGTGCTTTTCGGTGGTAGCTTTTTTTAGGAGGTTGAACAGTTGCATTTTATTACCTAGCACGGTTTTTTTATTTTTTTTGGAAATGTACTAATATGATATTCTTTGAAGCTCCATGTACATTCCATATATATATATATATATATATATATATATATATATATATATATATATATATATATATATATAAATATATATAATAGTCATCAATAGCTATATTGTATATTGAGTACTATGATGTTTCAAAGTTAATAACATTACAATAGGATACTTTTTCGAAAGGTAGAAGCTGCAAATTTCATATGAACAAATAACTGCAAAACAGTTTGACATTTAATGCTAATGAAAATGTTTTAGTTTTCTTATAAACGTATTAGACTATGAAAATTACCGTTTAAATATTAATATGAAAAAAATATATATTGCAAAGGTACACTATGTAACATCTGACCGATTAGAAACGGCGTTTTGTGGCTGTGCTTCGGGTCTGATACTCTGCGCACGGATGACGTATGTATGCAATTTCCCGCGGAATCCGTCCCTACATCCCTAATACATATAATTAGTAGGTTATTGGTTTATTAGTGTTTATTTGAGTAAAGTAAATACGTGGTTAGGAAGATTTTTTTTCTTTGCACTGTCTTATTAATAAAAAAATATTTTTATTTAAATAACGTCAAAGTGTAGCTATAAATGTTTAATTTACGTTTGCAAGAGTGTAACTGGTTGTGACCAAACCGAGAGCTTGCAGTGTCGGTAAGTGACCAGCGAGGGGTGTCCATAGAGGGGTAGTAGGAGAAAGGGGCTGGCGGAGAACTCTCTTCAAAACAATGATTGGCTGAAGCTCATGCGCTTTTACACTATCGATTCAGTTCAGACAGAGCGGAACACACACAGCACTGACAGCATCGGCTCCTTTTTTCTTTTCCTGCGTCTGCGTGCACACAATACAATAACATCTTTTATTTAATTTCCTCGGAGGAGGCGCGTTTCATCGCCGCAGACGCACGGCGCATGTTCCTCTGAACCCGAGTCCACCTGTGTGAATAAGTAGGAGAGATTTGTTCATTTCCAGGAACGTGGCTGTGCAACTCCTCTTCCTCACCGGACAGAGAGGGGAATCCGTCAACGTCATTTAAACGGGAATAACTGCTTTAATTTTCTACGAGTGAATTTGCGCGTCCTGAGCGGATTGTAAGAGAGGAAAGTCGCCCGTTTGCTCCTGATCAAAGGGACAGATCAGGTCGTTCCAGCAGGGAATACTCCGGTTCGGAAGAAATCCCCGTCCAAATTTGAGTACTCTAGAGAGACGAGAAGGAGCGTACACAATGCCACTTGCTCAACTGGCAGAACCATGGCCCAAAATGGAGTTGGTGCAGCTGGAGACGGAGGTGAGAAGTGGTGAAATCACAGCACTGAATTAACTGATTTAATATGTGTTCTCAAGACTCCTCTGTCCGTGCCAAAGATCCATGTCTTTGTTATGGGGAGTTCATAAGAAAAACAGCAATCGTATAGATGTGTGATAGCCTACTTTCAAAGAATTGTAAAATCAGTAAACACTGGTGCAGAGTTCTGCAGGTTTGGTAAGCGGTCTTTACTCTTTTGGAGCGCGAGCATGACGCGGCGCGCTGAAGTAGCGCAGGTGAGATGTTTTGTAAAACTAGATGGTCATTCCGAAGAAGGTGTCCCTCCCCTGTAAACATTCGTGTAAACGATGTCTTTAAAAGTGGAAAAGCTGTCACTAACTTTTACTGTAGCTTATAATAGACTAGACATTTCTTTTACACAATCAACAATCCAGAAACTTTCTTCATGTGGATGCATGTTTTGGTCTGTCCCCAACCTTGGGTTTCTAACTACTTGCTTAATTAAGTTTTTTTTTTTTAAGTGAGGTTTGGTTTTATCATAACCCAGATTATGCATAAATGTTAGCATCATAACTCCTGTTATGAAAATTATTTACAATTCCATTGAAAACATGAAGGGCAACAACTCTCTCTTTGAAGAACATGCATTTAAAAAAAAAGTTTGCTTGAGGTTATATAATGAAACCTATTAACACTTAAAAGACATTCTTAAAAATCAGAAAGAAAATTACAGAAAAATCTCTATTCAAAATGAAAACGCCACCATTTTTGTGGAATGACTCTGCAGCTTGTATTATTAAACTCTAGTGGAAGAATATTGGCTTTCTTGCTTTGTGCTCTGTGAACCAACTGTTTTCCTTTTTTCTTGCTGTGCATTTTGTTTTCTCCGGGGGTACAAGTGAAATGTCAGAAAATCAAATAAATAATACAGCGGTCATAAGAAGCACTAGGAAATAGTACTTTTTGAATTTTTGTGCTCTCTTGAATTAGTGTATCCAAACTGTTTGTGGTGTGTGGTACAAAACAGCAGTTTCTTATTGCTTTAAAAACATTATAGTCAATCTCAG
The DNA here is from genome assembly GCF_963082965.1 of Carassius carassius. Classification (NCBI taxonomy): domain Eukaryota; kingdom Metazoa; phylum Chordata; class Actinopteri; order Cypriniformes; family Cyprinidae; genus Carassius; species Carassius carassius. The sequence goes on from NC_081785.1 coordinate 12,375,596, forward strand.
TAGTAGCCACGTGTTTGAAATAATCTACTGGTATCTGTAGTATAAACTGATCTTCTGTAAGGTTTAGCTTTCATACAGTGAGATGTTTTTCTTCTTCAAAAGGTTTACATTTCCTTTTGATTTGCAAAGATATTCAGATAAGCTGGTTTGAGGAATCATATCTTTTCATCACAGACCACAGTGCTAACAGCTCTGAGAGCTAAACTTCTGCTTTAGTTCAGTGTTGTACTACAGTAAACTTTCAGCCCTTTGCATTGTACAGCACTGGAATTTGCTCCAGCAACTTCGGCTGAAGGCCAATTTATAACTACAGGGCAAGCTGAGACAATATGGCCTGCTGTGATGTCCATGATTAGTGGGAATGGAAGGAAGAGGATTTCATTTCTCATCTTGCTCTCAGACTAATGCTGATCTCTTTTGAGAATCGCTACAAGAGAGATGCGTTTTTCAGTCTTTTGTTTCTGGTATCGTAATCTGTTCTATTTTAAGATTAAATTGACTTTCTTTCTCCTTTGCCTTTTGGTTGCTCACCCCTTTAATGGGTTCACCAATCTGGCGACAGCAGGTTCGCTGCAGAAACATTTTCAGTACTTCTCAGTCCTTTTAATGAAATTCTTTCTGCAGATGAGAAAGGCAGATCTGAGCAGAAATTAATCTATATTTATACATTTTGCAGAATAACTGTGCTGATTAGAATCTTGCTTTACAGCATTTCAGCAAGTACCACAAAACCGTAAAGTGCTTTTTCATGTTGACTAAGGCAAGTAAGTACTAGGTACAGAATACAATAAGGTACAAACCACTTGATTTGTATTCATTTTACTAGCAATGCATAAAGGGCCTCTAAACACACATTGTGTGGAACTTCAAGATGCCTGTCTATCTGCTGCCATATAAAGTTCTGAAGAAAAAAAAAACATATAATCAATAAGTTGCATTAGCTGGAAATGAGGTTTTCTTTAGTTTATGAATGCAAGTATTACATTCTCATTGTTACAGTTCAGTTTTAGGCATGCATTAGCTATACTGCAGTTCCTTATGTAGTTACAGGTTGACAGGTTGGCAACTGTTTTATTTAATCAACAAAGTCTTATTTGTTACCTGGCAAGTACATGGCTAATTTTTGACTATATTCAAGCCTTTTGCTACAGGTGTGTGAGTTAATTCTTTTTTGGAAAGGTTTTGTTCAAATCACCTGCTGTTCACCTCTTTGTTAGCCGCCTTGCTCTCGGGTTCAGCAATAATGTGTGTTTGTAATCATACATACTGCACACAAAGATGACTGATATCATTATTTCAAAAGCCTGCAGTTACATGGAACCTGGAGCTTGTTCAGCAAGGTCTTCCAACCCTAGATGTTGGAGAAAAAAGGAATGCATTTGAGGCTGTATGCTTCCATTAAAGGACAGGCGTTCTGTGAGCTCTAGGAGTCACAAGTTCTGTTCTCACTCCGTCTCCGGAAATTTATTCCTGTGAACCCAGGAGCTTCCCAGATTTGCTGGAAGTGTGTCGATGGTATATCATAGCGTATGAGGCCCAGTCTGTTCCACAGGGAGAGGTTATGTTTCACTTGGAAGAGCCAGTTTGACTGTGTCCAACAAGCCAAGCTGTGAGCTTTGAACTGAGATGGAGCCAAAAAACAGAATTCAAACATTGTGTTCCTGGATTCTTGTACATTGATCAGACAGACATTCTCTGCTCTAGATGCTTTCATTTTCCTTCATGAGTTCTAAAAGAATATACTGAAAGAATATTAATCCAATTCAGATTTGTCCTACTTGCTTTCTTGCTCTTGCATTTCCTTTGTAAATACCAAACACACATTGCCACATGCTTCCAGCATTATGTTTCTGGGGAATATCAGATTTTCAAACTGTGTGTTTCAGGTCTCAGCGGTCAGTGTGTGCAGCAGTTTGAAACATGAGAAGGCATAGTAGTGCATGATGGCCGGGAATATGGTGATGATGTCAGTGTTTCCCACAGAATTAGATTCTATTTGCAGTGGTGTGGTGTTTGGGGACTGGGGACTGGGGACCGGTGACCGGGGGGGGGGGGGGGGGGGGGGTTAAGTAAAATATATCATATATTTTTAGTGACAAGTACACATTTCCATTGCCAACACTTAGTGTCAGATACCTTAAAGGGATAATTTGGTTATATTTGGAGATATTTGGAAGAATGACAGAATCAAACAGATCTCGGTCCCCATTGACTTCCATAGTAGGAAAAATATATACTATGGTAGTCGGTGGGGACCGAGATTTGTTTGGCTACAAACATTCTTCCAAATATCTTCCTTTGTGTTCAGCAGAACAAAGAAACTCATTCAGGTTTGGAACAACTTGAGGGTGAGTAAACGATGATAGAATTTTCATTTTTGGGTGAACTATCCCTTTAAAGACATTGCTATTGCTACACACACACACACACACACACTCAAACTCACAAACTTACTGACACACTCAAACACAGGCTCACACACTCAAACATTCAAAAAGACTCACACACACACACAGACTCAGACACACACAGGCTCACACACACACCAAACTGGACCTGGAGGTGGACACACACAGACTCTGACACACACACAAACCTGGAGATTGAGGTGGACAAAAACCAACACACACCAACCTGAACCTGGAGATAATAATAATATAATGTCTAGTCTGGTGGCTGTGATATATATAAACCTACCAACATCCGTTGCCATGATTTTTGGAATGACTGATCGCGAGAGGAAAAGAATGACATTTTAGTCGCAAAACATCGGTTAATGGAAACGCCGTCATTTCGCAATAGTTGTTTATCGATATTTAGAAAAAAAAACACAAAAGTTTTGCGCAAATCTGTAATGGAAACACGACAGCTCTTAACATAGACTAACCAACTTCTCAGAGTTATGTTGAGCAACAGTGTTCATTACTAACCATTCAACCCCGGATTGATTCTGGGATCTTCGCTGGGGGAATAAGCATTAAGCACCGGTGATCCGTCCTCTAACTCAGTGGTTCCCAAACTTTTCCATTCCACGACCCACCTAGACAAGTGTAATATATTTCACGACCCACCAAAATATTAAAAAAAAAAAAAAAACAACGAGTGAAATTACTTTAAACCTAATCTTACTTAAAATTTTTATGACAGAAATTAAGTATTTAAGAAAAATAACCATTTTATTTTAGAGTACAACTGAAAATTTCACTACAAATTTACAAGTTTTAATTTTTGTTTACTGGCGTTAAAATATGTAGTGTCCATAAAAACGTGAAGCAGGCTCACTCCAGTGAAGTGTGATCTGCGCTGCTGTGTTTTGTTGCATTCATGATCCTTCCGTGTGTGTCGGCGAGAACGGAGCACAATCCAACACTTTTTTAGAAAAGCATAAGAAGCAAAGCAGAACTATCTAAAACAGTTTGGAGATTAAAATAATTGTGAAATAGGTAAAAAAAGACCGATTGAACCTTTTAATGACATTGCTCTGAGACCTTCAAAACACGCAACGCACACGGACTTAATTGCAATTTGAAAATCACACTAAGGATATTGCAGTTCATTATTAATGTTGGTGGGCTATATCGTTGTGATGAGTGGGTTCCCAGTTCCCGCCTCCTTCTTCCTGTGATTGTGAAGATTTTAATGTTTTACACTGGTGCCGAAGCCAGGGAGGAAGGAGGGGCGCGCTGCCGAAGATCCTTCGCCGCTGGGGTGAATCCGCAGTGCCATCGAGCAGGGCGAAGGAGTCTGCCGCCGAGGGTGCTCGATGTGGTGGGCTGGAGTGAGTTGCCGGGGGGGGGGGGGGCGAACTCACTCCAGCCCACCGCCTCGATGACTCCTTCGTGGAAAGAGGTGGGAACCGGCGGACAATCAAACAAAGTTTTAATAACCAAATAAACACAAAACAGCGCGACAGCCCCTCTCGGATGACTGCCGTGCACAAATAAAAAACAAACACAAAATAAAACCCAGGCCTGGTCCTCTCTCGTCCTTCACTGTCATCGCTCCTCTTTTGTATCTTTCCGATCTCCTCCGTGGCAGTGGCGGATTTAGCAAATTGGGGGCCCAAGGCGAAGGTATGTATGGGGCCCCCCCATCCGATTTTTAAAAAAGAGCGAAAAAAAAAAAAAAGACTGAATTGTGGATAGGCAGGTAAAGCTAATCTACGGGGAAGTGAAGTTTGAAGAGGAGAAAAAAAAAACTTCCCCTTTGAACCCTGCATACACTTCTTTACTCCAAAATGAAGATGGAAAGCAGAGACCACACAAAGTGTAGCACTACACAAACTAATAGTCACGATTGAACCCAACAGATAACAGATAACAAAATTTGCCAAAATGCCAGGAAAACCAGCACTGTTTATTATTTTTTATAAGAGCAAATTAACATAACCAGCAAGACAAGTAGTAAGGGTAAACCCCCACAAACAGCCATATACTTAGCAAATATTGCATTCTACAAACAAACCCATGTACAAGATACAGGATATTGTAAGTGAATTGACATTACATTTGAGATTGAACATTTCAAACATTCTACAAACAAACCTATATACATGATATACATGATATACATAATAGTGTGTGTGTGTGTGTGAGAGAGAGAGGGCTGAAGTTGCAATTGCCATTGCATAAGCAGACCCATGTACAGGATACAGGGTATGACAGAAAGTGTGTGTGTGTGTGTGTGTCATTGTCTGAGTGAGTGAGTGAGTGTCTGTGAGTGAGTGTGAGTGTCTGAGTGAGTGAGTGAGTGAGTGTCTGTGAGTGAGTGTGAGTGTCTGAGTGAGTGAGTGTCTGTGAGTGAGTGTGAGTGTCTGAGTGAGTGAGTGTCTGTGAGTGAGTGTGAGTGTCTGAGTGAGTGTCTGTGAGTGTCTGAGTGAGTGAGTGTCTGTGAGTGAGTGTCTGTGAGTGAGTGTGAGTGTCTGAGTGAGTGAGTGTCTGTGAGTGAGTGTGAGTGTCTGAGTGAGTGAGTGTCTGTGAGTTTCTGAGTGAGTGTCTGTGAGTGAGTGTCTGTGAGTGTCTGAGTGAGTGTCTGTGAGTGTCTGTGAGTGAGTGTCTGTGAGTGTCTGTGAGTGAGTGTCTGTGAGTGAGTGAGTGAGTGTCTGTGAGTGTCTGAGTGAGTGAGTGTCTGTGAGTGTCTGAGTGAGTGAGTGTCTGTGAGTGTCTGAGTGAGTGAGTGTCTGAGTGAGTGAGTGTCTGTGAGTGTCTGAGTGAGTGTCTGAGTGAGTGAGTGAGTGTCTGTGAGTTTCTGAGTGAGTGTCTGTGAGTGAGTGTCTGTGAGTGTCTGAGTGAGTGTCTGAGTGAGTGAGTGAGTGAGTGTCTGTGAGTTTCTGAGTGAGTGTCTGTGAGTGAGTGTCTGTGAGTGTCTGAGTGAGTGACTGTGAGTGTCTGAGTGAGTGAGTGAGTGAGTGTCTGAGTGAGTGAGTGTCTGTGAGTGTCTGAGTGAGTGAGTGAGTGTCTGTGAGTTTCTGAGTGAGTGTCTGTGAGTGAGTGTCTGTGAGTGTCTGAGTGAGTGACTGTGAGTGTCTGAGTGAGTGAGTGAGTGAGTGTCTGAGTGAGTGAGTGTCTGTGAGTGTCTGAGTGAGTGAGTGTGAGTGTCTGAGTGAGCGAGTGTGTGAGTGAGTGAGTGAGTGAGTGTCTTTGAGTAAGTGAGTGAGTGTCTGAGTGAGCGAGTGTCAGTGAGTGAGTGTCTGAGTGAGTGAGTAAGTGGCCTCAGCAAATTTTCTAACTATGGAGTCTGTATCAACAGTTTCCACTATGTCATGTTCGATGGAAATGACAGCCAGGGATGACAGTCTTTCTTGGGACATAGATGAGCGCAGATATGTTTTCAGTCGTTTCAATGTAGAGAAACTTCTCTCACCTGATGCAACTGTAACAGGAAGAGTAAGCAAGAGCCGCAGGGCTATGCTAAGATTTGGATACAGATCTAGGAGATTCTCTTTGTATATGTAGTTAAGAACTTCCAATGGTGATGAGATGTGTGGGGGGAAAGACTTAACAGCACCTGTAATTTCCATTTTTAGGTCCCCTGCATCCACATCCTCCATTGCCTTCTCAAACCTGTTGCAGCATTCATCTAGATTGCCTGCCTGTATGGTGCTTTTCATTATATCAGTGGAGTAGAGAAATCCATACAACTTAAAGAAGTTCTCCATGTAGGAGAATCTCTCCCTAGTCTTGACCAGGGCAGTATCAACTAGGTGTAAGAAGAACTCTCTTCTGAAACGTTCCTCTGCAGTTGAAGTAGTCTCCTCTGTGCCCTCATAGTCAAACTGCCTTTTTGTTTTTTTCTGCCGAATGTCTGCCCAGATCATCTCCACCTCCATCTTCTCTGCAATTTCCCTGGCATCTATTTTGGCGGCATTGAATCCGTGCTCCCTGAAATCTTGGAGGAAGTCTATGACTGCAGAGATTTCCCTCTTCATGGTCTCAATGCTCACTTTGGGGCCCTGTAGGATCTTACTAACTTTGTTGATAACGTACAATACATTGTACCACACCACACAACTTACCATAAATGGCCATTTCTTCAGTTCCCGGCAGAGGCTTGAAGCACTGGATGCACACTCTGAATCACTCTTTTCTATGGCAAAGTCATGTAAAGCCTCCAGGGCATTCAAAATTTCTGGAAGCTGATACCGTACAGCTTTTACAGCCTCCACACGGCATTCCCATCTGGTGGTTGACAAGGCCTTGATGGTAAAATCCTTCACATTCGCCTGGAGAATGGCCCACCGCTGAACAGAGCCACTAAAAAGATTGTAGAGTCTCTGTAACACACCATAGAAGTTGAGGGATATTGTGGATGATTTGGCAGCATCCCCAATGACCAGGTTCAGTGTGTGACTTCCACACGGGACACAGAGGGCTTTGGAGTTGAGGTCAAGGACCCTCTTTTGTACCCCCTGCTTCTTTCCCTGCATGTTACTGCCGTTATCATAAGATTGACCACGGCAGTCAGAGATATCCAGGTGCAGTGTTTCCAGATGTCCAAGAAAAAGTTCGAGTAGGCCTTTGCCAGTTGTGTCCTCTGCCAAAAGAAAGCCTACAAAATGCTCGTGGATGGACACGTCTTTGTGCAGCTCGCAATTAACTAGGCGCAGGACCACAGACAGCTGTTCATTGTGGCTGATGTCAGGTGTGCAATCCATTATGACTGCATAATATTTGGCCCTCTTCACTTTTTCAACAATGGCATCAAGGGTGCTCTTTGCCACATGTGATATCAATTCATTCTGGATGTGCTTACTCAAATAAGTGTCTGACAGCTCTTTTTCTTGGATTCTTCTTAAATGTTCTTTCATGAATGGGTCAAATTTTGCCATCAGCTGTACTTGTCCTAGGAAGTTTCCATTGCCATGCTCATATAATTTCTCCGTATGCCCACGGAAAGCAAGATTTCGCTCAGCTAGATGGGTAATTATGGCAAGCAATCTTTTTAAAATATTTCTCCATCTCTCAATTTCTGCCATCATTGCATTTTGGTTCAGCTGATCAATGGCTGTGCCTGTCTGAAGTCTTTGGGTAAGTGTGTGCCAGGACTCCATATGAGACACATGTTCAGCGGACCTCTCATGCTGTTTCAGGTGAGCTCCGAGGTTTCTCCAATTGTTAAAACCATCTGAACTTAAATGTGTGTTCCCCTCTCCAAAAAGTCGGCAACAAAAGCACATAACACAGTCCCCTGATTCACTGTAGATAAGCCACGTCCTATTAATCTTCTCCCCGTTCTTCATTTGGATGCAGTAATTATTACTGGTAAATCTCCGCCCCTCTTGATTTTTGGGGAATTCTACACCGGCTTGTATGGGACCTTTGCGAACGATCGCACATCTCTCCTCGGCTGTGAGCTTCTTAGGCCAGAGAGCCGGGTCATCTGTCAGCAAGCCCACAGTGCTTTGGTTGGTGGCAGCAGGATTAGCACAGCTAGGGCTATTACTACACTGTAAAAAAAAGAATTGTAATTTTAACAGTAAAAAACTGTAAAAAAGCAACGGAAATGCTTAACAGTATGTTAATTAATTGCTTAACAGTATGTACCCTTACAGTGAAAAACTGTAATAGCTCTCACAGGACATTTCATGTAATTTTACTGTAAAATACTGTTAAATGTACAGATTTTGGAAGAACACTGTTAAAAAAAAATACCATAAACTTACCATTGCATTTACCGTACCTTACCGTAAAAATAAAAATAAAATTTAAGGTATAAAACTGGAAGCTGTGGTTGCCAATACTTTACCGTAAAAAATACTTTAGAAACATTTATGTTTAATGGCATTGAACTAAATTTTACCGTAAAAAAACATTGTGGCTATTTATTGATGATGGCATAATCGTCATGTAGTGGCCTGATTCACTGAGCTCATAAAGAGTCTTATCTTTCATTGTATGGGGAATGTTTAATACTAATTAATATTTCATGTTTTTGAGTATTATAGCTCTGTGACCCTACCGCATGCAAGCTAGCAGTGACAAACAGGTAATCTGAAGAACTTTAAAAACACACGATGTACAAAAAAGGATTAAAACTTCTAACGTTATATGAGTTAGCCTAGATCAACACAGACATCAAGAATCGGCGTATGAATCTCAACAACGGTGACAATCAACAAAATAATCAGATAAAACTCTGAACATCACAAAACAAGTTACTAAAAAGTTGCAACAAAAACAACAGCAAAAATAAAAGCAGATAATAATAATAAAAGAAAATACTAAGGCAATTCAGCATAATTTATTCATGCTGCAATGCATGTTGGGAGATATTGATTGAGTTTTGATTGATGGCTCCCATCATGCACTGCACTTATATCCCCGTTGTTGAGATTCATATGCTGAATCTTGATGTCTGTGTATGTCTGAAAAATACAGTAGTTCAAACCTTTATTGTGCAAATTTTTTTTACAGATTCTTCAGATTATCACAACACGGATGGATCACATGCTGTAGAATCATAAGTCTACTACAATTAACTTAGTTTAAAAAAAAAGGTAAATTTCACAGGGTTATTTTAAATTGTGTTGTTGTTGTTGTTTTTTTGCCCGTAAATTTAAGTCCCGTAAAACATAAAAGGTTGCCACCATTTTTTTTTCATGGTAAAATACATCAGCCACATCTGCCGTTTTTTTTTTTTTTTTACCGTAAATTTCACCGTTTTTACACTAACAGTAGAACTAGGCTAGGCGGTTGACTCACCAAATCCCCGTCATCGGTGTCAAAATGGCCATCACTGGACAACTCTTCCACCTCATCTGTGTCAACCTCGATAACTCTGTCGGTGACGGCGGGCAGCAACAACGTGATGTCCTCATTGTCTTGGTCAGCGTTATCCTCCTCCTCACCTAGCGCCACTTCACAGCTAACGTTAGCTGCTGCTGCTGCTGCTGTAATGTTAGCGCTTTGGATGTTGTTGTTCCAGTCTGTATTAGCAGCCGTAAAAAAGTGTGTCAACTTTGGCAGCGTTGCCAAATATTTATTGGCGTCTTTTCGCTTTTTTCTTTTAATTGACCCGCTTTCGTAACTTCTTTTCATTTTCCCGTTTTGATTTGCCTTGCGTCGTCTCTGTGTATTTCTCAGTCCTCCTGTCACTGACTGTGTGTTTATCTTTCGCGCCGCGCAGCGTTATGGACTAGTCCATTTCATTGTGAAAACAGGGGGTGTATGTGTAGGGACAGATAACCATGAACTGGACATTTTAACCACTACTTCAACGTTTCAACGTATTTCTTAAGAATATTAATAAAGTGTACCTTGCTTTTGAAGCATTCATGATGATAAGGGGCCTTTTCTTTTTTTTTTTTTTTTGAGGTTTGTTGGGGGCCCCCCTTCTACGACCGCTGGTAGGGGGCCCCAAGCAGCCGCCTACCTATGCCTCTATGTTAAGACCGCCACTGCTCCGTGGTTCTTGAGACCGGTGAGTGTTGCTCATTTCCCAATCACTCCACCGGCCTAGCTCTGTTCCCATGGCACTAGGCCCCGCCCCACTCGTCACATTCGTGCAGCCCTAGACTGAACTGTGTTAGTGTCTGTGTGTCATTGAAACGCAAAATTAGCTGCAGCCAAGTGACTTTGTGCGACCCACCTTGTTCCATTCCGTGACCCACGAGTGGGTCGCGACCCACAGTTTGAAAACCCCTGCTCTAACTAACGCATGCTCATGTTTTGATTCAGATCGTGGCTAGTCGTGCGTGCCTCCGTTGTTTTTTTGTGAGAGGGAGGGAGCAAGCAGCGCGCAGCTCTACAATAAAATACAATTGTACCCATATTAAATAGTTTTAAAATCTGAATCAATCCGTGGCGGTCAGCGTTGATATTGTGGCGGGCCGCCACAAATTAATGAATGTATGGGAAACCCTGGATGTGATCCGGAACACTGTCTTAATTTTTAAAAAAAGCTGAATTTCCTCCTGTCTTCTCTTTTTTAAATCCCTGCTGCCACCTGTGAACACCAGTCAGAGTCTCACTCTTTAAAAGCATTAAACATTTATCTTTAATTCCTCACAGAGTTTTAATGAGTCGTTTGGGGTTTCATTCATGATTTGATTCATCTGTGATTTCTTTGTCTTCCTTTCCATTTATTTCTCTGTCTACATTTTCTACTTCCCCATCGCTCCTGCTGTCAGTTTCTTTTCTTTTAACCAGGGCATTCATGTTCTGTCAGACCTTCGTCATTGATGTGTCACATTCATAGTTGTTCAGTCTCGTATAACTGCTTACCATGCACCCTTACACACTTGTCAGGTTTGACATTGAAACAGACACAAATGTTCTGTGTGCATGTCAAATGCCTGAATCAAGTTGACATTTGTGATTCATACTGTTTTTTTTTTCCTTCATCTATTGGAATTTTTATTTAGGCCTATTTACTTTCATTCATTCATTTTAAAATGTTCTTCCTTTTATGTACATATATATTTCCTTTATATATTTATTTACTTTTAACTTTTACATTGGTTTCCCCTAAATTGCTCCTTTCATCTCTCTTCTTCCGATATCATCGGTGTGTCCCAGTCAACTGCATCACCTGATCTGTAGGTGAGATTTAATGGCCTAGTTGCGTGTTCCTCCTGCTGAACGCTATGACCTACTCTGGGACTTCAGAAGGATCTAAACTCAACTCCCACTTTATCTGCCTGTCAGTCACATTATGAGGAAGTGAGTCACACATAGGGACAGGTCTGAATTTTGATATAGGTTCCTTCAGGGCTAGAAAAAATTTGTTTATTCTCTTCAGTGATAGTCAAGATGAGTTTTCTTTAGTCTAAGGGTGCTGCAGAGTTGCTGTACATTGTTGATCATCCAGCATTTTATGGTCAAACAACCCTTTACAATTTGATTCCATCAATTGGCTGTTTTAAAATGACCTTTTAATTCCATTCACATCTCTTTTTCCCTCTCTCAAACACACACTCAGGCATACATCCTCTCACCTATTTGAGGAACAGTTTGGTCCCAATTACTTGCAAGCTATTTCTGTAACGGTCTCATTATGAGAGAGATGTTGTAATTTTTTTGCAGATTACTCTTTTAGCACTTTCATTTGCATCACATTGTCGGGAAAAAGTTTCATGCCCACATGTGACCAGAGGCCCTGATCTGTTATGTTGTGTTTTCACTAGTGGTCAACGGATAAATCACCAAGGCCTATATAAATTTGATTGTTTGGCTGATGTGTTGGAGGTAGGACTTTTATTTTGACGGCGCTGAAAATTGCAGTGCATGTGCACACAGCGCTCACATTCGTTCTCGTTATTGTTTGTTCTCGCTGTTTAACAGTTCTGTCTAATATACAGACTGTAAAAAAAGATGGATGATGCATCATCACTTTCTTCCTTTGTAGAAAAGTGAACTTAAAAAAAGAACACTTGAACTTAGATCAGCATGATGAGCTACAAAAAATAAATTAATTTGAAGGGTAATTTAATTGTTCAGCTGTCTCACGTTCCAATTAGATTACATGGAGAGGGTGGGGTTTATGACCTATACTGGGTCCAGCCACTTGGGGGTTATCAAAAGGTTTTGGCTTCACTTTTCAGGACTTGTGCAGCACACTTTGTCCAATAAGGATAGAAGACTGTCTAATAATCCGTCAAACTGTTAAAGGGGTCATATGATGTTGCTAAAAAGAGCATTATTTGGTGTATTTGGTGTAATGAAATGGGTTTATGGAGTTTCAGTTAAAAAGAAAAAAAAAAATTCCACAGACTGTACATTATTGTTCCTTCTCTATGCCCTGCCTTTATAAGACGCTTTGATTTTGACAGTTCATCGCTCTGAAAAGTGAGGTGTGCTCTGATTGGCCAGCTATCCAGTGCATTGTGATTGGCCGAATACCTCAAGCGTGTGACAAAAATGTTATGCCCCTTAAAGGTGCTCTAAGCGATGCCGGGAGTCGTAATTTCTTGTTGACGTTCGAATTGTTGTCAAACAAAACAAAACAAAAGCTAGCTAGACCCTCCCTCCTCCTCATCCCCGCACTAACCCCCCAAACCCCACCCCCAAATCTTTCTTGTCTGTTATTGGCTGTAACAGTTTGTTATGTTTCGTGGTGCGGGTGAGCCCAGTTTGTTTTTCTTGTTGTTTATGGAGCCTGTGGTGTCAAGAGAGACCGCATTTTTTTTTACAGTGTGTTCAGGGGAAAGGCAGCTAGCGGATAGGGAGGAGATGTTTGCTGGATGTGACAAAAAATGTTTTGGCCTAAAAAACATGCGACATCACTTAGAGCACCTTTAATATACTGTGATGCTGTGTGTCCCGGGGCACAGAGACAAAAAAATTTAAACCCATTATAAACGAGGCATTTGTTGCATCCAGTGGGGATGTAATTATGGATTAAAATGACAATGTCAGCGGTTCTCAATTCCAGTCCTCGCTCCCCCCAGCTCTGCATATTTTGCATGTCTCTCTTAGTTAACACACCTGATTCAGATAATCAGCTTGTTAGAAGTGAGCTCCTTGCATGAACTGTGTTCCCAGTGACATGGTCCTTACACAGCGTTCACTGTTCCCTACACCCTGAGTAGGGGAAATCTGTTGAAGTTTACTTCACTTGGAACATTAATTCACAGATTTGCGCTGCACAACGTCTTCACACACGGACAAGTGTGACATTATATACCTCTGTAAATAAATGCAATTTGTATACTAAGTAAATATACATATATAGTAAATATAGAGTAAATATACTCTACACTGCTCAAAACTCGCGTTTGAATCATCAGTGGCAAATCCTTTAAATATGTAAACGTACTTACAGACTGTGAATCAGAACAGCTGGCATTAAAGTCTACACTCCAAGGATTAAGAAACAGTCCTCCATGAAATGTGCTGCACACATCTGAATATTTGGCTTGAACTGTTCTGGAACAGTGTTGTGAGTACAACTTAACCACTGATTTCTAGTTGTGTCCTTTTTTGGAAGGCCATACATTTCTTTGAGTGTACATTTGGGCAGCGTTATACAAACCTTCCCACATCATGACAGACGTGGTGGGGGCGTGTTTAAACAAGATGTTTTAGAAGGGCGTGGACAAGTTTTAACTTTAATAAAGAATATCTCTTTGGATTTGAGACTTTAGTCTTTGCAACTTTACAGATCTTCTTTATGCACCCAGAGCTTGTAACACTCCAAAGAGAAAGAAAAACTTGAAATCGCATCATATTACCCCTTTAAACAAAGGAATTAAAAGCTATACAAAAAAGTGTTACAATAATTGCTTTCATATTATTTGTAATAGAAAGGCAAACATTATAATAGTTTGTTTCCCTTTAGCATTCACCCAGTATGCATTTTTATAATTTAAACATATCTTTGAATGTTTAATAAACATTTAGTTTCATAAACCTTGCAGATTTAATCAAATCCAGATCTTGTTAACTGTGCATGATCATGTGTTTTCTTTGTGATGGTCATTCTGTGTGAATTGAATGCGGGCTCAGCTTCACTGGAGATGCACAATTGACAAACTTTAAACTTGTGATTTCAAACTATGCTGCACCTTATCTATTTGCCCCACTATATATATATATATATATATATATATTAGGGCTGCAACTAACGATTATTTTGATAATCGATTAATCTGTCGATTATTTTTACGATTAATCGATTAATCGGTTTATGTACTTATATTTTAGTTTTTTCCATTTTTTCCCCCAAGTAAATTATTAATAAATGGTCTTTATCATTCAGCATAGATTTAAGAGATTTTAACCATTTTGCACTGTCATATCCTCATCAAAAATATACCTGGAGTTGTTTTATTGTGTTAGTAATCCTTTATCGAACTCTTCTGCAATCAAAACACTGACCCATACTCTAGCAAATTTTACAAGGAGATTTCAAATAATGTTTTCACCATGGCAGTCCTTAGAGCTCCTAAAGTAGTTTAACATCCTGAACAAAGCTTATTAAGGAATCTTTCAGAACATATTTTCACGAAGAATAAGGATAAAACAGAATAAAATTGCAGTGCATTGTATTTTATTATTTACTGGGAAACAGCTTTATAGCTTATGCTGTGAAATTGTAAACAATCCTTCAAAAAAAGTGCCAATGGCATGAAACCTGAATGGAACTCACAATTTAAAGTAAAATCCATCAGAAGGTTGTCCAGAAAAAAAAATAGGACACACACAAAAAACCTGCTGTGTGAAAAAGAGCAGTGAATACTTAGAAAAAAAGTGGATTTCAAATATCTACATTTACCTCTCTCATTCAGTCATAATTAGGCTGCACGACTGAATTTTGAACTGGTAAACGACAAACTGATCACAGAACATGTTTGTAAAGCTTTAAATGTTAACTGTTAAAAAGCAATGTTATCAGCTTTTACGACTAAACATTTGCAAACAACATTGTACTGGAGAATCTGCACAAATGAAAGTCTTAGGGGCCGTTCACATATCGCGCCTAAAAACGCGTGGAAAACGCTAGGCGCACTGCTTTCTCCTCCTTTCCAAAGCGCTCGGGCAGAAGCGCCCCTGAGGCGTCTGCCTTTGCTAAGCAACCATGACCTGCTCTCTCCTTGAAGACGCGGAAATTTCAGCAAAGGATAAATGGATTTGCAGCTCAAAAAATTGCTTGCAGTAGCTCTGCTACTAAATTTATTTCAAAATGGAAATCCATATACAACTATGATCAGCTGTTCCTTTCCTCTTGACTGAGCTTTTAACGTTGTTACGGGAAAGGATGAAGCTGATTGGTTAGTTCTTGTCACATGACCCGCGGTGCGGTTGCGGCATTCTGAAAAGTTTAAATGTTTTTAACTCGATGCGGTGCGGTGTTGGAAATAACGAACTTGAGCGCGCAAATGACGCGATATGTGAAAGTTCCCTTAAACAGTGCAGTAGTGCATATGATGTCTATGGCTGCAGAGACGCTGCTCGGGAAGCACGTGACATAAAACAAGGCCAGCTATTGGCTATTCGCTACTTCTCCTGTTGTACTGGCTGAGTAAAACCTCCGGTGGCTCATTACTGCCACACTTTGGTCACCGCAGATTTGAAATATGCACGAAATGAGCTGCTTATGGCAAATAAAAGTTATTTAGCAACGAATCGATGACTAAATTAGTTGACAACTATTTTAATAATCGATTTTAATCGATTAAATCGATTCGTTGTTTCAGCTCTAATATATATATATATATATATATATATATATATATATATATATATAGTGATTAGCATACATCCTGACTGGAGCTCCACTACTCACTTCCTCCTGGCTGCCAGCTCGACTCCTCCCTCCTATTCCAAATCCAACTGGAGGCTCTCGCTGCTGCCTCCCAGTCTTCGTGCCGCCTTTTTTCTGTCTGATCCTCTCATTCCAACAGCTGTCAACAGTTTCCAGACTGACTGGGCTGGGAACCCCCTGCATCCCACCTCAACAGGGTACAGTCATGTCTGCCAGCCTTTCTCGTGGCAGTTTTGCACCAGCTCCCTGTAACGTTCAAATTTCCTTTCAAATGCCTCTTCACACCCCTCTTCCCATGGTACGGTAAGTTCAACCAGGATGATCTTCTTTCCTGTGTGAGAGAAAAGGACTGCGTCTGGTCTCAAGGTAGTGTGGACGAAGGCAGGAAACTGAAGTGTTTTCTTTAGGTCAACCCTAAGCTCCCATGCTTGGGCAGACTGCAGAATGCTTGCACCGATCTTACTGGACCCTGATAGCTTTGAACCCTCCTTTACAAAAGCTATTGCAAGGGGCGCCATGATCTTATTTTGAAATTTCCTGTTTCTCTCCTGCTCCAAAATATCAGCAAGGACGGTTAGGACTTTATCAGGGCGCCATCTGTATCTGCCCTTAGCAAGCACTGTGCTGCAACCTGTCAAGACATGGGCCATTGTTCCTTTCTGCCCACAGAGCTTGCACAGTGGGTCATCTCTCAGCCCCCATCTGTGGAGGTTCACAGGGGAAGGAAGGGTGTCATAAACGGCCCTCAATAAAAAGGATATTCAGTATGGCTCCAGCATCCAGAGATCATTCCATGACACTTTCCTCTTGGGGAGATCCCAGGGGATCCAAGTTTCACTGCCTTTGCCCTTCTTCGCTCATTCTCTAGATCCCTTACTTCTGCCTGGATCATGGCTTTTCTTTCCACCAAGTTGGCTTTCCCCCACATATGAAAGTGGGACATGCCTAGGCCTTGCCTTCCTACACAGGGTACTCCAATGATGTCTTTGAGCTTTAAGTTCCCTTCAGCTAGGGCTAGCGAAGCTGTGGCATCCCATTTTCGTCCTGACCTTGTTCTTATTCTGGCTTCACTGATTTTCCTATCTCTGGATTCTCTGAAGGTCATGGCCATCCTACATTTGGCTACTTGAAAATCCTCAACCAAGGAAGAGAGAGGTAGCTGAAGTTGCACTGATCAGATGTATAACCCAACTGATGTAAAACTAGGTGGAATTCCAAGCCACTTTCTGTGGTGTGTGTTGATCTTAGGTTGTACTTAAAGGTGATGTTGCCCTTCCTGATTATCAAGCTTCTTGATTTCTTTGGCTTGAATGTAATTCTGGCCCATGTTGACATCTCTTCAAGTTTCGCTAAGACCCATCGGGCCTGGACATGGGAAGATGTTGTGATTGTAAGATCGTCCATGTAACCTCTAAGAGCGGGTTGCCTGATCTCTGAGTCCATCTTTGGGCCTCTGGTTTCCTTTTCTCCTGCCTTGATGATAAGGTTCATGCCCATGATAAACAGGATCGGGGATACTGTACACCCTGTGACAATCCCTCTATCAAGGTGCTGCCACTGAGTGATGAAATCCTTTGTCTTAAAGCGAAGCTGGATTCCCCCCAGGAAGGTGCTGATCATTGCCCTGATATGATCTGGGATGTGGTAGTGTTGTAGAGCTGTCCGGATTAGATCATGAGGGATGGTTCCGAAGGCATTGGTCAGGTCCAGCCAGACTACAGTCAAGTCCCCTTTCCCCATCCTGGCCTTATGTATCATCTGGCTGAGGACTCCCGTGTGTTCCAGGCACCCTGCAAAGACTGATATTCCTCCCTTTTGGATCGAGAAGTTGAGATATCCATTATCGATCATGTATGTGGACATTCTCTTTGCCACCACTGAGAAGAAGATCTTGCACTCCGTGCTGAGCAAAGAGATGGTTCTGAATTGGCCAATACACACTGAGCCTTCCTCTTTAGGAACAAAGTAGCCTTCAGCCTTCTGCCAGCTCGATGGAACAGACCCTTTCTTCCAGACCCTTTTAAGCAGCTTCCAGTGGCGGCGGAGGAGATTTGGACATTTCTTGTACACCCTATAGGGCATACAGCTGGGGCCTGGGGCTTATGCAGCCCTTGCTTTTTTACCACCACCTGGATTTCCTTCCATGTTGGTTTGTTGGCATTGAACATAATGGAGGGGCTGTCAGCTGTCCCAACTTCTGGATTTTCGCTCCGTTCAAGGCCACTGTACGGATCACTATGTGTCTATTTGAGAAATGCATCTCGCTTCAAAAAGGACTGGACTGCTGCTGAGTGGTCCAAAGTTATGTTCTTTGATGAAAGTAAATTTTGCATTTCCTTTGAAAATCAGGAGGAGGAGAGGCACACAATCCACGTTGCTTGAGGTCGAGTGTAAAGTTCCCACAGTCAGTGATGGTTTGGGGTGCCATGTCATCTCCTGGTGTTGGTCCACTGTGTTTTCTGAGGTCCAAGGTCAACGCAGCTGTATACCAGGAAGTTTTAGAGCACTTCATGCTTCCTCCTGCTGACCAACTTTATGGAGATGCAGATTTCCTTTTCAAACAGGACTTGGCACCTGCACACAGTGCCAAAGCTACCACTACCTGGTTTAAGGACCATGGTATGCCTATTCTTAATTGGCCAGCAAACTCGGCTGACCTTAACCCCATAGAAAATCTATGGGGTATTGGGAAGAGGAAGATGTGATATGCCAGACCCAACAATGCAGAAGAGCTGAAGGCCACTATCAGAGCAACCTGGGCTCTCATAACACCTGAGCAGTGCCACAGACTGATTCCACGACTCCAGTGCCACGCCGCATTACTGCAGTAATTCAGGCAAAAGGAGCCCCAACTAAGTATTGAGTGCTGTACATGCTCATATGTTTCATGTTCATACTTTTCAGTTAGCCAAGATTTCTAAAAATCCTTTCTTTGTATTGATCTTAAGTAATATTCTAATTTTCTGAAATACTGAATGTGGGATTTTCCTTAGTTTTCAGTTATAATCATCAAAATTAAAAGAAATAAACATTTGAAATATATCAGTCTGTGTGTAATGAATGAATATAATATACACGTTTCACATTTTGAATGGAGTTAGTAAAATAAATCAACTTTTTGATGATATTCTTATTATATGACCATAGGGCTTGGCGATATATCTAACGATATGATTACGCACACCTAGTCAGTAAATCTGGTTCCATGATTGCCACTAAATCGCCATCACCTGCTTTTAAATGGAGTGACATTTAATAGACTGAGCCGTAGATCACTGACAAGCTACGCAATATAGTGTTCATCATCGACGGCGATTCATCTGGGATAATGAACACGATATTGCGTAGCTTGTCACTGATCTACAGCTCTGTCTATTAAATGCAGCTCCATTTCAAAGCAGGTGATGGGGATTTAGCGGTAATCACGGAACTGGATTTACTGACTAGGAGCGCATGATCATATCGTCAGATATATCGCCCAGCCCTATATGACCAGCACCTATATATTATTATTATTATTATATACACGCACACATACATATATTATAGGCTATATTATAGGCTTTATAGGATATCAGCATCAGCTGTCCAAAAACAATATCGTTCAACCACAGTTTCAGTTCTATTCCATCTTTCCTTATAACCTCCTGAGATAAAAGCCTGCAAGGAAGCACATACTTTAGACATGTACAAATGCTTTGTTGATATTTTACCCTCAGGCCATACAATACATAAAGATTTTTAGCTGAAATAATGCTCCTTGGTGTTTCATAAAATGCAAGTCCACAGCTTCTGTGGATACAATTGTGGATGGTGTTTTTTTTTTTTTTTCTCGTTGTTGCTGTTGTTATTTTTATAAGTGTATTGTGGATGGTCAGAAATCTCAATTCACAATTTGGAGACAATGTCTGAAGGTCTTTCCAGTTACCAAGGAAACTTCTTTACTTGGACCTCTGTGTCATCAAAAGTGACATTGACAGTAAACTGGAGCTTTTCTAAGATAAGTCTTCATAACTTCCAGAACACTTGAGTGAATCGATCCGAAGTCGGCATGAATAAATAAGGCTCTGACTTCACATGTAGGGAATCCTTAATCTTTTTCTGTTTTTTTTTTTTTTGAGCAGCTAGACGTGTTTTCTTCCTTCCTCCAATTCTTTTTATTTTTGTCTCTTTCACTTCCTTCTCTTCTTGCTCAAGGTTCTGTATTGAATGAAATTGAAAGCAATAGTCTGTGTAGGTTGTGATTGTGTGTTTTTGTGATTGTGAGAGAATTCACGGTTTGAACTGCAGAAATCAGTCGGCCATGCTGGTAATTCTATATATTCAGAAAAGGAATAAACAGCACACATATTCTCTCTTTGTCTATAAGTGTTTAAATGTTTATAAGGAATAGAGACTGACAAAACTTCATTGTGTATTATAAGGCTGTCACTTTTGAGAAAAATCAAATTCGAACGGATATCGAATATCATGCAATGTATTCGAATATATTCGAATATCTACGTGCCCCACATCCCCCCCCCCCCGCACATAAAAAAAAAAAGTTCACATATCGCGTCTTTTGCGCAATCAAGTTCATTATTTCCAATGTAGGCGCGCTGTGTGCGCGCTCATAATGGAAGTGTAAGGGAAACAGGTAAATTTAGCTCAAAGGGAATCATTTAAGATTTTAAAGGGAATTTGAACAGAATCACTGTTTCACGGCTGATCATGATATATATATATATATATATTATAAATGTATATAATGATGGATGTTTTAAAAGAGCATCTTAATGACAAACTAGCAAACTGTTTTAAATATGGGTATACAGTATTTTTTTAGTGCCAAAATTGACCAGAAATTGATTTTCCATTTCTAACCTACAACATGTAGCCTAGTGTGCAATGCTTATTTATTTTGAAGGTGACGAGGGAAGCAACAGTAGCACTAGTGCTGCTAGGGCTCCTGCTGTTGAACAAAAGGATGGACAGTTCAGCTTTTGAGTCAGAGCACGAACCTTCAGGTAAAGTTTAAGCTATTAGCAAAACTAAACATGCTATACTATGTGCTTTTATGATTTATAAGGTCATCGGTAGTAGGACTGTGATCATTGGGACATACAATTGATGCCTGCATAATTAATATAGATTATTGAAAGTGCTTATTTCATATTGCAGAGAAACTCAATGTGTGAGTGAGAGAGAGGGGGATTAAGGGAAAGATGATAGAGACAGTGAATGGCTTGATACGTCTTGATACTTCATTTGATTATTTTGCCCGTCCACAGTCTAAGGATTTTTAATTAATTTTTTAAGTATAACCCAATTCAAACAACTGAAAGAGCCAAAGAGTTTAGCAGTCTGGTGGACACATGAATTGGGTGGTGGTGACTGCAGCAACAGAGGTGGCCTGATTTACTGTCCCAGTCCGCCACTGACTGATATTTGTTTAGAAGTCTTTTTGAGTTCATTTTGGTCCATATATATGCAGAAAAGACAGTTTTCTGTGCCATTATCTGACAAAGATTTCTGTGGAGACCAGAGGTTAAAAGGCCCCCCTTAGGAATTTCAGTCTGGTTCTGCTTGGTGGGGGAAGTGTTTAAGGATATTGTGTATAACTCTCATGGGTTTACATGTGATGTCCGGCGTTGCATCTCAATTACTTGCCCCAAATTTGACAAATCTCTTCTCCGAATTGAAATTGTCAATAATTGTTCTAGTGGTGTTAATGTTGAAAGCTGTTCTGTGAAAGAGTTGGTTGGTTAGTTATCTTGCTTGAGACTTGTGGCACAGAATGTTTTATGACTTCCTTGTCAGTGATCTACGGCTCAGTCTATTAAATGTCACTCCATTTAAAAGCAGGTGATGGCGATTTAGTGGCAATCATGGAACCAGATTTACTGACTAGGTGTGCGTAATCATATCGTTAGATATATCGCCAAGCCCTATGGTCATATAATAAGAATATCATCAAAAAGTTGATTTATTTTACTAACTCCATTCAAAATGTGAAACGTGTATATTATATTCATTCATTACACACATGTGACGAGAACTAACCAGCTAAATAAGCTTCATCCTTTCCCGTAACAACGTTGAAAGCTCAGCCAAGATGAAGGAACAGCTGACCAAGCTGTATATGGATTGCCATTTTGAAATAAATTTAGTAGCAGAGCTATTGCAAGCGATTTTTAGTGTTGCAAATCCATTTATCCTTTGCTGAAATTTCTGCGTCTTCATAAAGAGATCACATCATGGTTGCTTAGCAACGGCAGACGCCTCAGGGGCGCAACTGCCCGAGCGCTTTGGAAATAAGGAGAAAGCTGTTTTTAGGCGCGACATATGAACGGCCTCTAAGATGGCAAAGAATAAAATAAAGAACAAACGGTCTAATCATAGACGGTAAAAAATGCGCTACACATGGCATTTTAAAAACCGGATATTTTATTTATAGTTCGATTACGGATATTCCACATCATGTTCGAATGCATATTCGAATATCAAATAAAAAGTGACAGCCCTAGTGTATTAATAAATTAATTAATTTTTTTTACATGTTCCATTTCTACATGGTCCACATGTTTTTACAGAATTTGACATGTATTTAGATTTTTTTTTAAAAGTGACTTAATGGCGGCTGCCCATCAGTAGATACAGTTCTCAGATGTGGATATGAGCTCAGTATTATTTTTAGTCCTCTGTATGACTTTTTACACTTAAAAACTTGGTTAAAGTTGTTCTTTTTGTTAGTTGTTAACAACAGTCAACCAATAAAAACCTACTTCATTATTAAATATTAAAGCATTATGCAAAGTTATATTGTATTTTTTTTTTCAGAACCATACCATACCATCTTGAACCATAATAGCAAATGCACTAATTGTTTGCACTGTTCAGAATGAATTCTGTTGTATATTTCAGACTATTTAAGACCATTAAAACAATATTTTGCAGTGTTCCATGAAAATAAGAATTGTCAGTTTAGATTTTATGGTGACTTTAACACAGGGTTTTACATGTACAGTGTAAAATCTTCAAAACCTAGTTAATTATTAACCTAGTAAAAGTATGGTATAAACAATACATAAATAATAAATGTCTTTTTAGTGCTGTACAGTGGAATCTATTTTATGGAATTACATCTGAAGCTTGTGAGCAGAACGTGTGTGAGTGTATATTAGGAATCAAGCCTGTTTAAATGCCCCGGGAGCCATTGATTATGTCATATAGGCATAACACACTTATTTGATTTTGAGACCACAGCTGTGAGCCTTCAAGCACATGCATGTACACATGTGCACACTCCTGCTGTGGCAGTTCTCACGATAATAAGCCAGAGGATCCAGCTCTAAGCATTCCTGAACCTACTCTGAAGGCTAAGTGATTGCAGTTATATTGCATACAACTAAATGAGGTTTAACAAATTAATGAAGTTAAACTTGATGTTGAAAAAAAATTAAACCATTTAAAACTATTCTCACATGGCACCTCATGAAGTTTTGTGTTTACTGTGAAATTTTAATACTTCCATTTGCATTTTCATATTTTTGATGACTATTATTCTTAATTATGGAAAGTAGTAAAGAATAAGTTGTTGTAACCAAACTAGTACTGCATATACATTTATACAGAAATCTCTTTCTGTTTCTCTTTCAGAATGGGCAGAGCACCACTGAGGATGGGGTCACTTCAGCTGATAAGGTAGGACCCAGCTGACCACATATCATATAGTTATCGGGACCGATTTCTTTTTTCTCTTGTTTATCCATCAGTATCCATTTTTATTTTTCTGCTTGTTGTGTCCGTAGTTCTCCAACAAATGTGTGTTGAATAACTTTTTTAGCAACACACGTTTTATTTAAAATCTTCATGTTTGTCATGAAACAATATATGATATTACATGAAACATTATCGGTTTTTCTTTACATTACAACTGATGCTCTTTACCATAGGCCATTCTCGCAATTTCTTGCAATCTCGGTCCCTGGATAACTTCCCCTTGGTGTCGTTTTTAAATCATCACAATAACAATCCAATAACAATGTTCAGTACATATCAGAAGAATGTCTGTAATGTATAAAAATACATCATAAATCCAAACAAAAGAAGTAGTGTGACATTTAAAGCATTAGCCGGATAGGACAAATGGAAAGGTCAGCTTCCCCTAACTTTCTCACACTGGCCATGGGGCCATTCTTGATGATGTGTCGTGAATTTGAGTCATACTGCTGTTTTAGATTTGATTTGTGATCTCATGTTCGAGCCAATATTGTGAGTGCTGTATTCATGAGACCACAGAGCTGCTTCTGTCTCAGTAGAGTGTCTGGGGGATATTGACAGCTTTCTGAAACGATCAGTGGAACAAGGGCTAAGAAGAATTCAGTCTATAGAGTTCTGGCTCAGAGACTCTAAGGCATCTTTGTGTGTCTACAGGAGTTTGATTACTCATAGCCTTTAATTTAATCTGTCCAAAAACAAAATAACCTCAACTTATTATTATACTTATAATAATCTGCATTTGGTTTAAGTGGTTGTATTTCCTGGTGTTTCTTTACCTAAATTGCGTTAAGTGTAATTAATGTTTTTAGGATTAACATGACTATGTTAGGATGTTGCAAAGCTCTATTTTACAGCATTGTTCAACTATATAAGCAAAAAAATGATGCAATTTCAGGTTTTCCTTTCTCTCTGGAGTTTTACAAGCTCTTGGTGCATAAAGAAGATCTGTAAAGTTGCAAAGACTGAAGTCTCAAACCCAAAGAGATATTCTTTATAAAAGTTAAGGCTTGTCCATGCCCTCCTAAAATGTCTCGTTTAAACACGCCCCCACTACGTCACGATGTAGGAAGATTTCCATAATGCTGCCCAAATGTTCATGCAAAGAAAGAAGGCGTAACCTTTGATTGTCGTTGTTGCTGCCGATGCCATGTCGTTGAGACGCGGTTTCATTGTGAAAGCGAAAATACTTTGTTTGGCCTTCCAAAAGGGGACACAACTAGAAATCATTGCTAAAGTTGTATTTACAAATAGTACATTTTATATTTAATTAAAATACACATACTTTGAGGTTTGTGTAGTAAATGAGGTTGTGGGTCAGATTATCATGCAATGTTATAATGTTGCTATAAGATTTTCTTTCACAGGTCCTAATTTCTATAAAACTTAATTCATTATCATTTGCAGTTGTTTTATTATTATTTTCACATCAAAGTAATGGAATGAGATTTATTATTATTATTGTTGTTATAATGATAATTTGGGGGTATCTGTAATTGTCAGGAAAATAATGTCACAGTTAATTCTTAAAGGTCCTAAAAGCAGATTTAATGTGCAAAATATAATGCTTTAATATCTTTCTTTTTTTTTTTAAGGATGAAATTTGACCTGGATATTTTGTGAGAGATAATGCAGCATATAGCAGTAGATGTAGTGATAACAGGCTGAGCCCATGATTCATGAGTCTTTCACTGGTGCCTGATTCACCAGCTCAGAATCTGTCACTGGTACCCTTAAAACATGCTGATCGGTTGTTTTTGTTATTGTGGGAACACTTAACAAATCACAGAAGTTTTTATTTCATTTTAGCTCATCATAGGGTCGTTGTTGAGGGTCTTTTAACTGGTGACGGACTTGGATGTGATCTATGGTCATCATAAATACAGCAGTGTCAATCTGTTTAAAAGGAGAGGGACAATCCAGCTATTGGATCTGAGGCAAAACGCATGCAAAACCAGGCATATTATGTCATATTATGGCAGATTTACTGTGAACACTGACATGTTCTTACTGTTCTTGACATGCGGGTAAATGGATGGATGTCTGGCTGTTGAAGGCTTTGTCTTTAGTCTCTTCATGCAGTTATTTTGAAGCATTCTGTCCTCTTATATGGGAACATCATGTCTAAGTGTAATAAAATGGTTTTTGAGTGGGAACAAGTGTTGAAGGGGTGGATGGATGAGATCAATTATGAAAATAGAACAGGTACAGCTAATGAGGTGAAGCCGGTCGCCCTTTTTTCCACACTTGCTCAATGTTTTTTTTTTCTCCCCAGTGTGTTGACATTGTTTGCTGTTGTTAAAGCTCAAGTATATATTTTTTAATGTTAAAATACTTTCCTATCCCAGTTTAAAATGTCATGCAGATGTAAAGCATGTGAAACAATGAAAAGTATAAACACTTTTGCTGTGTATGAACATCCAGGCTAGCCTGACACAGCAGCTGTGGCTCAACCAATAGCGTGAGTTTGGGGGCGGGACTATCTGGTGTTCCTGGAAACCTGTTTAAAAACATCATTATTTAGTGATAGCAGTGGTGCAAAAATGATGTGCTTCAGCTGTAAAAGGTAAGTTCACCCGAGAATGAAAATTTGTATATCTTCTACTCAGCCCTGGAAGCATAGGTGTATGTGACTTTCATCTTTCAGAATAATCCAATCAAAGTTATATTGAAAATTGTCCTTAATTTTCCAAGGGGGTAATCGGGTTTGTTGTAAACAGTTCAGAAGACGTGAAATAAAGTGTGCGAATCTGTAATAAAATGTCCCTCACATGGCTCTGGGGCTGAATAATGGCCCCCTGGAGCGAATCCATGTGTTTTTGTAAGATAAATATCCAGATTTCAAATGTAATAAACACTTTTTTTTCTCACTTCTGCTGACTGTGGGACACGGAAGACGTGCAAGTGGAAGATGGAAGACGTATGCATCGCGCGCACCTCTGGAAAATGTAGGAGCAAAGGAAACAATGTTTCCTTACTTTAGCAAAGGAAAACCTGTGTCCTCTTGGCTTATTTCGAAATCCTCCAACGTTTTTCTTTAAAAATCCTTGTTTTGTTCTTCTAATTTGTGACCAGCATTTTGTTTTGTTCTCTCTCAGCGCTCGTCACTAACCATGCAGCACTCATGTACTACAATATCCGCCTGCACCTCTTCCGTTCCCCACAGTCAGCAGAAGTGAGAAAAAAACTGTTTATTACGTTTGAAATCTGGATATTTATCTTACAAAAACTCATGAATTCACTACAGGGGGCCTTTATTCACCACCCAGCGCCATGTGAGAGACATTTTATTACAGTTGCGCGCACTTCATTTCATGTGTTCTGATTTCTCGGGTGAACTAACCCTTTAAAGCTATGTTTAGTTCTCAGTTTAATCATTATAATGGTTAATAAATATTTTCAGACTGAGTTTTTAAAGATGCTCATCTTGACACAGATCCGAAATCTATTTTGCATGTCTTCAGCTGTAGGACCCAAGCTTCAGGATTGATATTGCTAATAATACCTCTGTTCTCCTCCACACTCCCCAGAGAGAGCAAGCAGAAATAAATAACTGCTTGTCCAAGAACCTCTTTTAGCCTGGGCCTTTAAGCTTGACATGTCAGAGCCACAAGCGACAGTCTTGGGTGATAAGGACAGAGAATTTAATGAGACCATATCATCTCTATTTCATATAATTTTTCAACTTCTCACTTTCATCCCACTTCCTTGCTTCTTTAGCTTCTCATCAGCTCTTGCTTTCTCTGTCTTTAACCATCCCTCTATATATATATATATATATATATATATATATATGTATGTATATGTATGTATATGTATATGTATATGTATATATGTATATATATGTATGTATGTATGTATGTATGTTTTTTATGTTATCTTGGTCAATATGGCAGTCGTCTTGGACATTTAAAAATGTTTTCATAACTATTATTATTCCATTATATACTTTTCCGTTCCTTATATTAAAAAGTTTTTAATGAGGTAAACATTCCTTGAGTGGACCTGTAACTTTGCTGTCTGGAATTTGTGGTATCATTTGCACTCTGGAATTTTGCTGATGATTTTTTAACAATATGAAAACTAACTAAAATGTCTTTTCATTTAGAACAATACTGGCTTTTATCTATACATTTTATATATATATATATATAGTTCAAAAGTTCATTTCAGTAATTCAAATCAAATTGTGAAACTGGTGTATTAAATTCAGTGCTTACAGACTGAAGTAGTTTAAGTCTTTGGTTCTTTTAACTGTGAGGATTTTGGCTCACATTTAACAAAAACCCACCAATTCACTATCTCAACAAATTAGAATAGGGTGACATGCCAATCAGCTAATCAACTCAAAACACCTGCAAAGGTTTCCTGAGCCTTCAAAATGGTCTCTCGGTTCACTAGGCTACACAATCATGGGAAAGAATGCTGATCTGACAGTTGTCCAGAAGATGATAATTGACACCCTTCACAAGGAGGATAAGCCACAAACATTCATTGCCAAAGAAGCTGGCTGTTCACAGAGTGCTGTATCCAAGCATGTTAACAGGACGTTGAGTGGAAGGAAAAAGTGTTTTATTCCATTTTTTATTAGTTGACCCTGATTTGCAACTAGACTTGTGCAGGTATTCGGTAATGCGATATATCACGGTAATGAATATGCACAATATTTTTACCGTGGTCACTTATAAATACAGTGAATAATTATATATTACAAATTATTCAGAATTTGGAATGCATTTTAAGAATACTATTCCCATCAACTGTTCAAAATGCACAACACCGCTGTATGCTGCTTGAAAGAGCGCGTATGGTCTGATGTAAACAAGCACACATGAGAAGCACATGGGGAACATGTGAGAGACGCTGAATGAAAGCACATTCACTTTCTGACAGCAGATGGCACTTAACTGCAGAAAATGCAGTCCTTACCCTTGAAACCCCACAAATAAACCAACAAAGATGAATAACTTCTGTAGCAAATGTAGCTATTGTTCATTGTGAATGTTAATGGTTAACTAAAGAAAACCTTATTGTAAAGTGATACCTATGGGTCTTTATAGTTCTTTTGCACTTTAATTATGCAAAACTTTTAACTTTATATATTTTTCTCTATTGCTTTATTGTATTTAAATGTTCAGTTATTTTTTGTTATAAGAAAAACAGTTTTTTAACCTGTTATACTGTATTATGAGCACTTTTTCTCTCTCTAAATTTCAATACCGTGATAATACCGTTTACCGTGATGAAAGCATGAGCAATTAATCGCAACAGGAAAATTTGATACCGGCATATCCCTATTTGCCACTTTGTGAAACATATGATATGAAAGCCAAATTGCCTTCTAGTGTCCTCTGAACCAAATACACATGGAGCTCAAAACCTTGCATCAGTTTCCAGTGTGAGCTTTGGCACAAATTGGCTCTGGTGACTGTCAGATCTCATCTTCATCTTCACATAAGGTGAGCCTCATCTGCCCCAAGGGTTTTTGTATCAAGTTAGGTGGTACCTGGATATTATGCTATTCTTAGTGTTGCTGAACTTGTATTGTTTTATGAGTTTCCATGGTTATTTTTTTCCTTTTGTTAAAGTAATTCTATTATAAGAAAGTTATTTTAAAAATAATTTGACTCTTTTCCCTAACATAATTTGACTATTTTTTCTAACATAATGAAAAGCCTTCATCTTCAGACTGACATAAAAAGTGTGCATTTAAACAAGTATGAGTCATTTCAGTAAATTAAGGATTTTATATCAACATTTTTTCAAGCACTAATGTACATATTGGCTCCATATAGTCATTCTGATATAAAGTGAAAAATCATGATCCTCTCCCATTAGCTTGATGGTGGACGATTAATGGCAATAACTCTGACCACTGCATTGTGTACTGTAGACAAGTGTGAACATTTGAATATAGGATTTTACAATCAGCTAATCTGAAGAAGCTTTAACTAATTTCTTGTAATTGGTGAATTATGTTTAGTCTCTTGAGTCAAAACAAAACTCCTCTGATCATTTTGTTTAAGGGTGTGTTCCTCACACCTGGATTAATTTCATCTTGTTCTCCTCTGTTTTCTCTCTTTTTCCGGCCAAAATAATCACATCGATACCCTCCAAAACTTATCAGACAGCTTTTCCAGTATTAGTTTTTCGAGGCACAGTACACCTTATTTCTCTGTTTTCTAATCTTCACCGCTCCAGTGATGAAAGACAGACTCTGGTTTTGATTCTTTGCTAATCAGTTTCTGCTAGTGACTTGGGCCAATTTAAGGAGCTGCTGCAGAGATTGGAACAGAATAAAAGGCTCATGTGAAAATTGAAAGCTGAGACCGTTCAGCTCTAGAGAGCAGCGGTTGTACTAAACTACCAGTCAGTTCAGTCTGATGGATGTACTGTATTAGGCTTCTCATCTGGCCTTGAGGTAGAGTTCACCCCTGCTGGCTTCTCTTTCTGTGACTATATTTGGTGAAGTTTGTTTAAAAAAAATCCAAGCTGTTTTGTCTTCTGTTGTTTCTTTCAGAACTGAGCTTTCTAAAAGCAGGAATGCTCCTCTGGGAGAGTTCAATCATTTGTCAGAACTGCTGCTCATTGTCTAAAGAGGCAAGAGAAAAAGAAACAACAAATATTAACACAGATGTTATTTGATGCATAAAAGCAGGAAATTGGATGTTCATCCAAAATATATATATTTTTAATTTTGTTTCAGCTCATGAAGATCTGCCAAACCTTTCCATTATGTTGATCAAAAAGTGATTCAGGAATGAATTCACAGAATATGTCACTAACTAAATTATTTATAATTTGGTTCATTGTAATGCAACTTTTAGATCTATTTAGGCTCTTGAATCTACTGTATATTAAATCTTACTTGAATGCCTTCACATTTAGTTCGATTTTAGAGTCCCTTGACATAGTCATGTGGTTGTTTGCTTCTTCCATAATTGATG
The DNA here is from genome assembly GCF_963082965.1 of Carassius carassius. Lineage (NCBI taxonomy): Eukaryota > Metazoa > Chordata > Actinopteri > Cypriniformes > Cyprinidae > Carassius > Carassius carassius. The sequence continues at coordinate 12,406,003 of NC_081785.1, forward strand.
TTCAAATGATGTGTTGTCCTGTCAGTTAGAAAATGTTAAATTGATGAACGTTGCCCCTATTGTGTGTTTGCTGTGTGCCACTTTGCTGACTATATTGACCTTGTTGTAATGGTGTTCCATAATTGGCATGGCAACAGCATGAGATATCGATGCATTAAAAAGAGAGAGATAGAGAAGCAAGTGTGTTCGTCAAAACATTGTGGTTCATTGTCAGTTGTCAGAGTTGGAGAAAAAGATTTTTAATGAAAGCGTGTACATGACTATTGGCACTAATGAGAGCGCATGGAGTCTTGCCATCAAAATTGTTTGTGTGAGAGAGAGAGAGGTGTTTGTGTTTACGTGAAAAAGGTTGATGGATATAGAAACTCTCTGCTAAAATAAACATGCTCAATGTGTACAATGATATAAACAATTGTTTTTAAACTCAATATGTTTGCCAGCTAAAGACAAAAAATACAAATGTAAATCAAAGCCGCCTTTGAAATATGGCTGCTGACACAGACTTGTTTCTGTTTGTTGAAACTATATGTGGTCCCTCTACCGAACCTTGCCTAACCCGAGTTTAAACACTGTGGGTCTCTATGAAGGCTCTTTAATATTGAATAGAAGCACTTATACAGCAGAAGAGAACTTTACCTCTTAATTATACACCAATAACATCATCTTTGCTCACACATATAGTGTGTGCAGGTCTTTAGTAAATTTTTTTATTTGTCCATGCGTGTACACTACTGTTAAAAAGATTGGGTTTGGAAAGACATTTTTGTATTTTTGAAAGAAACCTCTTGTGCTCCCTAAAGGCTGCATTTATGTTATAAATTCTGTCCAAACAAATAATAAAATAATATTGTTAAATATTTTTGCACTTTTCATAACATTTTATTAAAAGTCTCATGTTTGAATTGGAAGTCTTTAAAAAAACAAGCATGAATAAGATTTTAACTACATGGGGAAATACTTTCAATGACTAATGAATATATTTTTTGTGTTTTTCATCATTTTTGGAGATTGACAACTGCTGTTCATATGCTAAGCAACTTGAACATTTCTACTAATATTAGTAAAAATGTTTTCCTGTGGCTCAGTGGTAGAGCATTGCGTTAGCAGCACGAAAGGTTGAGGGTTCGATTCCCAGGGAACACGTGTTAGGTAAAAAAAAAAATAGCCTGAATGCACTGTAAGTCGCTTTGGATAAAAGCGTCTGCTAAATGCATAAATTTAATAATAATAGTAATATTAATATTAATAGTCACAATACTATACAATACAGTAATCTCATTTTGTGTTCAGTGGAAGATAATAATTCATGTAGGTTTGTATTTTCATTTTTGGGTGAACTATCCCCCAGTGCTGTGAAATGTCTGATGCAGGTGGCATTCAACTTGGAACCTTTTAGATGCAACCCTGCTGTGGGGGGTTGAGTAATAATGTATTTTCCATTGGTGTGAATTTGATAAGTTTGCACTCTTATGTAAGGTTCGATCGGCACATTTGGGGTGCCTTATCCAATCTGAATGCTTTAAAAAGTGATGTAAAGTAGAGATTCTCCATGTTTCGGAGATATCCTATTTCTCTCATTTGGATATTCAGAGGCGCCGTAGTCATCACATTTTGACAAAATTGATTCGTCAGAAGAAACCAACGATTTCGTTCCTCTGAGCCAAACAGAAATCATTGTTGATGCTTAGTCCCACCCCCGAGCCGAGATTGGTTCAAACTGTCCCATATTCAACCAATAAGTCGTCTTTTGAACTACTACTAAACATATTTCTTTGTAAATATGAACAAACACAAAGTGAAAGTAAATTCTGTCCTGTGTGCATGAATACAAACACAAAATAACACATTTGCATGAGAAAACTCTCTGAAAAAGCACAAAAGTGTAAAACACCCAGACACAACTTTCTAAAGAAAAATATCCAAACTTTAGGAGTTTCTGTTTGAGTACACAGTACAAAACACCGAACTGTAGCTTGCATTTTTCTTAAAATTCAGTAATTTAATTCATTCTTTGAGAAAACGAAAGTAAAATTGAGACTTTAAATTAGTTAAACTTAAACTGTAAGTCCTCCTGTTTGTAATGATATATGGCATTGATGCTGACTGCTAGAATAGGTCTGAAAAACAAAGAAAAGTGCAGGTGTGTCAGGCGCCCCAAAAATGTTCTAGGTCTTTAAGGGTTAAAGAGAGTATTTGATATCACTTTCAGAATCTGAGTGAAATCTCTTTGAGGTCATCCTCCCCAAAGAGGAACTCTTATGCTTGCTCATCAATTTTTCAGCAGTCTCGGCCGCTTTGTGGCGTTCCCCAGCACTGATGTTATCTGATGCCCTCAGCCTGTAGAGTGTTTGAACCCTGGTCTGTGGATGAGAGTGTGTTTCTCATGATCCGTGTAATTAAAGCTTCTGTTTGGGTTGCTGTTGCTGCACCAACTCTCAAATCACAGACAGGCTTAACTGGACATCAAGAGCTAACTCTCATTAATAGTCAAAAATTGCCCAGGATTCTGGAAATTTTCCTTTGAGATTTGCAGTCAGCACCCTGTGATTCCAAGTATAGTGTTGGAGCTGTACAATTCTTACAATGTTAAATATTCTTGCAATTTTTTTTTTCAGTTTTAATATATAGAATGAAGTAATACAATGTCATTAATTAAAAAGCTGAATTTTGAACATTAATGTCTTCATTTAATTGCTGACGCGTATATGCAAAGATGTAACCTAACATTCCAGATTAAGGGGCAACAAATATAATTATTTAAAAATCAATCATTATGTTGGTCAACAAATAATCTGAATATTGGGGGATTTGGTCTTCTATGTATGTATGCATAGTCATTTCAGTTATTCGCTGCTCTTGCTGTCCTCCTCTCTGGTAATCCTGCATTTATTTGAGTCCTCCTCACAGTTGCACAAGAGGATTATACAGCTTTGCTCCTTGACCTCCAGCTCTCTATATAATCCTTCAAGTAAACCAAACCCATCACACTCTACATGATTGTATGTGTGTATGTGTGTGTGTGTGTGTGTGTGTGTGTTTGTGTTGAAGGGCACTAGCGCAGTAACTACTCTGTATTCACTGAGACTGACCATACTATCTTAAGGCGTTTTTTTATCTCGGGAGAAAATCACAGATGCTCGGATGGTCGTGGCTCGTACCGTTTGAGAATAATTACGGGCCTTCAGAATCGTACCATCTACACCTTTCTTTACAGTAGAGGATTAAGACCGCTTTGGAGGTCTGAGGTCATTGCACTTGATGGGAAAAGTTGCCTATGAGCATTGATTTCATTGATGTGACATTACAATTACGCACGAACTGTCAATTGAACACATTTATTTAGTTAATTAATAGCAGTAAATCCATCATCTTTGAAGCATATTTTAATGGATTGTAATAGTTTAAAGTCTGTCAGAACTCTTTATTTTTCCTATGACTTTAATAGGAAGAGTTTTAATAAGGTAGGGCCAGATTTAGTTTTAGAATTTATATCTAGGATCAAATTTATTAAAAACTTAATTTAACTGAACTAACCTTGTTCTCACCATTAATATAGTCAAGGTAGCTTACATGGCTTTAAATCTTAAACAAACAAAAAAAAATTACATTAAAAATAACATTTCAGAAAAAGAGCACTTTAGTCACTTGTAAACACATTTTTTAATTGAGTAATCTGAGTGTTTGCACTGAATATTTGTTTGGGGCATTATATGGGGCATTATATATAAAAAATACATAGCTGCTTTTATATTCTAGGGGGTCAGGAATCATCATAAAGTAAAAAAAACTGATGTTATTTACAAAGTGCACAGATTTGGTACTCGTACAAAATCATGTTATTTTGTTATGTTTCATCATTTTATCTGATAAAATAAAAATGATAAAATAAAATTCCAGTCACTGATAAAATGTTTTTTTTACTTATATCATAATAATACCTATCATGTAAATATCACGTAACATAGTGTTTTCATGATGTTACCGTCTGATAGAGTCATTGTGTAATAATTCTGTCCTTTCTTAAAGCACCACAGGAACATGTTTCAGTAAATAGCAGAACAATAGACCTTGATATTGGAATCAAGCTGGAAAGTGGGCGGAGCAATTTATGTATTTGTGGTTTGGATCTATGACAAAGTGTATGTATATGTTGTGTATCCATGGTAAAGTGTAACCATGGTGACACTTCAGGCAAGCTGGGGTTCAGTAGAGTAAGTTAATGCTCTGTTTGTGTTTGTATGTTCACTGTGAGTACAGGTCACACTCACTCAGTCTGAGTAATCGCTCCCTTGAAAATGAAAAATCACCTACCATCCTCACACCCAGTGTGTGTGTTCATGTTGCAATTATGATACATTTTGAAATGACCTTCAAGCAGTCGGAGTTCATACCATGTCCTGCTGTGACTCCAGGACAGTCTGTGTGTGTATGTGATCATGCTCTGTTTAACAGAATCTGCTCGGACTTGCCTTTGAGAGGAGATGTTTTACATTCCAGCATCATCAGCTGCCTCCAAGGAGAGCAAACACGCAGGTCCTGCTCTGAAAGATAACCTGGGACAAGGGAAAACATGAACAGAAAGAGGGACTGCTCTTTAATGGGATTAAAAGAAGAAAATAAAGGATTTTAATGGTAGACTGATGTCATCAGGTAGGCCTATATATTTTCAGCCTTAAGGGAAGGGCAGTAACCACCATAACAAGTTGGGAAAAAGTGTAATAGTGTTAACTCCATGAATATGTATGTTGAATTCCAAGTGGCTTTTTTGCACCCTTGAAGGGCACTTTGCCATTTGTAGGGACGTTCCAAACGTAAGTGAACAACTGAATCCCTTCACGAAGGGCCCTTCCAGAAGTCCCTTAGTGAAAGGAACATTTGCATTGCTTTTTAAGGCAAAGTTGGGGTTGATTTAGATTTCGCATAGTAACGCAAGTAGAATATTCAGTTTTTCTATATTTTGATGTAAAACAAAATATTTTTCATCAGTGATTAAAAATATGATTCAAGACGTGTAAGCAAGTTTAATTTGAAAAAGTTTCATAGTAAATAAGGCACAATTAGACCGTATTTGAATAAAACTATTAATAAAAATAAATATTTAACATTATTTACAACAACTGATGGAGTGCTGAATGATGCACGCACGTGCAGTGTTGTCAAGGCAACTATTTGGTCAGTAATATCCTTTGTCAAGGGAGTTCCAATTTCCAAACACTTATATGAGACAGTAATGCCCTACATCCTTAAAAGAACACACTTCAAGGGCTCTAGGGCTCTTCAAAGGGTTGAAGGGAGTAGGGCATAGGGATTCCGTTTGGAATTAGCCCATAAACATTTAATTCAAGTGTTTATATATACGTGTATATATATATATATATATATATATATATATATATATATATATATATATATATATTAGGGGTGCTCCGATCACAATCAGCCGATTGTTAATGCGCATCTCGTCAGTAAAGCCGGTTCTCTAATCAGCGGTAAATTCCATCAGGTGGGTGATTTCACATAGAGCAGCTGTTACTACTCAGAGCCGTTGTTAACTGAGAAGATGCGCAAATAAATGCTGAAAATGAACGTGGATTTGCGCAGCTTCTCAGTTAACAACGGAGCACCCCTAATATATATATATATATATATTTATATATATATATATATATATATATATATATATATATGTATATATGTATGTGTGTGTGTGTGTGTGTGTGTGTGTGTGTGTGTGTATATATATATATATGTGTTATATCTAGTTGCTCCAGAGGCCTGCGACCTCTGACATATATAGCAATTGTAAGTCGCTTTGGATAAAAGCGTCAGCTAAATGAGTAAATGTAAATATACATAAGTTTCACTTTTTGAATGGAATTAGTGAAATCAACTTTTTGTTGATTTTCTAGTTATATGACCAGCACCTGTATATTAGGCTACGTTCACACTGCAGGGCTTAATGCTCAATTTTTTTGCAAGGCCGTTCACATTTCCAATTAAATGCGACCTTTTGTGATCTCCTGTGTGAACGTGAAATGACCCAGAAGTGATCCGCATGCGCAGAAGAGTACTCAACGGCCAACGATGTCACTCGTTGTTTGCGGAAGTAGCTAAACATGGATGTCATAACAACAGTGTAGTCATCAGCGGCGCTCGTTTAGCAATATTAAAGTTATTTAAGCAGCATCGTCCGCCATGGTTGTTGTTTATCTTCTCATTCCCGCCTACTTCAACGCAGAATTATGATGTTTGTAGCGTATCAACGACGTACGGGTCGGATACATGTGACCTGGCCGTTCAGATGGAGGTCGCATTTCAAAAGATCGGATACGTATCGGATTTAGGACCACATACCCAAGTGGCCTGGGTCGCATTTGAAAAGATCGGATCTGTGTCGTTCAGACTGTCATGAAAAGATCAGATACAGGTCGCATAGGGGCAAAAAAATCGGAATTGGGTCGTTTCAGCCTGCAGTGTGAACGTAGCCTTACATTCTATCTTAATATAAATACATTTTAATCTATGTATATTTGGGGATCAACTGAAAGCGCCATTTTTGAAGAGTGCACACGTGCACAAATGCTTTCGGGAACCCTGGAGTATTACATAAGAGGGAACACGCGATGAATCAAACATCAAATAAAGCAAAATGACAGGGAACAAACATAGTAAATTAGTCATCAGGTGCCATGTTCAATACAGCAACATCTTATGAGATGTCTAATCGGTTAAATAGCGGAAGTTATTCCTCCACCTCATGTGTGACGTCATTAAAAATGGCCCTATGTTGTTGAACTAATGTGGTTTAAACGACGGAGATGTGACTGTGTTCGGGAAACAGTCGTAACTAGCTAGTTCGTTTCAACAACAATGCATTGACTGGTTAATCAGTATCAGTAATCAGCGAGTTACGTTGTTGTATGGGAAATGCACCCCAGCGCAGCTTTAATTCGGCTGTGTAAAGTCAGCTTGAGACTCATTTTACAGATACAGTATGTAAGCCTGTGATCATTATCAAGTTATTTATTTTTGAAAGTGGAAGAAAATGTCCAACAATCATCTGACTCCATAGTCAGCCTGATTTAATCCAAAATATGAAACAAATTAGCTCATACTGTTCTTATTTAGAGCTGTTGTGGGAGATCTTTTATTGTCACAGACATGTTCAGTGTATTTCATCTGAGGAAGATCTGACTGCAGTGCAGATTTTTTTTACATCTCTCATGAGTCTTTCACTCTCACTCTGAATTATGCTCCTTCATCTATACATTTCTCAGGCTCTCACATGCTTGCATGCTCAGAGTGATGTGTTAAATGAGTTTTAGAGCATCTTCAACCCAGCAGTGCTTGTTGTGGGTATTGCTTTCTATCTGATTGAGGCTTTACACAATCATAAGATGCCTCAAGTCTGTGTGCAGAAATCAAATAAGCCCACAGCAATTGTGTTTCTTATGTAGTAAACTACTTCATAGCTACAGCGGATTTCCGTCAGTTGGTTTGCAGAGAAGCCATGTATGGAAACAGTGCAGATCAGGGTTAGAAATGATTGGTGGCTACTTGGCTAAAAAATGCCCCCCAAATTCAAGATATGGTCAGATGTCTATAAAGTACACTATGAAATCAAATCCTGTGTGACTGTTGAGATATATTAAAATGTGAGAATAATTGAAATAGTTCCCTTTCCCCAGGCACAAAACATTTTTATTTTGTTCAGTTTTCTTTTCCAACATTAATAATCAGTGTCAAAAGTGGAAAATAAACTCTCTTAAAACACACTTCACATGCACAGACTAAAAGTGCTTTCAGTTAAAGAAATGTGTGTTTGCACTAGCTTGTGCGACTTGGCTCAGTGTCGATTCATATTGTTGCCAGCAGTGATGTGCTGACACCTGCACATGCTCTGCTCTCAAACTGAGTCATTTTAGACACGTTTTGGCATGAGAGACTTTTGTACTATTACTCAGCACTGCGAACACAGGAAAAATATGATCTGCTCTTTCTTACTACTCTTACACATGTTTTTCCCTGTGTCTTTTCTCTATTTCTGTCAGGTTATTTGTACTATTTGTGTTGTATCTCACTCTTGGACTGGATTTTTTTTTTTTTAAATACACTGGTATCTTTGCCTCTCTTATGCACTGCGGCAAAATTGCTGGCACATTTTACCCATATCATTAGCGTGGTGTGAGGATTTCTCCCTCTCTCCCAGCAGGATGACATCATCTTGTGTGACATCATGCCAGTGTGTTCTGTGCTGCGTATGCATCATCAGTTCATTTGTCTGACTGCAGTGCAGAATACTTGAGTGAACTAATCCGATAGCCATTCAAACAGATTTCTTACTACTCCTATCACTTTTCTCATTTTAGCATGTTTTTTTTCATGGGTTTTAGGTTGATTTAGGCAGGGAATGAGTTGGAGACAAATTAATAGAAGGGGAAAAGGTTAGTGCAGTAAGTGGTTTAATATGTTAGAGAAATCTAGATGGTTATGGTTGTGTGTTGAATGTGTAAAAGTGTTTTGTATAATAAATAAGTGTTATTTATAAATCTTGATATTTGCTTTTAATGTGAGCAAGTTCGGATTGAATATTACATTTTATCCATCTGATTTTGTTTGTTTGCCTCCTGATACAATGTAGATATTTGAGGAACATCATTATTAATTTATATTGTGTTTATTGATTCCATAAACCTGGAGGCTCCTGTAGTTCAATGTTAAAGTGCTAAAAAAACTCCAGGATGATGGGTTTGATCCCCAGAGAACATGCAAAGTGATTCAATATACTGTATGCTTCGAATTCAATCTACTCTGTTGTTCAAAAGATTGTGGTCAGTAAGTTTAGTTTTTTAATGGTTTCAAAGACGTTCCTTATACTCATCCAGGTTGCATTTATTTAATCATAAATGTAGCAAAACAGCAATATTGTGATGTACACTGTAAAAAATTGTCCTGTAAATTAACGGTAATATACTGGCAGCAGGGTTTCCAGCAGTGTACCGTAATTTTACAGTTTTATTACCGTTTTCTGAATTACGGCTTTTTTGTAAATTAACGGTAATATACTGGCAGCAGGGTTTCCAGCAGTGTACTGTAATTTTACAGTATCATTACTGTATTCTAGTTTTTTTTTTTTTAACCGTAGAACTGGCATTTTTGCCAATCATTAACGTTATTAAAAATATCTGTATTTTAACAAATTCACAAACTGGCATTTCATTTATACAGAAAAGTGGCAGCAAATACACAGAAAAGAGAAGACCAAGGGGGTATTTCTTATAGCACACTATTTATTTAAGTGCCCAACCAATAATTCAAATGCTTTCTCAAAAAAAAAAGCAATCTAAAATGGAAGAATCAGTCTTTGTATGTGTTAGAGAAACATGAGATGAAGAGAAAAGAAAATTAACCATAGCATTACAAAACAGACAATGTGCAAAATGAACCCTGCTAAAGTCTGTAGACATATTTAAACTAATTTAAGTTCACCATATAAAACACAAAACAAGCAGCCATTTTTAGGTGTAGCTGTGTGCTATGAGTATGACAATGCATTGGCATGGGCTTGGAGTGTACGTTCCCCTAAAAACAGCCTTTAAGAAATGGCAAACAACTTCTGAACAAGAATCTTATTTTGATGTGATAAAAGTCAAAACCTGGCAAGGATTTGTAGAACAGTCCAAGAACGTTTCAAAAACATAAAACTGTCACCAACTCTGATGCAAGTGTAGCCAGGGAGGGGTGTAGTCCGAAACATAAACATTGAGAAAAATCCTTTTTAAGTTAAAATAACATCAGCAGAATTTCAAAAGAACATGACAAAAAACATATATATATAATAGTACACAAACATTTCAGAAACTTAGGACCCTACGATTTCCACGATGTGAAAAACATGGAGGCAATCACGGAATCCGGTCATGAAAACGGAATTAGGCAAATAATGTGGATTGTCACAGAATTTGTCACATTTTTGATGAATACAATAAAACAGTGTTTTACACTAACTGAAATCGCGATGTGGATTAGTGTACTAATTAATAAAAGTTGAAATATTATGTTAGAAGGTGTACTTATAATTTTTTGTAAAGTTATCCAAAGGATTAATTAACTAATTAAAAAAAGGAACACTAGATTAATAAAAAAAAAGAATAAATCAATAATAATCGTTAAAGTAGTCGACTAATCAAAAAATAATCACTAGATTAGTCTACAGAAAAGATAATCATTAGTTGCAGCTCTATCCCACATACACAAAAAAAATCAAGTGTCTTCACATCAACCCTTCAAAATAAAGGTTCGGTCTAATGTGATGTGATTGTGACGGAAATATATCACTTTTGTACATTAGAATGTGTCATTTTAGTAGTAATGTAATAATACAAATAAGAATTGTAGTAATAAAAATAATAATATTTTATTAATATTTTTAATAATATATTATTAATAATAATAATAATCATTAAAAATTATGTTTAAGGAATAATTACACAATTGTTCTTCCATGTTTGAATAAAAAGGGAATTTGAGAAAAAAACGTATTTCCTAAAAATAAATTACTGATAAATTTTTAAACTGAATCAGTTTCAGGATTACAGTTAATTGGACATGCTATTTGATTTCTAAAATGTATTTTAACCATTAAGATGTAATTTGAAAAAATTAAAACAAAACAAAAAAAACATATTTACTTAATTTCTTCATGAGTGTTAAGTTAAATATTAAGTAGATTTAACCTGAGAATGACAGGTGAGTTGTACTTTATATTAGAGCAGTCAAATTTACTTAAAATATATTTGTGCAAATTCTTTACTTTTCGCAAAGTAAATCTTATTACATTTTTTTCTGTGTCGAGCACTCACATACAATTTTTAATTATTCATATAAGTGGAAAATGCTTCTTTCCTATTTTTAATTGCTAATTGTATAATTTCTTCTTATCAGTTCAAGATTTATTGTAAATAGGCCTGTCACAATTGGTCGATGTAATCAACTGTGGCGACGCTGATAATTAGTCGACATCGTTATTTTTACCTTTTAAATTTAATTTTTACTCTTAGACTAAAATAACAACCATTGTTTCCACAATACTAGTATGACAAGTACTCAATTTGTAAATTGCTAGGTCCCGGAATAAGGTGGGGTGTTAGAGGACGGAGAGGTAACGGTGCATTTGAGCAACATTAGTGGACCAACTTAACTGATTAACAGCTTGCATCAGTTGCTTTAATAGTGTGCATGTACTCTAAAAAAAATAAAATAAAGTTTTTGTGTAACCCAGCACCCGGGACATGACAGTCGCAACAACATAGGGGTTGTAATGAGTGCGGACTGTTTCCTCTTCAGAGTAGTACTCAGTGCCGCTGATGACTTGCATTTTATTTTTGGGCAAATATAGGTTTGTGGATATTTTATCTATAAAACCGTTTCTTTGCTGTAAATTATTTTATTTTATGCAATGCAAACTACAGGGACGCGACGTTAGTAACCAAAATGAGTCACATCAGTCTTTTTCGACTGACTACTTTTAAATGTTGATTTTTTTTTTGTTAAACAAGTTTAAATGTGAGAAATATTTTATGTGTTTAAACGGTGAAATAAGTTGTATTAAGAACTGTATTTAATGAAAATGTATGTGTAACTTCACTTGCCTAGATGAAATCCCATTTGAAGTCCATTCGATTTTTTAGTAGAGAGGCAACCTTTGGATTGACTGTAGTAGACTTCTTATTCACCACCTTCCCCGTCTTCTTGGAGACTACCTTGCCTCTGCAGGTCTTTGAGCTTCTTTCTGGGTTTATTCCATAGAATCATCTAAGGAAAGTTGCATTACACATTACCGAAGTGTATAATAACCATTTTTCAAAATTCTGATTAATTAATTTGGTTTAGAATTTAGATTAATTTGGTAAAACTTTATAATAAGTATAAAGTAATAAAGCACTTATAAATCATTTGCAAACTATCTATATATATATTCTGATTTGTTTGGATTTAATGTGGATCTACATGCCTTTCTCCTATTTTCTCCGTGCCTGGCATGCGAATAAAACCACATTTGACAGTGTTTCAGATGATGATATACTGAAAAAACTGAAATGGAAGAACACAAGGAGAACACAGGAGAAAGGTTGAGGTAACTAGTTTGCAAATAATTTATTACTTTACTACTGTATACTTATTATAAAGTGTTACAATAGATTCTAAGAGAGTGTTAAAAACATACGCAAAAAGGAAAACACTTACCTTTCTTACGTGCAACAAGCCGCTTCTTGATACTGCAGGTTGAAGAGGTAGTACACAGCAAACACTGTTGTAACTGCAGTCAAAAGTGTTGACTGGACACTCACAAAAAAAAAAAGAAAAAAAAAAGCAATTTTAACAATCGTGCACAACAGCAATGTTACAATTTTATATCTTAAACATCAGTAAATGTCTCTTCATCATGTGTAATGACACACTAACCCAGCAAAATCAGATGAGGATTGGCAGGTAGATTGAGTGTCTTCTCAATATCAGATGCAGATGCTGCAACCTGTAGAGAACACACAATACACAAATAAGAATATTACATAATATAATGTGGTGAAGTGGAAAGAAGAAAATTAAATACTTACATCTGCATGCGAAACCAGTCCGTCTTCATGTTACTGGAAGTGGGATATTAACGTTAGAATCTTGACAAGCAGGTGTACCATATATATGTTCTCAGCCTGGGACATCCTTCAACTTTTCATTCAAAACACTAAAAAATATTCTGTCTACTGCTCTCTCCTCTTCCTTTCTCTCTCTCTCTCTCTCTCTCACACACACACACTCTCTCTCTCTCTCTCTCTCTCTCTCTCTCTCTCTCTCTCACACACACACACCCCACACAAAACTGTATTTGAGGCTGAGGAACAAGTTAGAATGTAAGTTAAGTCAATGAAGTAACATTTGCTCTGTGATATAGAGATTTGTGCCAATAAATCCAGTGCAAAATATGTGATTAAAATGTGCTCACATACAAAGCCCACTTAATAAACAATAAGTTAGAATATATTTAGATTACACTATAAACTGATTTAGATACGACTTAAATTGAAATTCGCGCAAATATTCCACTAAGACTAATCTGTCACTCCCAAAAAACAAACGTCTCTCACCATAACGTTACTCCATCCAGCGATCAAGTCAAGTGCTCATGCAACAGGCGGTGAGTTTATGCTTCCTAAGTAAAAATAAGTTTACAGGCCTGTAACGATATCAACCTTCATATTCATCCGGAAGAAGGAGGCGGGAACCGGCGGACAATCAAAAACATTTTAATAACAAAATAAACACAAAACAGCGCACCAGCCCCTCACGGACGACTGGTGCGCATAAAATAAAAACCAAAACACAACTAAAAGCCCAGGCCTGGTCCTCTCTCGTCCTTCACTGTCGTCGCTCCAGTTTTATATCCTTCCATCTCCTCCATGGGCCTCGAGACCGGTGGGACGAACAGGTGTAGTTTATCTCCAATCACTCCCCCGGCCTCGCTCCCATGTCCCTCGGCCCCGCCCCACTCGTCACAAGGCCTATTTTCGATTTCCCTATAACGTATATAAGGTTAATATATAAGTTACCAACTTTAAACACACCTAACTTAGCAACAAGAATGCAAATAAAGCAAATCCTCCATTTTAAACCACACTGAGTTGGCGCCAATGCAAAATGTAAATATAATTGTGCAAATAAGTGTTTCAGAAAATCAAGCAAACACACTTACTTCAGATTCTCGTTATCTGCTATCTGTACTCGAGATTAAATTTGAGATAAAATCCGTTTACTATGTTATATTCACTGAGACTGATGATGCTTTTCTCTGGTATCAGACGCTAACCGTTGCTCCCCTCCCCCACCGATCACGTGCTCATCTTCTACTGTTTGCCGAATATATGAAACTCATATTCAATGAAATAATCAGCGAACGCAAGTATTTTATATTTAACTCTTTACAAGTTTAACATTTATAGGATTTTACACCAGGAAAGAAAAAAAACGATGCAATTAGCTGCAAGAATCTCTCCTTCACAAACACACACATACACTTAACTTTCAGGAGAAATTTGTAAATTATGCTAGTTCACCGTCTTGGCAAGATTTGTCAAAGGTAAATTAAAATATTGTGCCCACATTAAAAAAAATGCTACAATTTAAGATAAACATTTATTCAGACTTTGATCTGCTTACCTGTGAATGAGCTTCAACTTGAGATGAAATCCATAAAACTTTGACTGAAACCATGCTCCTCCATGAGTCAGCTACCCTTTGGTTCCCCCTCTCCCACCGATCACGTGTGCATTTACGGTAAGACACCGTAATTTTAGAAAACAGTTCAGTACTGTATATTTACGCTGTTAATACGCTGTAAATTTACAGAAATTTTTTACAGTGTATTATTAAATGTAAAGTAATTGTTTTCTTTAATAAAATTTACTTTATTTCTGTGAAAACAAAGCTGAGTTTTCAGCAGTCATTATTCCAGTCTTTAGTGTTACATGATCCTTCAGAAATCATTCTTAAATGCTGACTTGCTGCTCAAGAAATGTTTATTATAATCAGTGTTAAAACAATTGTGCTGCCTAGTGTGTGTAAGTAGATTTAAAAATATATGTATTTAAAAATATACATTTTTGTAACCGTGTAATGGTCTTTAACTTTTGATCTATTTAATATATCCTTGCTGAATAAAAGTATTAATTAATTAAAACCAAAAAAACTTGCTGACTCCAAACTGTTTAAAATTAGTATAAATCACTTTAGATAAAGCCTTTATATAAAAATGGCTGTCAAGTGTAAGGTAAACCTTGCACGTGTCTGCTATAATGCTTTGAGTACTTATTCTTTAAAAGCTCAACATCACATGCAGGACTCATCATGAGATGCTCAATTATTCATTTACAAACATTTCATACTATATTATTTTAAAACCAGGCAATTGAGCACCTTCCAAATGTGTGATGGAGAGATCAGTGAAAGTGTTTTTGAACACATCTTGTTTGCACACACTGTTCTTCACCATTCGTGGTGATTCACACAGACGCTGCAGAGTCAGTACAATAAAGAGAATCATCCAGCTACTGATGTCCACAAAGCAAAAGAAACTCTCTTCTTTGATCACTTCCTTTCTTTCTCTCTCGTTCTCTCCAGTAGCCTAGTTATCTCTTAGTTTTTTTCTCACACAGCCTCTTGTACTGTTTAAATATTCTCTTTCAGAGTTATTTTGTGTTATTAGTTTATTATATGACTCACTGTCACGACTGCAGTTGCATCTGGATTAAACATTTATATGTTTATGCTGAGACGACTTGTATAAATTTGGTCTCAATTGGATTGCTGCATGGAAAAGCACTTGTTGCCGCATCAGCTAATGGATCAGCCTCAGCCTGCAGTGGTTTTAGCCTAACAGACCTTAAGTAGATTTCATGTTTATTATCCACTTTATCTGCATGATCTGCCATAACTGCTTATACTCTGGTCAAATTTGCAGGCCATTGATTGAATCCATCAGGTCAATATCTATGACTCCTGAGGAGAAGTTTAGCAGCTTCAGCCAAAAATGTATTGTCATATTTTAATTAAGTGTCATCAAGTTTTTTTTTTTTCTTTATCCTTTATAAATCACACAAGGAGATGTTAGGCGAAATGTTGTTGCTATTTTTTTCACACAAGTCTTGAGTTTTGACTGCACAAGCATGAATGAGATATATGGAGCTAAGATGGTAGTGGGTAGATTTTTAGCAAATAATATGATAAAGGGGAGGTCTAATGCTATTTCATGCATTCTGAGTTAGTAACACTGTTAAAGAGTTGGATTCTCATGCTAAACATGCCCAAAGTTTCAAAGTATTTCTATACCAAAAATACTCCTTTAGTGTTTGTATGAGTTTCATAGTTTTTTTCCGAGTATGGCCCTGTATGATGTCATAAAGGACGGAATTCCTTGTATGGGCACCTCTCCCGAAAGATAGAACCAGATAGAGAGCAAGAGCAGCCTATCAACATGCTTCATTCGGGTTACGGAAGTCATGAGCAGTGCTACACAGGACTTGCTCGAGAAGGATGTCGCCAAAGAAGTGTGTTTTTGGTTGTAAGAGAAAGATAACATTGTTCAGCTTCCAAAAAGAAACCCAGTTTTATGGAAACAGTGATGCAGTGTGTTTGTTTGTTCCCAACATTTCGGTGACAAATGTTTTATAAACATGGCCCAGTTCGATGCTGGATTTGCAGATCATTTTAAAAACTGAAAGATGGAGCTATCCAAGATTTAGCTCTGCCCACGGCACACCTCCAGGAGCTCGGAGTGAATCATAAAGCTGTATATTTCTTTCATAAATCTGATAAAACGAAAGACTCTTCTGAGATATGAAGGATGTAATACTACTCTCAAGGTACTCAATATTAACATGAGATTGGCAGAAATTGTGTGTGTTATGTCCCCTTTAAATTTTAGCCTGTTCCTCACATGAAATTATCATATGGCTTCAGAAAATAGACCTAGTCAGTTTAGTCTTCTGTTATACCGTAATCTCATTTCACTCATCATATGGCTTTTGTTAGCAACTGTCATTGTTTTGTTTTTGTCTATTCTGTTCCAATAATACATGCACATTTTCAATGCAAGATGTTTGTTTTGTTCATTAGGTTTTGCTGTTAGATGTTAGATGATTTTTTTATATTTGTTTTTGGCTGCATAAGATCCATGTAAGGGGATTCATGCAGGACAGATGGTGTATGGAGGCAGAAATAGATTCCGACGTCTTTAGGTGTTGAAGCTAGATTTTTTTTTCCACAGCTGTCTGGCCCGAAGCGTGAACCTCCTTCTGACCCTGCGGTCACTGTCGGAACCAAACAGCAAACAAATCTCTGCTCAGAGGCTCAAGGTTTCCTGCTGTGTGTCTTGGCCTTGCATAGGTTCAATTCAGTCAACATAATACTGTAAGGAAATGTATATTTCAGAGATGCTGTTTCGTGAGACTTATTAGGGCCAGATTACACTGTTTGTGGTTTCTAAGAAGTTTCCAGTTTATTTTCAAGAGGAGAAAGGGCAGAGGCAGTATGGAAGTGGTTATTTTTCTGCCAAGCTGCTTTTTTGACTGCTAGTGAGATAATAAAAAGTGTTCTCTTTAAGGTTGTACCGTGTCACTGACCAATCAGGAGTGATCTTGTTCAAAACCAGAAAAACAGCTTGTAGCTTGTGTAGTCTGTTTTAGGAAGAAATAAATGCCTTTAATTAATTCTGTTAGTTTTATTAGCTATCATGTATTTAACACTAAATACATTACACTGTAAAAATTGTCCCATTAAATTTACTGTATAAAAACTCTGTGTCTCTGGGATGTATGCATATTTTACAACTTTCAACCATACAGTATATTTAATTATTTGAGTCACATAATGTTATTATACCAAATTACTGACCCTTCCAAAATATGCATTTTACCTTAATGTGCTGATAACTATCATAGTAATACTGAAGATACAATCAAAAATTGTAAGTGGCCTCTCCATGGCCAATATTTGCATATAGACATTGCCCAGGGCCAAATACAGGAAAACAAAACACCATCAGGGCAACACACGACACCAAAATAATGCAATAAACATTTACAAAATAATAGAGAATGTAACATGTAATGGCACTATTTCCAAAAACCATAAAATTCCACATAATGCAATGTTAAATCATTTACCATTTTTTACAACATTAATTTAACTCAATTATGACAATGGAATAGTTTAGCATGTGATGAATATGACAATGTTAATGTATTTCGGCTTGTTAAACTGCAGATGCAAAATACACCAATCAGCTTGTGTCAACAGACATTTTTTAAGTGTATTTAAAATAATCACCTCATTGTCTAGTATAAGGGGATTTTATTGCACTGACACGTTCCACAATTTATAGAAAATGCCTGTACAAATTTGATTTGATTTTAAAAAAATTTAACATGGCTAGTGGCTACTGTCCATTTAATGCAGCATGGAGTTTAAGATTTCCTCTCAGGCTCTATCTCTCACTCTCATGTTCAATGGAACATCTCTCCGATCACCCTGGTGGAAGCCAAAGGTTTCGAGTGGATTAATCATTACCCTTTATGGCCACTGTCTGTACTGGGGTGTGGAAACATAATAACACCAGATATTGTTTGAATTATTGGTTTTCATTGTAAGGTTGTGCTTCGGTTAACAATGACTTGCTCTGCTAGCTGTGTTGATTCAATATAGCAAAGTCAATATTGCAGTGAGTCACAGAATCGACGCTGATGTGTCTGTATTCTATCACATGTGTAAATCTCATTCACTTCACACAAAACATAAATGACTTTTAGCTGAATGATGTTATTGATCCAAAACTCTTTACAGATTCTGAATGCAACTCCCTCTTACATGTGCCTGATCACCCTGTGCGCCCTGTACTCCCAGCCATAATCAAAACATGTGGAGCGTTCTTAGCCATGTTTAACCCTTCAAGCCAGAATGTATCCACATTCCTAGTGTTGTCAGAATGAGGAACAATAATACATTTTAACTTTTTTGTATATATATATTTTTTTAATTTAATTGTATGGATGAAAAAAATTACATTTTTCAAAATATCTTCTTTTGTGTTTTGTGAAAGGTAGTCATACAGGTTTGAATTGGCTTGAGGGTGAGTAAATGATGACATTTTTTTTTTGTGAACTATACCTTAAAGCAGCGGTTTCCAAACTGTTTGACTCCAAGGCTTGGGAGGGAGTGATGGTGTGTTTGGGGTCTGTGCTTGTGATGAAAGGTGTCCTGGATTGAACGGATTCCACAGATAATGCTTTATAAATGAATGAGCTGTGCTCTCGTGCGGTGTGTGTGTGTGTGTGTCAATCCGTTCTGTCTGGGTTTGCGTATGTGCGTAAGCAAACGTCACATCTTCAGATATTTCTGTCAAGGGTCAGTGTGTGACGTAAGTATTAAGGTGATCTGGTTTTTTGTCTTAAACAGGTGTAACGGACACTAGCTCTGTGTGTTCTTACAAAATGAGTTTAACCAGTTAACTAGGTCCATGTTGTCCTAATCCGATAGATTATCTGTTTGAAACGTACAGCATGTGTGTACATGTTTAATGTATATGATTAGAGCTTCTATGGCTCTCATCTTCAAATCTGTCTTCATCCTGACAGCAGTTTCCATGGTTACTCTGCTCCTTCTCATCACTACAATGACTCCCATTATTTTTGGACCCCCCCCACCCCCCACATACACACACACACACACACACAACCCTAATCTTCAATCCACACCTGACTAGTAGAACTCATTCACAAATTCACAAATCTCAGACACTAGATTCTAGAGATGGCATTTTGTCATTGTCAGAAGTGATGTAATTACTGGTTTAGTAATTAAACACTGATTGAAACCCTCTGCACCTCCTCTACTGATGTGTCACAAAAAAAAAAGTAGTAATAATAATAATATTCTGGACTTTGTAGCTTGAAGCAATAGTGAAAAAAGTATGTATAAACGTACTTAAAATTAGTCTAAAGGGTTTGTCACCTTAATTTGCTATATCCAGTTATTTAAATTCTAAATAAAAGCAGGTTTAGCAACCTTTCTTTTTTGTCTTTTTTTTGCATACAGTATTTAATCTCATATTATATTTATATTATATCATTTAGCATAATCATTGATATTAAAGTGGCCATTATTTCAATGATCCCCATTCATACTAAAAGCATATATATTACATTACATTACATTACATGACATTATAGTTTAGTCTTATTATTATTATTATTATTATTATTAGTAGTAGTAGTAAAAATAATAGTGATTATAATAATAATATACAAATATATTTTACTGTAAGTGAACTTAACTTTTTTTTTTTTCTTTTAAATTTAGTTTTCTTTCTGTGTCATTTGCATTTCTTACAACAGCGTACACTGGAAATTGGAGTGTTTGTATATTCTTTAAAAGAACTGAAAGCGGTTACATACTGTAATAAAAGTAAAAAAAATATTAGTTCATCTTGTTTTTAGTCTTAATTTTAGTTTTTGTATTTTAGCAAAGCCTTTGGAACCTGTTTGGAATCACTGTCTTGATGGACCTTTTCTAATACTGATCTCACAGGGGTTGAGATTGTACATTTGACCAGAAGAAATAGAGTATAATGGGGTGCTGATCAGTTAGAAGTTAGAATTTAAAATGAGAAAATGGTGCCCAAATCAAAGAGGTTAAACAGAGGCTGTCTAATATGTGATTCAATTATAGATTTGTTTGAATACCATTTGTTGACACATTTTCCCCATCATGAATAATTACATTTACAGAGCACTTATATAAAGCACATTGATACATGATATGTTGTAAGCACATATATTATGTATAGACATTAGATCAGTGGTTGACCGTTATGATTATTCCATGGCATATTCAGTCTCCCTCAAATCTTGAATATTTGGTACTTTTTTAGATACAAAAAACTAAAAATATATATTTTGAAGAAGAGAGCCTAATTGAGTAATCAGCCTTTTCTCTCTTCTTCTGTTAGAAATGGTATTTAGCCCTTCCAGACTTGACATGACTCACTCCAAACTCTCTGAATTTATTTACATTTTAACAGCCTATTATGATTCAGTATTCTGTGTCAGACAGGCTGTTCACTTAAGCAGTAAGGTTAGGTTCATCTGCACTTTCCAGTCCTCGCATTTATCTGATTTGCATGGATTATTATTATTTTTTTTGTAAGACAGACGTCATGCTATCAAGAAATAGGAACCTCAGAGATGTTTAACAATATTCATCCTATGATATGAAGAAGTAAACTCAATCGAATTGAAGATTCATATTTTTTTGTTTTAAAATTTTTTTGTTGTTTTATTGTCTTGATTTTACAATGATCACAGCAGAAACAGAAGTCAAGATAGAATCAATATCCATTAGTATGAGTATTCATATGCCATAACTCAGAAGTTAAAGTGCTGTCAAACGATTAATCATGATTAATTGCATCCAAAATAAAAGTTTTTGTTTACATGATATATGTGGTGTGCTGTGTATATTTATTATGCATATACAGTATAAAGAGACACAGCATATATTTTGAAAATATTTACATGCATTTACATGTATATATTTATATAAATTATATATAAACTTAACACATTTTTCTTAAATATATACATGCATGTGTGTGTTGTTTTTACTTTTATTTTAGATGCGATTAATCGTTTGACAGCACTGTTAAAAATGCAGTTATTGTGATTTATGTAGTTAAATAATGTGATCGAACAGCCTTGTACCTAAAGCACTGGTGTTTGTGTAGGAAAGCAACCGGAATCACAGAATGACAGCAAACAGGGATCTGAATCTGATAACAGGAACCTCCCCAGTATGTTCAGAGCAACAGTCCTCAGGTCCTTACACTGGCTTCCAGTTACATTTACGATTGATTTTAAAGTACTTTTACTCGTATATAAGTCACTAAATGACCTAGGACCGAAATATATTGCAGATATTCTCACTGAATATAAACCTAACAGAGCACTCAGATCACTAGGATCGAGTCAGTTAGAAATACCAAGGGTTCACACAAAACAAGGGGAGTCCGCCTTTAGTTACTATGCCGCCCGCAGTTGGAATCAGCTTCCAGAAGAGATCAGATGTGCTAAAACATTAGTCACGTTTAAATCTAGACTCAAAACCTATCTGTTTAGCTGTGCATTTATTGAATGAGCACTGTGCAATGTCCGAACTGATTGCACTATATTTTCACTGTTTTTTTTTTAATCTAAAATCATTTTCTAATTTTCAATTTCTGTTTTTAATTTAAATTATTTGAATTAAATCATTTTAAAAGTTTTAAAATTGCTTGTTTTATTTTTGTTTTTATTTTTCTTCATGATTATTTTACTTTCTTTTATGTAAAGCACTTTGAATTACCATTGTGTACGAAATGTGCTATATAAATAAACTTGCCTTTAAACAACCATGACATTGAATCAAATTGGTGGATCCCTTATAGGCAAGAAATTTGTCTTATAAAGGCAAAAGAAACAAACAAAAAAAAAATCTTTGGAATGTTACTTTTAAAGGGATAGTTCACCCAAAAATGAAAATGTTATGTTTATCTGCTTACCCCCAGGGCATCTAAGATGTAGGTGAGTGTTTCTTCAGTAGAACACAAACTGAGATATTGAACTCAAACCGTTGCAGTCTGTTAGTCATATAATGCAAGTGCATGGGAATCATGGCTAAAACATAAAATGAAACAACAACAAAAAAAAACATACACAAACAAAACCAAAGTAAACCCTGCAGCTTGTGACTATACATTGACGTGTAAACTCTGCTGATCACTGATTGGCCGTAGAGAATCTTCACTACCTGCATCACTGAACTTGAGACACAAACACTAAAGAACCATTTAAATCAGCACAGCCAGCGAAGGATCGAACGCAACTGTTTTGAACGAGCGCACCTTTTTTAACAACCCAAAAATGGCTGTTTCACGTCTGTTGAGGAAGTACTGACATTCCTCTCATTGATAGCAAAGGAGCGGATCCAGCGAGAGCTTGATGGGGTGAGGCAGAATGAAAAAGTTTTTCACAAGTTGTGGCAGTAAGATAATGCAACAATAATGGCATGTGAACAATCCCACCCATTCTAAAGTAGTACTAAACTGTAGTGGAACCGCAAACCGACCCGAGTCAAGCCATGCCGTACCACGCAGAGAAAAGCGCCAAAAGTCATCTACATCTTAGATGCCCTGGGGGTTAGCAGATAAAAATCACATTTTCATTTGTGGGTGCAAATTTTGAAAGAAGATGCAGTGCTTCTTTACTTTTTCTTTTATTTTTACACAGCAGGATGTTTTAGCATTTAGAAATGTACATATTAATGATGCTTAAATCACACATACATGCGCTGCCCTCAAGTGGCCGTCTACAGGAATAGTATCCTGCATCTGCACCCATTCCCTGGTTCCAAATTAAGAGACTCCAGAACAATGCATCCTTCTCAGAGACTCTTAAACTATGAAGTGCTCAGCTACTGTCCACCAGCCCAACCAGACTATTCTCTACTCATTAGAATCTCGTGTTTATTGGCTCAGTTAATGAGGGAGGCATACATATTCATAAGCTCCTTTCACTGATCAAAGAGACTCCAACTGTTTTTTCCCACTTCATGTTTGCCAATTAATTCTTAAGCCTCTTCAAGCCCTTTAGCAGCTGATAGGTGTGACCAATGCACATTGCTTCCACTCACACACCAGCTGCATGTGCGTTTTTGTTCAGAATGAGCAGTTCTGCAAATCCATTGCAACAGGTGGCCACACAAAGAGACGAGTCGTGTGCAGCTCTCAAGACGTCACACTGCAGCGCTCGCTGCTTAGCAACACATGCAGAGCTGTAACTTTTGCAACTTGCATTCAGATGGTTTTGGAGGCCGAGTAGTGAAGGTGTCAGGGCTTGTTGTAGGGCTGAAGCTGTGGGGACTGTTTGACCACTATCATCACTTTGCTTTTTTAAATTAATTTTTTTTTTTTTACTGGTGGGTGAGTGGGGAAGGTGTGAACGTCCATGCGAAGTCCCGAAGCATTCAGTGTGCTGGTAAAGGGTCATGAATATTTATTAGATTGAGCACCTAATTAAAGAAGTTCTTGTTTTTAATGAATTTAATTTTAAAATACATTAAAATAGAAAAATTATTTCAAAACGAAATATTTCCCAATATTACTGCTTTTACTGTATTTTTGATAAACTAAATGCATCCTCAGTGAGCGTAAGAGGCTTAGAGTATGTTTTTATATGTAGTGAATTACAGTGCAATTTTAGGGAATTGAACCCATGACTTCAGTGTGGCCAGCAGCATACTTTACCAATTGAAACACAAGAACCCTGTGATGTGGACAAAATTGGTCAAAAATAGGTTAACACTTGTCCGCTTGGTAGATGACATCTATAGCTTCTTCTTACGCAGCTAAATCCATTGAAGTGTAGAAACAATTCTATCTCAATACCAAGAAAGGAATTGTGTGACTCAGGTTGACATGTAGTTTTTCTCTAAAGTTTCACCATTTCCTGCCTGGTCCCCTCATATAAATATGCATCACCCGACTGTCCCTTACGTTTTTGACATTTCCCCATTTCGAATGACTCAAAAGGTCTGTGCGTGAGAGAGAGACAGACAGAGAGCCCTGTGACAGACAGCCCTTGCTGAAGCCTCTGTTCTTAGTGACATGGGTCAGAGTGGAGATGTGGAGGCATATCTTCCGCACCAAGCCACGAATGCAACAGGCAAGTGTTCTTGTCCTTTACCTGAGGGAATCGAGGGAAGTGGGGTAGAAGGGTTTGTTTAGGATGAGAGATCCAGGAAACACACTCTATTCAGATGTGGTTCGGAACGAGAGGTCCAG
The DNA here is from genome assembly GCF_963082965.1 of Carassius carassius. Classification (NCBI taxonomy): domain Eukaryota; kingdom Metazoa; phylum Chordata; class Actinopteri; order Cypriniformes; family Cyprinidae; genus Carassius; species Carassius carassius. The sequence continues at coordinate 12,430,427 of NC_081785.1, forward strand.
ATGGGGCGTTATCCTCTTTGTTGTGACTTGGCGTTTTTATTTTTCAAATTCAACTTAATGTTTTTTGTGGGCACGTCCCTCATTTATAAGCTGTTTCACTATGACTTTTCTGTGTGACCAAACTGGTTTGAACATTTCTGAAACAGGAAACGTCTGGTTTACGATGCAAAAAAACCCTGCAGCCTGTAGCTTTGTGGGTTGTTCAGCATTGCGAAAAATATATTAGGTGTTAAATCCGGTGTGTTTTTTCTTTTCGTTTTTTTTATATCAATTATTAATTGTCCAGTTAAAAATTATGTCAGAAGCATGAATCATTTTAGTTCAACTGTAAGCAATAGAGAGCATCCAGAGATGGATTGCTATTACAAAATAATGACAGCGGAAATGTTATTTGTGCTTATTTTCCCTTTTGGCGCTTGTGTTGTGGTGGTACTAAAATAAAATAAGTTTTATATAGAGTGCATTTCTATTACACATTGCAGGTGAATGCAAGAGTGACTGCAGTAGGAATATTAGAGAAGTTTTTCTCTCACCCTCAGCTGAAACAGGAAGTTTCGACTGATAGTGTTTTTGTTTCAACACTGAACGGCCATTTAGTTGTTTACTACAGCAATTAAAGGGACATGAAAAAGCAATTAAAGTTCACATGAAAAAAAAAACATTTATTATCCATCAGGACTGCCTCAGTCACTGTTTTATAGTGTAACAAGGTCCATATGGCTCACTGTATTAAAAGTGTTCTGAAGCAATGGACCAAATTTTTTTTAAAAGCTTATAAATAAATTTCTTATGATCCAGTTTGCTAATCTGAGTGATTTGGTTTGTGAGTACAACTCAATGACTTAAGGTTTTTTCACACCTAGCTGGAGCATTTATTTCAGAACCAGAGGCATGTTTTCCCCTTAAGGCACAGTTATACTCTGTGTTCTGCTTTCTGCGTTTTGACTGATGCGTCCACATAGGTTTCACTGTATACTCAACCGCGGATGAGCACTGATATGAGAGCTTGGCACATGCACAGTACCACCTACTTGACCCATTCTATCTTAACATTCACCTCACATCTGCGCTGTTGTACGGAGTCCCAAAAAGTAGGATGCATGCAGACACTTCTGATGATGAAAATTGTGTCATGAGGACCGTACTTTAGGCTTTAGTTGGGTTTGTTTAGGCACATATGTAAGCACAGCAATCGCACCCTGGGTCTGTACCATGATGGTTGTTGAACAAAACAAAACCAAACCACTCCAATCCGGCTTTGTTGGTACCTTCATACTGATCATCAACTTTCTTTGACAACTATGGCTTTGATCCTTAGTTTGTGGAGTGCATGCACGTGAATCAGTGGCAAACAGCCAATCACATGACTTGCAACACAGAGCAAGAGTGATTCACTTCTCACGAGAAACCCAGCGAGATTCAAAACTCTCTTGTTAAGATTAAGAGATTGAAAAATTAGGAATTTAAATGCATTTACACTGAAGAAAGTACTTGTCCATAAAAGAGGACAAATAAAAGAAATTATCTTGCTCCATCCGTGCAGTCACAAGTGAAACTTGTGAAGTTCGTGTATATGGTTGATGAGAAATAGCCATAGTGACTCGAACATATAAGGTCACATGTAGTCATTTTTAAGCTTATTTAAGTTTATTTATATTACATATGATTTGTGTATTGACACATGTCACATTTTTGTTTACACGTCGCTTTGCTCACATCTGATTGTTCCAATTTCTATTTGACATCTCTTACCCAGAACATAACCTGTTGTGGAGTGTAAGTTACTATGGCATTGAACACCACTAAAAGCCAAGCCACTTTCATGAAACCTAAAACCCAGGATTGGTGCAAACGAAACTGAAATTTACCTGGCTAGCCAGCTAATCCGGCTTCATGATACAATCCCCTGATCTGCACAAAACAGTTGATCTGGGATCGTCTTAATGAGGTGGACTCGTCCTGATTGAATTGCATCAATTTAAGTCCCTGTTTCAGAACAAAGCGAATGTTCTACCCACTAAAGAGGAAAATTATCATTGCAAATTTCAGTGTTTCATTGACTTTATTGACAAGATTTAGATTTTTTGGTGAGCTATCTCTTTAATTATCAAAACTTTGGTGGAGAGATGATTCTTAGGTGCTTCATCAGTGAACAGTGGTGGAAGATTAAAGAAAACATTAATTTTGTTCTTAGTTTGATCCTCTCTTTGTTTGCTTCTTCCTCCCCAACCCCACATTAGCAGTACAATTCACAGATCACCTGGGCAGAGAAAGAGTTTGCTGGTATCAATGTGAAGGTAAGATCTCTGAGCTTTCTGCTGCCACCTGCTTTCTTCTTTGAGCTCTATCATACTGTCTGTCAGCACGGGTTCTAACAGGAGCTCTGGGACATGCCAAAAACGGACCTTTAATGGCTGTCCTAAGTGATTGTTGTTTCTTTGATTATGTCTTCCTCCTGTAGTATCAGGCTGGACTGGTCAGGGTCAGATGAAGAACCTGTATGTTTCAAAGCACCACTGTAATTTTAGCTCTGTTGACAGTGAGGGAGGAGAACACTGAGAGGGGAAATCAGCAAGGCATTATAGGACAGGATGAGCGTTTTAGTGTCCACCCGACTGAAACGGGCATTTTTCTTTTGGTTTGTTCTTTTGTTTGTTCCTTTCTTGCTGTGTTTTGTTTGTTCACTTGCTCATTCTTATTCAGTTGTTCTTTCATCTGTTGTTTCTTTCATTCATTCTAAAAGTAAAAATGTTAACAGAATAAAATAGAACAAGTAATGTTAACTTTTTAGTGTTATTTAGTAACAAAAAAAGATAGGAGATAAAATATTTCATATTCACAACATTAAAATTTATTTCTTCATATCACACCTATAATAATAAAATAAATGGGATGTTAATAAAAATATCTTCTAAAAAATACTTATGATATAATAAAATAAATTGTGTGTATATATATATGTGTGTGTGTGTATGTGTGTGTGTGTACATATATACACACACACACACACACACACACACACATATACATGTGTATATATATATATATATATATGTATATGTATTTCTTCCATCTGTCATACATTGCTGTCATCACATCCTGTCTTCTTATCTCTGTCTCTCTCTCTCTCTCTCTCTGACTGTGTGTGTGTTTTTTTTTCTCTATCACCAGTTCTGTTTTCTGGTCTCAGTCTCTTTCTTCCTCTTCCTGCGTGCCTCACTGTAGTTGTCGTGTAGGGCAGAGCACACACCCTGACTCCCCGTACTCTCTCACACTCTGCCAGACTCTGCTCAATCCCTCTCTGGGATGAGTTTTGTTGTCCATGGCTGCCCCGACTGCAGGCAGATGGGGGTAACAGTGGAATGCCCTGGCTAGAGGAGGGATGAAGAGATGGATAAAGAGAAGAGGAAGTTTAAAGTCAGTAAATTATTGACTTTCTACCTGTTCAAGAGGCAGCACAGTAAGGCTTTAGTTAATGCCACTCAGTCCAGTGAGGAGACGAACAGCACCACTAACTTGGCTCAGTCTAGTGCTGCTTTAACCGATGAACATACATCATGGACGGTCAGTACACACACACACACACACACACACACACAGTATAGTGGCATTGGTTTGTAGAGGAGTTGCTGTTTGCCGTTTGTTTCTAGGGTGGTTGTATTTTAAAATGAAATGTTGTGTTTGTTTTGTTGAATAAGGCCACACTGGTTGTATGTAAATGTAAACAATCTTTTCTTTAATTCATTGCTCTGAATGTCATTTTACAAGTCAAACACTCAGATTTTGTTTGATTTTGTCAGATGTCTGTTACTTGAATTTTGTAGTTTTTCTTAAGACATGACATCATATGGATCTTTCATGAGGTACATCTGCAGGAGAACAGCTATGAAATGTGCTTCAGAGCACTGTGACAATAACAGTGTGGCTGTTACCCTTTTTTATGATACAAGTGTTAGCAACACCCTTAAACCTGTCAGTTGCAGAAGTCCTCCATTTTTGAACTTCAGCTGACTGAAAAATGCAACAAATTGCCACCCAAAAAATAAAACTGAGTTGCTTTTGAAGTTAATAATTTTGAAATTATTATAAGTTATTAGAATAATAACATGTGATATTATTTGGTAAGATTTTTTAACTGCAAATAGATAATGTAATTAATCTGAGCTCAGAGTTTAATTAATGTGCAGAAGAGTTGGTGAACATAAACTAAATTCCTATCTTCCACCTGAACTAGCATTTGTCACGTGCTGTAGACTTTTTAATGAGATAATGTGTATATAAACTATAAAACTGAACACAATAACACAAACATCAACTGTAGCATCTGCTACAAGGTGACAGATCACCCAAAGATGAAAGTTCTGTCATCATTTCCTCACAAATGTTCACACATGTATGACCTCTTCTGTAAAGCATAAGTTATTGGGAACTAAGCAGTTCTGGTGACCATTGACTTCCATTTTATGACAAAAAAACCACTGCGACGTTTCTCAGAATGTCTTTTGTGTTCCACAGAATAGGTTTTGAACAACATCAGAATGAGAAAATTATGACGGAATTGTAATTTTGAGTTTAAGTAGGCCTATCCCTTTAAATGATTTATTTATTGATGTATTGGTAATGTTTCCATTCCAGTGATGATTTTGTTGGTCAGTTAGTCAGCATTGTAGGCTGTGTCCAAGTAGGTGGTTTTTCTGATATTAGTCTAACTAGGTTTGATGTGTTAGTGAACAGTGTTTGTGTGCTTTTATTGTACGGTGTCCTTTAAATGCAGTGTTTAATTTTGATTCAACCATTAACCATTTCCTCCTAAAGGTGTTTAACCTCTCTCTCTTTCTCTCTGGTCACAGGGGAAATGTGACACATAGCACTTTACTTTTAGAAGAGCCATCATGCTTTTGATCAGCTTTAATACAGGATAGAGTGCTAGTCATATGATAGGTTTAAAGTGTTTTTCTATGTGGCATTAAATTGCATGAACTTCGCCTCGCTTATCTCAACTGCACCCTTGCTGCTGAAACTGGCAAAATAACTATTAAATAAGTGATGGTGGTATCTTAACGGTCTTGGATGAAACCACAGAAATTGCAGGTTCTACAACCCGAATTCCGGAAAAGTTGGGACGTTTTTTAAATTTTAATAAAATGAAAACTAAAGGAATTTCAAATCACATGAGCCAATATTTTATTCACAATAGAACATAGATAACGTAGCAAATGTTTAAACTGAGAAATTTTACACTTTTATCCACTTAATTAGCTCATTTAAAATGTAATGCCTGCTACAGGTCTCAAAAAAGTTGGCACGGGGGCAACAAATGGCTAAAAAAGCAAGCAGTTTTGAAAAGATTCAGCTGGGAGAACATCTAGTGATTAATTAAGTTAATTGATATCAGGTCTGTAACATGATTAGCTATAAAAGCTTTGTCTTAGAGAAGCAGAGTCTCTCAGAAGTAAAGATGGGCAGAGGCTCTCCAATCTGTGAAAGACTGCGTAAAAAAATTGTGGAAAACTTTAAAAACAATGTTCCTCAACGTCAAATTGCAAAGGCTTTGCAAATCTCATCATCTACAGTGCATAACATCATCAAAAGATTCAGAGAAACTGGAGAAATCTCTGTGCGTAAGGGACAAGGCCGGAGACCTTTATTGGATGCCCGTGGTCTTCGGGCTCTCAGACGACACTGCATCACTCATCGGCATGATTGTGTCAATGACATTACTAAATGGGCCCAGGAATACTTTCAGAAACCACTGTCGGTAAACACAATCCGCCGTGCCATCAGCAGATGCCAACTAAAGCTCTATCATGCAAAAAGGAAGCCATATGTGAACATGGTCCAGAAGCGCCGTCGTGTCCTGTGGGCCAAGGCTCATTTAAAATGGACTATTTCAAAGTGGAATAGTGTTTTATGGTCAGACGAGTCCAAATTTGACATTCTTGTTGGAAATCACGGACGCCGTGTCCTCCGGGCTAAAGAGGAGGGAGACCTTCCAGCATGTTATCAGCGTTCAGTTCAAAAGCCAGCATCTCTGATGGTATGGGGGTGCATAAGTGCATACGGTATGGGCAGCTTGCATGTTTTGGAAGGCTCTGCGAATGCTGAAAGGTATATAAAGGTTTTAGAGCAACATATGCTTCCCTCCAAACAACGTCTATTTCAGGGAATGCTTGTTTATTTCAGCAGGACAATGCAAAACCACATACTGCAGCTATAACAACAGCATGGCTTCGTCGTAGAAGAGTCCGGGTGCTAACCTGGCCTGCCTGCAGTCCAGATCTTTCACCTATAGAGAACATTTGGCGCATCATTAAACGAAAAATACGTCAAATACGACCACGAACTCTTCAGCAGCTGGAAATCTATATAAGGCAAGAATGGGACCAAATTCCAACAGCAAAACTCCAGCAACTCATAGCCTCAATGCCCAGACGTCTTCAAACTGTTTTGAAAAGAAAAGGAGATGCTACACCATGGTAAACATGCCCCGTCCCAACTATTTTGAGACCTGTAGCAGAAATCAAAATTGAAATGAGCTCATTTTGTGCATAAAATTGTAAACTTTCTCAGTTTAAACATTTGCTATGTTATCTATGTTCTATTGTGAATAAAATATTGGCTCATGTGATTTGAAAGTCTTTTAGTTTTCATTTTATTAAAATTTAAAAAACGTCCCAACTTTTCCGGAATTCGGGTTGTATTCAAAGCACATACATGCAACTGATCCCTGATAAAATCCCTGAAATAATTATTATAAACAAGCATTTTTTATAAACTTTCCCCTACAGATAGCACTTTGAAACTCCCTCTGAGTCTAATTCAGCTCTCATAACGTTGTTTAGGTCACAGGAGATATTTGTTATTGACAATGGTATTGATTCAATATTGAAATAGCGAACACCAGTCAGTGACATATGTACATGATAATCCACTCAATGGCTTAAAGTTAATTTTACTCCTGCATGGGAGATTGTGCACTTAAGCTTAAACTTAAAATTATATCTCTGTCTCTTATGTTGTAGGAGGATGGTGACATCAAAGAGATCAACATCACACATGTTGTTAAGGAGGGGGCGGAGAAAGCGGACCCCTCACAGTTCGAGCTGCTCAAAGTGCTGGGGCAGGGCTCATTTGGAAAGGTAAAGAGACTCTCCTAAACATCCAAATTTAAAAAGAAGATGCTTCTGTACTGCACAAATTTTTTGACATCTTGTGTTTGTCAACTTTGAACTATGAAGCAAAGACTAGTTGATAGTGGTTTTGTAATGATGTTCAGATGGTTGATTGTGGTTTTACTGCTCTGAACCAGAGCAAACGAGAATGAATTTGGAGTCAGTAATGCACCCTTACACACAGCCCTTGCCTGTATCACCATTAAGAATTAAATAGAGAATTTAATTAGCTGATTTTGAATTAATGTAGCAATCAAATAAAACAGTATCAAATTTGAATTTCGGGATGTATAAATGTGTTTAATAACCAGTGTTTCCAATCAAACTGATCAAATGCTTAACATCATTTTTGTCGAAATTTATGCTTCATTTTAATTGAATTATATGCACTACTACTGTTTGAAGGATTGGGGTCAGTAAGATTAAAAAAAAAAAAAAATCCTTCCTTTTATCCTTCCGGAGCTCCTCCGTGGGACTCGAGACCAGTAACATTTACTCCACCGGCCTCGCTCTGTTCCCACGGCTCTTGGCCCCGCCCCACTCCTCACAATAAAATATAAAAAAATACAACTGTTATATTAAATTGAAACAATATTTCATAAAATTTTATTTAATTCAGCATTGGTGAGCATAAGAAACTTGTTTCAAAATATTAAACAATCTTACTGATCCATAATGTTTGAGTGGTACTGCATTTTAAAAAAACCCGGGAACACCTTTTTGGACCTTTTTGTTAATTAAATATGACAACATTTAGCAATGACCTGTTCACTGTGAATATTTACACTTACTGGCATTGAATTTCTTTGAATTACAATTCAGTCAAGTTCTCTTCCTGTCATTTAATTCACTAAAACTTCCAGTGGGACGTTTTTCAACTCCTAAAATAAAAATGAACCAGTTATTTTAATCAGAATTTTGCCCCATGATGATGTGCTACCAAACCCAAATGGGTTTTTATATTCTTTTAATAGCAATAAATATACCAGTGCCTTTAAAAACGGACTTAACCGGAGTCAAATTTTTAGCACAACAGTTTAATAACGGTGTAGAGTGAAAGCATGTTTTTTTTGTGTGTGTGTGGGCACAGGTGTTTTTAGTACGAAAATTAACCCCTCCTGACAATAACCAGCTCTATGCCATGAAGGTCCTGAGGAAGGCCACACTCAAAGGTACAGCATCAGTGTTAACACACACACACCAACACACACCACAAACCACACAAGCTTCCTTTGCTACATAAACAGCACTACAACGACAGCTACTTTCATTTCGCATTGTTCTCCTGGCCTGTTTTTCTTTCTTTACTCTTGTCACTCTCAGTCTTTGTGTGACCACAGAAACCAACCCTGAGGATTACACCAATCATGAATATACCATTTTCATATACTATTGTCAAACCTATCGGATGGGATTTGCAGTGTCAGTATACACAATATTTCGGTGCATTGCCAACACGGTGTATCTGAATTTGTGTCAGTGTCAGCAAGATCACAGATTACGGTAACTGCTCTGTGGGTACACTTACTTCCTGTTTTGTTTAGTGTTCACCCCAATGACAGAAAATCCCACCATGCTTACAAACCTGAGGCTTTGGGTCCAGGTGTCAGTTCATTGAAATCTCAGTAGCTATCTCTCCTTCTGTCCTCCTCCTTACTCTCCATTCCTAAAAAGAGAGCCCTTTACAGATCTAATGAGAGCTGATAACAACACTTCCTACAAACATGTGCTATCTCAGTAACTTCTGTTTTAGACTTCCGCTTCAGTCGCGTGCAGTAGAAAATGTTTTCATGCCCAAGTTGACTTTACATGAGCTGTGGCCAAATATTTCCTCAAAACCTGTGTGAAATTGTACTTGTCACAGTGAGGGATCGTGTGAGGACTAAAATGGAGAGAAACATCCTGGCAGACGTCAACCATCCGTTTGTGGTTAAACTCCATTATGGTGAGTTAGCACCATTAAAGTATCATAAAAGCAGCCTATTCCAAGACTTCAAAAGTCACACGATAGCTTTATTTGATGAACATGAAATCATTTAAGTTGTTATTCACTAGACATTTTATTCAAATGAACTTGACAAGTTTATGAGAGAAGTAGTGAAGTCAGATGTTGGATAATTTCAGTGAATAAGTTGTTTCAGTAATTCAGTAACTGGTTCAGCTCATTGGATGAGAAGATAATGAGTGAATAACAAACTAGAGTTTAGTCCTTTGACGTTTGCATACTTATTAAAGCTCCAGTGATATGATGGTGAGTAAATTATGACAGTTTTCATTTTTGAATTAACTCGCACTTTAAATGTCACAAAAGGTACTATTATTGAATCGCTGCGCTGTATGTTATTTTATTAAGTAGGAATTATTAAATTACTTTAATTCAGTGTTCCTGAATGGTTATGGTCCTTGAATTAATGTAAAGAATAAAACGTTTTATTTTTATTTTTGTACAGTACAGATTTCATGTTTGCAGTGTTATTAGATTAATAACTTAACATTGTAATCTTGCATTTTACCTGCTTAACCGAGGCCTTATATTATAGAGGAAGCCGAGGGAGCTTCTTATAAATGACTAACAGATTATATTAAGTTCAGTGTTGATACACTAGTCATAAGTGCACTTCTGTGGGTGTGTTCAGCTTTTCAGACGGAGGGTAAACTCTATCTGATTCTGGACTTCCTCAGAGGAGGGGATCTGTTCACCAGGCTGTCCAAAGAGGTATGTAATACTCATAACAATGATCCCAATATCCTCTCATTTATCTCCTTTGTATTCACATAATCTCTTTGCTATTCAGGTGATGTTTACAGAAGAAGATGTGAAGTTTTATCTGGCTGAACTGGCACTGGGTCTAGATCACCTGCACGGCATCGGCATCATCTACAGAGATCTCAAACCTGAGAAGTACTTATACACACACACACACACACACACACACAATGTAATCTCATTGAGGAGATACTTGACCTTGTAAACACATACACTGTAAGAATTCTGTTACTTGTTGAATTCTGCTAGCTACTGTGAAGTATGAGTGTGATATTCTTTAGATTTGTTTTAACACGACTCACTGCACTGACATAAACACATTTTCTGTGTTCTATTTTCTAGCATCCTCCTGGATGAAGAGGGACATATCAAACTCACAGGTACAATAAAACACCGGTTTACCAAAGGAAAGACATTTAGCCTTGGTAATTGGTGTAATTGTTTTTTGTTGTTGTTGTTGTTTTTCTCTCTCTCTCAGATTTTGGACTGTGTAAGGAGGCCATCGACAATGAGAAGAAGGCTTACTCGTTTTGCGGGACGGTGGAGTACATGGCTCCGGAGGTGGTTAATCGGCAGGGTCACACCCACAGCGCTGACTGGTGGTCATTTGGGGTACTGATGGTATGAACAGATTGTGAAAAAAAAAGAAGAGGAGAAAACCAGCTTTGATTTCAGTTATATTTTGTCTAATATGTTTTGCTTTAATGGTTGTTTTTGGTTTCTCTTTTATACAGTTTGAGATGCTTACGGGTTCTCTGCCATTCCAGGGAAAAGACAGAAAAGAAACAATGAATCTAATCCTGAAGTGAGAATCCATTATCCATTTATTTTTGTTCTTCTCATAGTCTTTAAATAATACTGTCAAATAGTTTTTTTGAAATGAAGCATTTAGGATAAATTAGGTATTAGGTCTTCAGAGCATAATTTACCATTTCATTGGTTTGCCTTATTTGTTATTAGCAAGCTGTTCGGAGAAAAATAATATAAGCTGTTAAACAACAATTATGTATTAGTGTTGACTTTTCCTGCACTAAATGAATACTTTTATTCGGCAAGGAGACATTCAATTGATCAAAAATGACAGTAAGTCATTTATAATGTCATGAAAATTCTATTTCAAATTAATGTTGTTTTGGAATTTCACTTAATTACAAAAGATATTTATGAACTTTTTTTAAAAATGTTAAAAAAATCTTACCATTGTGAATATTAATCAGTTTTTGAGTCCTGATTATCGATCGGCTCTCTTCTCAGAGCGAGGTTGGGGATGCCTCAGTTCCTGAGCGCTGAGGCTCAGAGCTTACTGAGAGCTCTGTTCAAGAGGAACCCCACCAACAGACTGGGTAACATATACACAATCAGCTTGTTTTATATATTCTTTTGAAAATTTCGTTTCTAAAATGTCTTCATGCGGTGAGTTTCCTTTTCCTGTTAAGTCAGTTATATTGATGAATGAGACATTAGAGGTGGGGTGGGTGGAAGAGTATTAACTTTGATAAAGAATATCACTTTGGTTTTGAGACATTAGTCTTTGCAACTTCAGGGATCGTATCTATGCACAGTCAGCTTGTAACACTCCAAAGAGAAAGCATCATATGACCCCTTTAAGAGTCTTTTTCATACATTAACTGTTACCAGGATCTGATCCAGACGGAGCTGAGGAAATCAAACGCCATTCATTCTTTATCACGATTGATTGGAATGTAAGTTCTTCTGATTTCTGCCAATCTAAAGGAATATGTCTTTTAAAGGCTTCAGTAATGGTTGAGTGTGAAAAACATATTTTTTAAAATCATTTTCAGAAACTCTTTAGACGAGAAATAAAACCTCCATTCAAGCCAGCAGTGGCCAGACCTGACGATACCTTTTACTTTGACTCAGAGTTCACTTCTCGTACCCCCAAAGGTGAGGGATCATTTCTCTGATCTGTGACTAGTCTCAGTAGTTCTTGTGGACAGTTAGATTTTTTTAGACCATGGCATTCAAAACAAACTACTGGGGAATTTAAAGAGATAGTTCACCTAAAAATAAAATACCCACCCTCAAGTTGTTTGAAACCTAAATATTACCTTAGTTCTGTTGTAAACAAAAGGAGTTGTGTTGCAGAATGTTATCAGAAAGTTCCTCTTATACATATAATAAATGTGGATGGAGGCCAGAGGCTGTCAGATTTGTTACATCTTACTGTGGTCTCCATTCACTTTCATTTTATGGAAAAGAGCAGCATGAAAATTCTGCTCAATATTCCTTCTATGTTACACAAAATAAAAAAAAATATTAATACATGCACAGCATTGAATTGCATAATACTTACAATATTCATTTTTGGGTGAACTCTCCCCTTAATAGTGTCTGTGGTCTCTTCGTGGATAGGATAGCCATAGAACAGATGGCTGTAGTTTCATCTTGATGTTCAAGCTGAGCTCACGGCAGTTAATTTGGAGCTTTGGGTGGATTTTTCAAATGCCATCAGCTTGGATAATATGGAATATGAGTGTGGGCTTCATGATTTCTCTGCTTCTTGGCCTTTCTCAGATTCCCCAGGTGTTCCTCCCAGTGCAGGGGCTCATCAGCTCTTCCGGGGCTTCAGCTTTGTTGCCACAGCAATGCTAGAGGAGGAGGGCAAAGAAGAGCCATCTCAGCCCCCTCCACACCCTGTAGTACAGGTATGCATTCAGTTATATATAGAAATACAGCTGAAAATAACTTTGTATTTTGCTGTGGTTAATGTACCATTCCTTCTCAGCTTTTATGACAGTCTATGACTGTATTATTGGGTTCAGGTAAAGCTTAAGTTAACCAGTGGAATACTGTTAATTAGCACAGAACAAGTATTTTGTGCCAAGTTACAGTTTCCAGCTTTTCTTGTCATGGTCGTTTAAAGTTGATAAACAATATAATATTCATGTGATGATGAAAGTGATAAGGATATCCGACCGGAACACCCACAAGGACTGTTTAAGAGGTGTTCACTTATGAAACAATTAAATTGCTTGAGGTTAGACTATAACTTGTTTTGAAGCCCAAACATCTTACAGTATGATTATGATTAAATGAGCTTGAAATCTTGACCACTAGATAGCAGTATTTCTATCTTTTCACTTTGATTTATGTAAGAGTGAGCGTAATGCACTTTAATGGAGATGAAGATGATACAGTGGTTCAGTGTTAATGAAGGATGCGATTAGTGAAAAATTTGTTCTGCATAAAGTAAATGGCTTTACTTTGTATTAGTGATATCATCATTCTGTGCTATCCAGCATTCGCTGTATTGAGTTCAAACTGTAATGATAGTATGTAGTGTTATTGCCTGTGTTTGAAAGAATTATTATTGGTGTGTGTGGGTGTGGCTGTTCTAATACTCTGTGTATCTGTCTTCAAGCAGCAGCTTCACGGTAAGAACATCTTGTTCAGCGATGGTTACATACTGAAGGAGGACATCGGCATGGGCTCTTTCTCTGTCTGCAAACGCTGCATACACAAAACAACCAACACAGAGTACGCAGTGAAGGTTAGTGACTCACTCTTATCTTTAAATATAGTACTGATGTCATACAAATGGCTTTAAATTATCTTTTCTTTTTTGACATCACCATTAATTGCTTAGTTTACCTAAGCATCTGTGACTCTTTTTCTGTGACTTTTTGATGAAACTGTATTGAGTCAGTTTGTTTTTTTAGACGTATTTTGATGCTTTGTAGAAAATAACTGTAGCTATGAATCCTAAAATCTGTGTTTCAGATAGTATACAGTTGTATTTCTTTAGATTCAAGATTCAAGATTTTTATTCGTCACATACTAAATTATATATAGCATACATAACCAGCAGTGAAATGTGAGTCAGGTCCGCTCCATGGACAGTGCAATTGGGTGCAATTTATTTATATGTAAATAAAATTTATATTTTCTTTTGAATGCTCTTTTACTTAAACATCATCAACAAAAAGATGAAGGCTATGTTCACTAAAAGAGTTTTAGATGCATGTGGTCTTCGGGTGACTAATACTGTACATCATTTATTGTATAATTCTGATAGGTGATTGATAAAACAAACACTGACCCATCAGAAGAAATTGAGATCCTGCTGAGATACGGCCAGCACCCCAACATCATCACTCTCAAAGATGTTAGTACAACAGCATATTATTTCACAATTACCTGATTTGCAGAAATAATCTGCATTATTGAAATTTAATATATGCACACAATACAGGGAGCTAAAAATGCTACCATTCAAAGTTTATTAAAAAGAAAAAAAAATTGTGGTGCAGGTGTATGACAATGGGAAGCAGATGTACCTGGTCACTGAGCTGATGCGAGGAGGTGAACTGCTGGACAGAATCCTCAAGCAGAAGTTTTTCTCAGAGAGAGAGGCTAGTGCTGTGCTGCACACTATCACAAAGACCGTGGAATACCTGCACTCTCAAGGGGTGAGAAAACATGCATGGACAAACACAATTATATTTGTCTTGTTGATAATAACCTGCCACTAGTACAGAATATGTTATTATGATTCACCGCTTGAGACAGAGTCTTTCTCCCCCCCCTCTCTAAGGGTGTTCCTCAGGGCTCTTCCCTGGACCCGCTTCTGTTCTACTCCCCTCTGTTTGCAACATTTATTGTGATTAAATCGTTTTTATGTTGACATCTTTCCCAGAAGAACCATGATGGATAGGCTTCTGAGGCCTATCATCCTATAGCTTTGTATAGCAAATATTATAGCAGTGCTTGAAAAATGAAAAGAAATGGACTCAAATCAATTCAGTTAAACCACTCTTCCTTGAAATCTTACCCTGATATAATGCTAAAGTGGGATTGGGGAAAATTGTAGCTCTTGAGGAATGAAAAAACGGACTCAAATCAATTAAATTAAACCACTCTTCTTTGAAATCTTACCCCAATATAATAGTAAAGAGGGACTGAGGGCAATTGTAACACTACATTTATTTTTAGCACAATATTTAATAGAATTATAACATAGATCTCACACAGCCTCTTTCACACAGTAATACCAGTAAATTGCCGTAAAATTACCGGAACGACTTAACCGGTAAATTACCGGAAAAGTACCATTCACACATCCATTCCAAAATACCGGTAAATTCTGTGACGTCTGTAACTGCTTTTGTTATGGAGACATCCTAATAGACGACTGGTTTAAATAATTATACTCACCATTAATAAAACACATGATGCTGTCGGGAGCAGACCAATTTAGTGAAATTCGTCTTGAAAGGAGTAATAGC
This sequence comes from Carassius carassius, assembly GCF_963082965.1. Taxonomy (NCBI): domain Eukaryota; kingdom Metazoa; phylum Chordata; class Actinopteri; order Cypriniformes; family Cyprinidae; genus Carassius; species Carassius carassius. Next base: position 12,445,612 of record NC_081785.1, read on the forward strand.
ACAATGAAGTTGCGATTGTAAATTGCAGTCTGTAAGACGCGCGACATCGCAGAATAGGTGCGTTCACAAATGTAGACTATGCAGATCCAAATTCATATCAAATAGTCTATCAGCGCAGATAAACAGTTCTGCGTTCAAATTGAGTTCAAATTATGTTGCAAAGCACCGGAAAAAAAGAAATTACCATGAATGTGACGGAGGGAAATAGTAAAAATATATTAGAATTATTTACTAATAAACTAGTGTTTTCTGAGTCGGTGTCCCTGATGAAGTTGCCTGACTCGTCATCTCCTCATTAGACGCGTCTTCTATACGGATTATGATTGTATTGATTTTTTGTTGTTTGTTTGTTTTTATTATTTCGTTAAGTAGTAATTTAAAGCTTTGTATAGATATATTTATCATGTCTTTGAGGCATGTATTCGCTGAGTTTCGGTTTATTTTTGTAAGCGCTCCTGTTCAAGACGAGACGGCAGAAAGCATGTTTATTTTCTTTATTTTATATTATTATCGCGCTGGCACCATATGTTCCAAAAAAAGCTTGCTTTATCTTTCAAAATATTCGATATAGCACACATGTATCTGGGTTTAACGTTAAAACATCGTTATGCTTGGACTGTTTTATATCTTTAGATTTTATTTTAGACAATTCGTGATGATTTAAGAAGGCTAAACTGATCAAACATAGGCTATGATCAACTCTCTCTGTGCTGGCCGCTTATTGCTTTAAAAACAAAACTTATAGGCATGTTTAACGGTATTTTTTTTTATTAATTGTGTTCGGCATGGTGGGCAGCGTGTGATTTCATGACGTGCCGCGGGTTGAGATCCACTGGTTTAGAGCTACAGGATTTGTGGAGTAGCAGGACCCCCAAATAGACTGACAAAAGGAACAAGAAATCATATAGGAACAAGTCATATAGGAACAAGAAATACTTCCACTACTACTTCGTTTGTGATGGTCGTTTATTTTTTAGATATTAAGACACACTGTTTTCAGTTTATTGATGACTTGACTTTGTCCTGTGAATGCATTGCAAGAAGTTATTGCATCACTAACAGTTCCTCTCAGATGACTAAATATTTCTTCATCCTCCCGGATAAGGAGAAGCGCTTTAATTTCACTGTCGCTTCAGTTGGATGACATTTATTTTATTTTCTTAAACAGTGCGTGAATGCATCACATTGTTATGATTGGCCCGGAGTAGACGTCTTACGTCACCGCGTTCTGAACTCGTACGTGCTCATACTGGTAATTTTCCTTCTGCGTTCACACACAGCAGTATTCCGGCAATTTACTGGTAATGTTACAACTTCTCATACCGGTAAATTGCCGGAACGAATTTACCGGTATTTTTTTTAAAAGATCCTGTTCACACATGATCTCTTTACGGCAATTTACCGGTAATTTTCCGGAAAAGTCTGTATGTGTGAAAGGGCTTTAGACTTTTGATTTAAACACATTCCCAAAAGAATAAGTGCCAAATAAACTATTAAGTAATATTAAAACAATAATATTACTACTTAAGGTTTCATCTTATTTAAGATATAGTTGGTTTAAAATGTATTATTCAAGTGGTACGATTGCCTATTGCGGGGGCAATTTTAATACTCAACTTGAAATTTGATATAATGTAGTCTTTTTCATAACTGCTGCACTATTACTGGTACAGTTACTAGTTGACACCTATAAATTATTTTTGCACGTAAAGATGACCGTTAGATTTGTAACTGTCTGTAAGTTATGCAGGAAAATGTAAATGATTCTAAAATTCTTTTTCTACAAGGTTGTTCACAGGGACCTGAAGCCCAGTAATATTCTGTACGTCGATGAGTCTGGTAATCCAGAATCTCTGCGCATCTGTGATTTTGGTTTTGCCAAGCAGCTCCGGGCAGACAATGGCCTTCTCATGACACCCTGCTATACTGCCAACTTTGTAGCACCCGAGGTCAGTGCTTGTTCTCACAACAGACTGTGGAATTCTGTATAGACCAATAAACATATTAAATGTCTGATGTTTTATAACTACAGTGAAAATGAAAAACACATTAGTTGTGACTTTGTATGCTTCTCTTCAGGAGTTATTTGTAGCAAAGGACAGTTTGTACTATGTGGCTTTAAATTCTCTGGTGTCACAGTGATGTTTTTGTGAAATGTGGTTTTGAGTATTCTCAATTACTGTGCTGAAACGTATCGTTTTGTGTTGCAGGTACTGAAAAGACAGGGCTATGACGAGGGCTGTGACATTTGGAGTCTTGGAGTATTACTATACACTATGCTTGCTGGGTAATTCACTCCCATTATTAATAAATATCGCAGACTCAGTTTCCCCACACAAAATCTGAAAAAACACCCACATCCACACTAATTTTTCCTTTGTTTTTTTAATTGTACCAGTTTTACTCCATTTGCCAATGGACCAGAAGACACTCCAGAAGAGATTCTGAGTCGGATAGGGAGCGGACACTTTACTCTGATGGGAGGCAACTGGGACGCGGTGTCTGATGCTGCCAAAGTAGGCCATGACCCCACCCCCGTCCACAAAGCCATTCAAACCACTCTGACAGGGTTATTATTTTCTTAAACTCATGATTTTTCACACAGGATTTGGTCTCTAAAATGCTCCATGTGGACCCTCACCAGCGGCTCACAGCCAAGCAGGTCCTGAAACATCCTTGGATCATTCAGAGAGACAAACTTCCAAACAGCCAGCTACAACATCAAGATGCCAAGCTTGTCAAGGTATCCCAGCCGTGAGGCTTTTAAATTTATCATAAAGAACTAGTGGTCTATTACTTGACCAACTCTCTCCTCATAGGGGGCGATGGCTGCCACATATTCAGCACTGAAGAGTTCCCAACCACCCCCTGAACTGAAGCCCATCGTGTCCTCATTCCTGGCGCAGAGACGGGTGAAAAAGCTTCCTTCCACATCTCTGTAGAGAAGGAGGAATGAAGAATTGGAGTAGTACTCCAGACTGAATGCAGTTGTGTAAAGGACTGATGGATGGAAGAACCACACTGAAGCTCTACGGACTAAAGACGGTCTCTTGAACCTGCCCATGACATCAGCACTGCAGTGGAGCTGGCAAGCACACTAGGCAAGGGAGGTGATTGACAGATGAAGTTTGAGGGGCGTGGCCAGTGAGAGTTCCATTCTCCCAGAAGTAGGGGTGTGTGTGTGTGTGTGTGTGTGTGTGTGTGTGCGCGCGTGAGTCTGTGTATGACAAAGATTTCAAAAAACCGGGTAACAGATACTGTTATAAAATACACAATATTCCCAGTGCATTTATGTCTTGGTACTGTACTACCTAAATATCAACACTGCTGAGTTTTGGATTGTCTTTTTTTTTTTTTTATTCCCCGGGTTTTTTTTTTTGGTTTTTTTTACATATATTTTTTTGTTTTACCTCTATAGTTTGTTGAACTGGATTTTTATGTTGATTTGCATAAGATCTGTCTGTTCTTGGAAGACTTTCAGCTCTTCTGCTTTCCAGTTGTCCAGTAGTTCTCTCTTTGTCAGACTCTTCCTAAAAGCTCACTTTAGGAGAAACCGAGATACTCCAATATAAGATTTTACACACATGGATGAGTAAAAGTTTAACATATCTTCCACAAGGATCCGATGAGCATGTTCACATGACTATCAGCCTAAACAGAATGGAAGTGCTTTCTGCATGGATTTGTACAATGCTGTCTTGTTTCTTTCGTGTTTTCCCTAACTCTGCACTTTTGCTTGGAGAATCTGTCAGCACTGGTGAGGACAGTTCAGAAATCGTCTTTTTGTGTGTTTATTAAAGCAAAGAATGAAAAAAGTGTGTATGTGAAATGACGTCTGAAGCTTTTGGCATGAAAAAATGTTGCTCCTGTTAGACCAGTGCTTTTTTCTGGACATTGACTACTGTATCCTGTGTTCTGATTTTGTTGTATTTGTTGTTTAGCTTGAAGAGAAGTTATTTTATAAAGGCACATTGAGCACAAAAGTGTATAAATATGACAGTTGAGGAAATAATTTAATGATTGTGTATATTTTTACTTTGTCTGTCCTATTCCTTGTTCTCCCTGCGTTCAGATGCTCAGTGTGGTGGAACTGTATTGTGCTCAGGCCGTTCTTAGCATTGCCTTGCAAATTCACAAAGCCTTGTCTTGCTCAAGTATTGCACCCTTTACCAGTCAAACACATCTTCAAAGTTTTAGGATGTGCTTGCAGTATTATTTTACATTCCCCTGGAATTCTTGAATTATTAAGAACAGAAAGAATTATAAAAGCATCTAGTACTGATTGGTTTGGTTATTAAAACTAGTTTTACTTGGAATAGCTCACTCTAAAATGCAAAATGTTATAATTTACTCACCCTCATGTCTTTCCAAACCAGACTTTCTTTATTCGACGAAAGAAAACATTAAGTGGAATATCCGAACTGTACTTTCCCGTGCAGTGAAAGTGAATAGAGACCAGGGATTCACTTTCATCCTATTGAAAAAGGATATCATGGTCATCCTATTATAAATATAGATTGATACAGGTTTGGAATGACATGAGGGTGAAAAAATAAATTAACAGAATATTAATTCATGGGTGAATTATTCTTTCAAATCTCAAAAAACAGTAATTGGAACAGAATTTGGAACTGTGTCCAAAGTGTTAAAAAACACAGTCTGTCTGTAATTGTGCATTCTGTTTGTCCCAAACCTTATTTGCTATTTGTATGGTATTGGGGGTTATTATTGCCTTATCGTTGAAAAAAAAAAAATCTTGTGATTTATTTGTCTTTCCTTGATAAAAAAACCTGCTTTATTTGCTAGGAGTCACAGAATTGGGTCGTATTACTGAGTAAATGTGTTTGTTTCTTCTTCCTGATGTTGGGGAGGGGGGTGGGATGGGTTGTTGTTGCTTTTACAGTCAAGGGACTGAATTAAAGAACCTTCATCTTGATGCCTTTCTATTAAAAGAAAAGAAAAAAGTATGACTTGTCCTGTATCTCGTTAAATATTTGTTTTGTCTTGATTTATTTTGAATGACCTTTTCTTTTTCAGTCACTGAATCATAATTTGGCCCATGTGAGGTCTCCACCTCAATGTATTTGGCAGTATTGGGACACATTATATTTGTAATCTGCTCATTGGATTATTATACTAAAAGTCAGACAAAATGAGAGCTTTGTATATCAGAATTTAGGCCATGATGTAGTGGGATTATCTGAGTCTGAATGAATGAATGACAAAGCTCTTGAATATACACTATCTCTGTCCATTCACCTGTCTGTTTTTAATCCTGTCCTCACTTTCCCATTCTCTCTCTCCAACATATTTCTCTCCTCTCCATCTGTTTTGTCTGTCTCCTCTAGTAATATCCCATATTCTCCCTATACTGCCCCTCAAACACAAACATTGTTTGGCCAAAATTAAAGGATCTGAGAACCTCTGGATGAAGTGTATGTAAACCTATATGTCACATGAGAGGTTAGTGTCTTGTGTATTTATCATATAATTAATTGATAACTCCAAAAACATATGTGGCTCCTTCTGAGTTATATTTAGGTAAAATATGCAACCCTGTTACCTTTTTGTTGCTATTATCATTGTATAAAATTAAAAATATTTGATATTATTTAGTTGCAAAAATTGCAAATATGATATAAAACGAATAGTTAAATATGTAATTTAAGCTCATTCACTTCAATCATGTCTGTACCAAGCAAATGTCTTATTATCTTCAATACAATTTCATGCTCTCTCTTCTGCCTTGGCGTCACATCAAAGTAACATCTGCAGCACCTCTCTGAACAGTACTGATGGAATTTCTGAAATAAATCCATCATTAATCCAACACTGAGAGCCCCTTCTCTCCCCCTTCTACCAACAACTGCTGTAATCTCAGATGGTGATTCTCACTTTGTACTGTCCCAGCTTATTTTTAACAAAAAGGGGGCTCAGAATCACTATTGCTGCTTCACAGCTGTTATCTCTTCTGCAGGCTAGTGTGTTTTTTTTATTGCTTGATCAGATAACACTGATATTTTTGAGTGATTTTCTCTTGTCTATGAAACAAGTGTATGCAAAGAATCAAAGTGCAGTTCAAATGCACAATGTCAATTATTGCACCATATAAAACCATGAAATATTTGAATTATTCATTTACAGTGGTTTTGAGCAGTTTAGAGGCGGAGACGATAGATTTTCCCATTATCTGTAGTGTTCTTGAGATCTGACCAAACTTCCGCTGCAGTCTCTTCCCAGCATTAGTCTAATGATAGGGGCTGGTTTCACATTAAGCTTTGTTCTAATGATGTGGTGTCAGGTTGAGGGGGGACTGGGGAAATGGTTAGGGAGCCACTGAATGAAGTCCACACAAATCAGCCTGTTTTTATTTCATCTGACAGTGATGCTTCAATGACATATGAAATAATCAGGTGTTACTATAACATTAAGCATCTTTACCATGTCAAAGTACAGAAATATCGGATAAACAGTCACAGCAGTGGCTTATGGGTAGCAAGTCTTCCGTGTATATGTGTGACTACTAAAATTTGATTTCTAAAAGGTTTCTAAAAGGTTTCTAATTATTAGAAACCTTTTAGAAACTCCAAAAGGTTTCTAATAATTAATTTAATATATTATTTTGTATCTTTTTTTTTTTGCATGGTGTTATTTACGTTAGCCCGTAACATGTAAAAAAAAAATTATTTAATTTTTATTCCATTGTCTTTTTTTCCCCAAACAGTACCATATTAATACCACCATTTGATGTTGAAGTTGATAGCTATAAATCTCTCAGTGTAGGCTATAGTTTTTTTTCCTCCAATCATTAAATTCAATTTAGCATTGTAAGAAATGTTTTAGTGTGACCCTCACGTTATACACTGTTATTTTGCTACTTATTGGTAGACTGCACATTCTGTAAGACAGTTTGAAATAAAAGTTTTGTTGCCTTCTTTCCATGGTTAAGACACAAATAGGGAGATTATCTGAAGGCTGATAGATTTCATTAAGTTGTGTTGTATCTTTCAGCATACCTTCTATTTCTCGAACAAATTATACATTTATTGTTATATATTATGTGAAATACAGAATATACATATAACTCATGTTTTATGAATGGCAAGATCTGTTGCTTGGCAACAGTAGATCATGGAATGTTGTATTTGCTAATGATCTTACATCTCTGGCTAATTATGACCTCAGCAGGGGAGGAAACGAGTGAGATTAATGCAGAAAGATAGAATAACTGCAAAGAGAACGAGAGAGGGAAACGTGTATGAGTGTGTGTGGGGGGCAGGCAGTCAAATCTGCTTAAATCGTGAGGCTGTGTTGCCCAGAGGGAGGGAACAGGGTATGATTAAGCAAGGATAGTGAAGAATAACCACTTTTTGGTATAGATATCTCTGGGGACGGCAAAGAGTGAAAAAAAGAGAAAGAAAGGGGATGCTGAGTGGGCAGGAAAACAGACGGCGAGCATCCAATCAGCTGCAGTAAACTCGGCGTCCTTTTGTCCAATGGAGTGTGCCGAGTCTCCTCCAGTGAGAGCTAACAGCGCCGGAGTCTTCTTTATAAATGGAGCGTCTCACAGGTAACAAAACGCTGCTTGAGCTCTCTCTTCCTCGACGGAAACGGCAGCACAAACAGAAAATTACTAGCGCTTCGCACCTCGACAGAAAACAACTGCAGCAGCCGTGCGCAAATATGAAGAAGCACCAATACGAGGACGAGAACTCTGACAGCGATGCAGAGCTGGAATCTTCTGTTCCATCTACGACGAATGTCCATCCTTCTTGTTCTTCTTCTTCCAACTTCCTCCTTCCCTCGTCTTCTCAGCGGAGATCCATCTCCATGGGAGACTTTCGGAGAGTCCCTGCAGGACAAACGTGCTCCGAGCCGCCCTCTGCAGCTGCCACGGCACCCTCGTCCAAGCTGGTCACCCCCAGCTCAAGTATGGAGTTCGAGGCAGCTCGTCGGCGCCTCCTGGAGGTGGAGGAGCGCCAGCGCGTCATCAGGGAGATGGAGAGGCGACTGGAGGAGCTCAGGGAGGTGTTTGTGCGCTCCGAGCAGGAGGCGGTGGAACACGGGGAGCTAGTGGCCCGCATCACCGCTGCCGCCCAGCAGGGCGAACTATATGTGGCGGAAAACGGACAGCGGCTGAAAAAGGGATTGCGGTTCAAACGGCACAGGCCCACCATTGTCTTCTCCTCCATGCTGGGGCTCAGAACGTGCCTCCCTTGGCCTGTCAAACTCAAATAACGACAGCAAGACAGCATCGTTGGCTTCAGATCCAAGGACGTCCATGGCTAACTTTGTACTCGCTTTGTATATATTGTTAACTGAGATCTTAGATGGCGCTTCATTTGAGCCCACTGAAATAGCGCAGGCCTCGTATTTGCTGCTTGAACAACCCACTGGGCATTTTCTGTAATGTGTGAGAACTTTGTTTAATGGTTGGAGCTCTGCACATGTGTCACACTTTCATGAACCTGAGGTTTTGCTTGGTGTGCGTGTAAACGTGTGAATGTCAGGAGACCATTCTTCCAGTCAGTCAGGTTTCCTGTGATTGGTCGAAAACGAAAAGCATTGTTCTTTATTGCAGCAAGGTGTGCAAAAACGGAGGGTTTAGGCCTTTCATACCAAGAACGTTAACTATAACGAACTACATTAGTGTCCACACTAGGGGTGTAACGGTACGCAAAAATCACGGTTCAGTACGTACCTCGGTTTTAAAGTCACGGTTCGGTTCATTTTCGGTACAGTAAGGGAAAGAAATGCAAACATTAAACTGCAGGTTGTTTATTACTATAAACTTTTTTTTAACAATTTGTTTACAATTTTTTTTAAATACTTTTTAATAAAATATATGTAAAATAAAAAAGAATAAGAAATAAAATACTGCTGCAAAGTTCTCCACTAAATAAAATACTCTCAGTCTCAAACCAATATCATATAATAAAATATAATGAAAAATATAAATAACTATGATTACAGTGCAGCATTACCAATCCCAGCTTGCAGGCCTGCCCATATTTAAAAAATATATATAACTTTTCCAAAGTGTAAAGTCTGTTTAAATGCTGACGGGAGCTGCGTTTGAATTACAATAGTTTTTTTCAGAGTTGTAGTGATGTTCACACTTGCTTGATGCCTTTTGAAAACCTTAGGCCGGTGACACACTGGCATATTGCACCTGTCAAACATAGTCTATTTTGCCGTCAATACTGTTGACTTTTGTCCTTTATCAGTAAGCTTTATATTTATGCTCAACATGAAGTATATTGTTGTCTTCACGACAACAATATCTATACTTCAGACACGATTCTGGTGTGTAAAGACACAGAAAAGCTCGTGAATGACAGGCAGAGGACATTTTGAGATTCTTACTGTGTGATTTCATTCACTGATGACCTCTAGTTAATTTGTGTGCACTACTAAAATTGCCTTTAAATATGTAGTTGATGTATGTAAGTGTATGGCTGTGTCTGAAATGTAAGTCCCGGTCAGTCAGTGACCTCACAGGCAGTATGAAGGCTTTCAAACCAGCTTCTAAAGCATTACTGTCGTGTGGAATGACCTAGAACTAATTCTTGTGAGAGATGACCAGACAAATATTTAATGACTACAAATGCCTGATTCTCTCCAGAATTAATATGTTATGAATGTACAGTCATAAATGATCAGCCGCTCCATCAGTCTTTCCAGCACTCGATGAACCACACACAAATAATAGAAAAATCAAAGGATGTTATGCTAACATCTGATGCCATCCTACCACCGTATTTTTTTCAGGTTTCAGGCACAGCCAATAACACTCATTTGAATGGAAATAGGCTATGAAGTGTATCACATGCAGGTTGCTATAATCTTTTTGGTTAATTATTCAGTGCAAACTGCTCTCATGGAAACTTTCTGTCTCTGCGTCTTCTCTCTCTCTTTGAGTAAATGGCTCTAGCTCAGCCTTGTTTGAGAGGAGTGCGTTTGGGGACTTCAGCAAAACACAGGAGACTGCTATTCTTGGCTTGAACCGGTTAAGTCCAGAAGATTCTGGGCTAGGTAGAGCAAGAAAGATGGTGTGATGCTGGCTATTTCTGCTGTACTACAGGGTAAGCCAGCAGGACTGTGCATCACTACTGAGAATGTAGCCTGCACCTGGCATCTTTCCTCATTGTGTAAGCAGACAGTTGCTCTACTCACTGCATCGTATTGAGAAAAAAAAAACAGAACATTATTATTGCATCATAATACATCATTACATACTGTATACTTTTAAACTACTACTACTATAACAACTACTACTAATGATTATATTATTATTAATACAAATAATAATATTAATAATTACATTTAATGAGTACAAGTTATTATAGCAAACACAATAGAAGTGAAAGAATCTCAGTTAAATGGCTACCTACATTTCTTTAATGAAAGAAGTTCTCGGTTTCCTTTAATGGTTGTGCCGATCTCCCTCATTTTAGGAGGGATTTGATTTAGGCAGATTTAGGACACATGACTGGCTTCTGTAGAGTGTGAAAGACGATGAACTCTGCAGTGTTCTTGAGCGACAAATCAACTGCAAACCAAACTATGTTGTTGAGATGACAGCCTTGTGTGAAGACGTATTTAGCGATCAGTTTTGGAATAAAATAATGAATCCCCTAAAAACATTTACCACAGTTTCTGCTCAAATATCTTGATTTGTAGAATTAAAATGTTACAACTGTAAAACCACAAAAAGAGTGTAGTAAGGTTTCAAAAGATATTTATTACATCGATCTTTTGAGTGATTCTGATTGGTCAGTTGTGGTACTCAGTACTCTGATATATTATAATATAAAGTGCCCACCCACGTTTTTAGCCATGATCCAAGCCTACTGTACACTATGAGGTGTATCACAAAATTACAAACTTTGAAGCAAAAAAGTGAAAATTGGACAAAAAGAAAAAAGTACAAAGCTGTGTACTTAACAATTTTAACTACAGTCCCATAAAGTATTGTGAATGACAACAGAATAAAACATTATGGGGATATATAAATGATTGATTTAAAGATGTTGATTTTATATAGAATTTCTTTTTTGTTTATTGCAAATACTGCATATTAGGCTATATTCAGATATAAGAACATAGGGAAACTGGATTTATTTACAGTGCTTCATGGGAATGGCCAGGTGCTGAAGTGTTCTCTTGGCATGAGTTGCTTCTCGCAGTTATGTGATTGGTAAAGATTTCTTTGCAGAATCTTGGGTAATTAATTTTTTTACCAGAAATATCACTGGCATCTTCAACAAAAGCATAATCCATCAATGAACAACTTTGTAGCTCACAGTAGGTTTACAATTTATCTTTCAAAATGAATCCCCTGCAGAGAAAATGAATGGGATTTTTACTTCTGAAACTTGACTGATGCACATGTCCATGGATTATCAGGTAGCATGCTACATTTTTAAAGAGAATCTTGGTTGTAGAAATCGAGCAATGCTACCCTGTTGAATGGTTTCTCGTTGGTATTCGTGATTTGTAGACTACATTTTCTCAGAAGCTAGAGTTAAATATTCATCAAATGCCTTATCTCCTTTACTGTACATATGTAATACATTCACGCTGTGAGGTTTAAAGACACCTCGGCTGGAGACTCTCTCACACTGATTTTTGCACTGCACCTTTTATGAGTTTTGCTATGACAACTATTTAAAAAAAAAACTTTCCCAAAGATGTCCCTGGGCCCACTTGCAGGGTGAATGTAAGGTCTGTCCTTGTGTTCATGTATACCGTTATGATTCCATATCCTAGAGGTTTCATCAGGTAACACTAATATTTGTAAACCGTTTTGTTGAATATTCTGCTTTTGTTGTCACATTATGTAGTTTAGCTGATTCATTTTTTTCTCAACTGTAAAATAACTTTCTGCAAGCTAATGCAATCTTAATGCTCAACAACTATTTACACCAGCTTTTATTTTTAGTGACAATATAAGAGAAGCTTTTTGGATAAAATGCATTGAATGGGGTTCACAAACTCTTTAAACATAACTTTTGCCTTTTGTGTCTGTTTCTGTTTGAACTGTTGAAATTGAATAAAAATGTATTGAATTGATGTATTTTCATGTAAACATATCTATTTTCAAAGTTTTATTCACAATCTTTAAATTGCCTATTCTTTAATCAGTGTTTTCATCATGTGTTTCACAGAACAAGATTCGACATTTAAAAACCTTTGACTCTTGTCTAACACTGAAATTATGTATTTTCATATATTCTCTTTATGCTGATGTAGTCACTGGATTTTTACTACATTGCTTGCGAGGTTTGCTCAACAAAAATGACAGTTGGAAATTAAATCAGTTTCACATGCTTCTGCATATTTATCAATGATGTATTGAATATTAGAATTGTTTTTGCTGACCTTTTTAATTAACCTATTTCTTATAAAGAGAGACTAATATGCCTCTATCTATTTTAAACAGTGAGTCTCTCAGCCGAATTTGATCGGTCAACATGACCTGAGGAAACGCTTGATCCAGCACAGCTCTGAACCATTTCTGCTGAAATCAGTACCAACACCCTCCTCTCTTTCCCTGCGCCATCTGTCAATCTGACACACATCAGCATTAGAGGAAGCAGACTGCTAATGTCAGCCCATCTGACATGCACATTTATAAATGCAAAGGTCAAATGCTTACTTGGATTAAAATTTTCAATTGATCGATTTTAAATTGATTGCCTATGTGTCTCACAGTAGAAAAGAAACCTGGAAAAGCTCATGATATTAGAGTCGTGTCTCTCTCACTCTGACCACATTCAGAGACTAAGCCCCTTAACTTCATTTATCTGCAAAAATAATAATAGTAAAAATATTAAAAAAACATCCTTAAAATATTAAGGATTGGCATTAATGATGATTTAAATTTTTTTAAATTGCATAAGAGATTATAGGCAACCAATAGTTGTAACCTCTTTTGCAATTTATACAAAGATTAGTAAAGCACTCATGTTACTGTTAGCATAAAAAAAGCAGATGAAAAAAGCAGTCAAGGCCTAATGGTTAGAGATTTGGACATGTAACCCAAAGTTCATGGGTTGGAGTCTCAGAACCGGCAGGGATTTTAGGTGTGGGAGAGAATCTCCAGCACTTTCTTCCACCTTCATACCATGACTGACACATATAAGGCTCCCCAGGACCCGCAACAAAAATGGCTGCCCACTGCTCTGAGTGTGTGTGCACTGCTGTGAGCGTGCACTTGGATGGGTTAAATGCACGACACAAATGGGACACCATACTTGGCTATATGTCACGTCACTTTCTCTTTTCTATGACATTATAATAGCCGTGATCAAATGGCAGGGTTAAGTTGAGTAAAAAGCTTATCTTGGTGATTCTCCACACACATAAAAATCTCAAGTATATCCAAATCATGTAACTGGTCAAAATTTTCCCACCGTATTTCCTTGGATGTGCATTCTTAAAGTGAATGTATTATGCAAAGAACAATTCAAATGAAATTAGATACGATCAATAGTCAATAAATCTAACAGAATAAGAACAGAAACCTTGTGGGAATAGTTTCCTAAACACCAGTGGTCAGTCATTTAAATTATCTAAGTATCATCATATATCATTATATTATTTTCCCCATAATGTAATTCAAACTGACTTTATTTCAGAGCAGACGGATGTGTCTAATTATGGAGCACAATGTCAGTGCCATCATAAAGCAACACTGGAACAGCTGAAATGCTTCCACAAGATTTTAAGCACACTTCTACACATTTCAAATGTTTTAACACTGCTACATTCAAAGTAAAATCCTCATAGCATGTATTTTGAATACTGCAGGCAGTAGGACAAAACAGAAAACGATTGCAGAGGGTTTATATATTCTAGAAAAAAGATACTTATGACAATTTTTATAAGCAATATGTTCTGTAATAATAAAACACTTTCATGGCTAGGCCTATTGTAAATAGATACTAAATAATATATTTGAAGAAAAAAAATGCTTTGAACAAACTGGATGTTACATTTCTCAATAATATAAGTAGTTATAGTGATACAAAATGGTTCATTTTCACAAGCATAATTTACACGCAGCATTACCTTTAGCTTTCCTAAAACACAAAGTCAGCTGAACCAACATGCATACATTCATCTCTGCCTGAAAAATGCTTCACAGAAGTCAATCAGATGGCAGAAGGGAAAACATCTGCTGTGTACTTTCAGTTCATCAAACATTTATACAGAGTCTGCTGGTTCAAGACATGTCCCAAATGCACCACAAGCCACCTCAGTCTGGAGATAGAACCCCATTAGAATAAAAACTGAATGCTGACCGATAACAATACAGACAGATAAGACACTTAGCGAGGATGGCAAGTGCAAAGCTAACAGAGATTTTTAAACATTAGCATAGAATATGGACACTTGAAAAGAGATGTTTTACTATAGAATTTTAGAAGCAAAGAAAATGGAATAATAGGTTACCAAAACAAAGATAGGCTACCTAAACTGTGAAAAGAACTATGTGGCAGTGGTTTGCATGTTTTTCTGTGCTCTGTATGGCCTAACAGTGCCTGTACTGTAAAGTTGATGTTTCCTATGCCTTGAAATACTGAATTAAACTTTCTTGGATATTCTGCAGTCAAAACATTTTGAACATTTTTGTAATTTGATATTCACATCCTGGATTCTAGAAGTCTGAAGACTGGATGTCTGGGATTCAGCAGCAATAGGAGACGTTGGTGCAGAGAAGACAGATGAAACCAAATACATCATCCTTTAACTCTGTCTGGGGGACCTGGTGTCTAGCCAGAACTAATGGCATGTCATTAAAATCATCCAGAGAGAACTGAGCAACTGAATCAACCACAGGATGAGCTTCAGTAAATGAGCCCAGTGCCTCAAAGCCTGGATGACAATCTCTAAGAGACCTCAAAGTCCAAGTGTTTGTCCAAATGCCTCAACGCCAATATCAATAAGAACAAGTGATTTTGTTTGTTTAAACAACACAGCCAGGAAGTTTTAAAAGCTGGACAGCTTTCATCTGTCTTCTGTCCGTTCCAAGTCCAGTCATTCATGATGTACCTGCCAAACCTTCAGAACAGCTGAGATACATTACATGCAGCGCTGAAATGGATCAGTGGATCATCTTACAGCATCCACACTAATGCCGTGGAAGAGTCTGATCTTCTGAGTGCATTTCAGGCCTCCACAGCTTCTAGGTCTAGCAGCTCTGAAGATAAAACCAACAGTCTAGACTAGTTCCATGTGGTGTAATGTAATGCAAGTGTTCATGGAGTTTCATCTCATTCTCCTAATTTATGTACATAGTTGACTGGAAAAGAGCCACTTCTAGAAGGTTCTCCTTCTACATGGCCCACCTGGGAGGGAAAGCGTGCAAGATGTTGAGGTCTTCAGTTTGGACTGTTTACAGAAAACATATTCACAGATACTGCAGAGCTGTGTGAGTGTCAGTGTGAGAGAGTTTGTATACTTACCCACCAGTGTGGGTCATCAGTTGCTGTCACTATGATGACCTCATTCTTAAAGAAAGCCAGCTGATTGGCATCAACTGCTCTACAGTCAACTAATGCTCTGACCTTTTTGGGTCTCTCCTTTAATGAGATCTGAAACACACAGAGAATAAACATTTGGATCGAATAATACACTATATGATTTTTGAAATCTACTAGACATCATACACTTGTTAACTTTGGTAAAAAAAAAAAAAAAAAGGACATCGTCCACTAAACGACTAAAGATTTCATGGTTCTGAACACAATGGACTCATAGAGAAATGTGCCTCACTGCTAGGAGACTAATGACAAATGAAACAATGTGTGTTCTAAAATTGTCTCAAAACATTAAATATTCTTGATATTCTAAGACTGGATGGAGTCTGTGCCCATCATACATACACTATGTGATTTTCTGTGAAATCAGTCAACTCTGACTGTCCAAAATCTGCAGACTGGCTATGACTCAGCAACTAATGTCAACTTCTCTAGACTGAGAATTGTTTATAGTATTTCTGTTTTTAAATTCGTGTTCACAAATAAAGGAATAACAAACTGCAAAAAAACATACTACGTAAACATCATTTGAAAAAGAAATCATATTTCTCGAGGTAAAGATAATAGCATGTCATGTTACCATGGCATTTTTGCGTGAGCGAGGTGGCGGCAGTATGATTGGCACTGTGGCACTGTAGTTAGCATTCGCTGGGGGAGGAGCAGGGTTGGGAGCCCCACCCACTGGACTGCAGTAGAGTTCCTCCTGACTGCCTGCACACCCTGGAGAAGGGGGCCAACTCTTTCCTTGACTCCCGCTGCTCGGGCGGCGATATGAGGTCGTCTTCTCTGAACTGCAGACACGTGTGATTTTTGTATGACGATAAATCACAATACTACACACATGTATTAAAAAAAAATCAGATTGAATGAATGCTACTATTTTACTATTGGTAACAATACTGAACTGATAGCTCATCAAAAATCCTAAAAATATGGATTTTGCTTCATTATTTTATTGTTATTATAATGTTTTTGTATGGGAAGTTTTTCGTAGGTAGATGGTTGAGGGAGGTGCTTACTAGGGTATGAATAGTATATTATTGTCTGTGAATTTGATGTACACTGCAGAAATTCAATAAAGAATTAAATTCAAATAAAAAAAATATGTCTTGTGACAATTTATTTTTCCAGCAATTCCTAACTAGTTACAAAGAATATAAGAAAATTACAATACCATTTATTAAGTATGATATTGAGGAAACCTCTGGCCTTGGCAGAGGACCAGGACCACAGTGACCAACCTGACAGGTCCTCTCTGACTCTGTGGTGAGGTGGAGTGATTTTTGCCTTCGGCCCCTGAGAAAAGTTGTCCCTCCCAGGAAAATGTCTGTCTATGTCCTTTTGACCCCACAGAGCTATGAGAGCGTGCAGCTGTTGGTCCAGGGGACGAAGTGCTGATTCTCTGAAAGCATCCGGTTGGGTGGGATCTCTGACGGCAGGGAGCGTGATTCTCTGGAATGGAACCTGAGATCTGAGGATCTGAACAACCTGCAGGGACACAAATTATCTTTGACCTTGCTGCGGTATGTCTAGAATAAACCTGCAGGGTTTCTACACAATTCACATATGCAACAGAGCTCAATTCTGCTTCTCAGAAAACATCTAAACATCAGATCACTGCTTCGCTTTTTTTTTATCAAGTCAAACCTGCACAAGCATTTTTGAAATTCTAAAATTCCAGATTTAAAAAGTCAATTAAAAGCTAACAAATCAGTATCTCACCTCTTTGTATTGCTTTAGCTGGCAGGGGAGGAGGCATGGAGCCATTAGTAGGGGCGCTGTTGTTGGGTGGATTTCGATATAGGAAATCAATGTTCTCATAGGTCGTGGGCAAGCTGCCTTTATTTGAATTCCATGCAGCCGAGCAGTGCCCATTGCTGCCAGAAGGAAGCAGCGGAGACTGTGAGCCCTTAAGATGGGGACTCACCTAAACAAATAGTTATTGAACATTATATTTCACATTTTAAGTCCAAACAGAGACATACTTTTATTTAAGAGCATCCATAGATTCATAGACTCGTATATTCATAATGTTCCTATTTAAAAAAATAAAACTAAAATCATAATGCTGAACCTGAGCACTGTTTTATCATTGATTCTGTAAATTCTAAAACAAAGTAGCATTATGGCATTAATCAGTTATTTTATTATTATTAAATGCAAAATAGAAAACATTTTCACCAGTGGTCACAGCCTCAGATGCCAATGTACATAGTGTTTAATGGTGAAAAATACAAATAGTAAGAAATAGTTCATCTTGTTACAGACCCTTTCGTCCAGGTCATCTTCACTGTCATACATGTCCTGTGGCGTCTCCCATGTGTATTCAACATGGATCTGAGAGTTGAACTTCCCACTCTGGGCCAATTCCAGCTAAACATGCACACAAAGAAAATGTAAGAAATCCACAGCCAATTCACTAACTCACTTATGACCAGATTATAATCACATTAGTGATCAAATTCAGCTCTATTCTTTTTCATTTGTTGTTTTTATACTATAATGAGTCAAAGGTCGGATGACACCTGGTCTTTTATTTGGAAACACTGGTATTTATAACAGCTACTAGGTTGCCTTTATGTGATGATATTATTATATGCAAGGAAAGGGCAAGGGAAGTTCCTTATGAAAACACTGTTGCATGAGACTTCAGGATATTAAACAGGATAAAGTTGAACCTAGTCAACCTAGGAATAATATCTCTACAAACACGTGCTCACATACATGCACAAAAGCTCTATGCAATATCTGATATTTACCAATTCGACACACTGCATGTGCTGCAGTCTCTTGGCAATGTCTAGAGCTGTCTCACCCGCCGAGTTCACTACAGGACAATCAGAACAATGCAAGGGTCAAAATCAGGACAGACTGATCAATCTATCTCACTCTCAAAATTGAATACAGTCTGTCATAATCATATGCGGATGGATAGATAGATCGATAAACAGACTATCTATCCACCATGTTCCTTGTTGAATTTGTGTACATGTGAGTATTGTATACCTGTGTTTAAAACAGCCTTTGCTTTGAGCAGAAGTTTCAAGCACTCTGATTTGTTGTATAATGCACAGTAATGAAGTGCTGTGTTTCCTTCTGCGGTCTTCTTTTCCAGGCAGCCACTGAGAAAACACACACAAAGCAGTCAGCTACGGACATCCTACTTGGATGCTGATGGATCCGTGACAATAACGGATTTCTCTAACCAGTTTTGAGCTAGAAAATCCACCAGAGCCAGAGAAGTCTTCTCAGACATGCGCACAGCTAAATGAAGACCGGTCTCCTTCAGGTCCTGTTAGACACAGAAGAGAGCAAGATAATTCTACAGGCTGCTGCAAACCGGCCACTGTCTCAGCGAAAAAAAAACTTACTGCTAATCACCATTCCAATAAATCACAGCAGACTGGATGAGGAGTGACGGAGAAGATTAACAAATTAGAATGAGTTGCTGTTACAGTATACAATTCGGAGTATATGTGTATGTGTTAAAATGTTGGTGATTCAGTCACTGAATCATTCAAGTCAAATTCTGTCTAAGAAAAGAGACTTTGTCCAAATAACACACACACACACACAAAACAAACTCAAACACAAGTACAGCAGTCATTACACAGCTTGTGTTTACTTCCTGAGTGGGCTGAGGAGAGGAAAATCTAATTAGAGATGGAAAAAGGGAGGAAATACAGAATTACAGTGAGAGTGTGAATGATGTATGATTAATTACGTTTAATCACACAGATGTCTCATTTCTGCTTATAGGCTCAAAATGATCAAAAAGACTAAACTAAACCACAGGAAGACTCATAGGATGGAAGTACCCTGTGAAAGCTCTAAACATCTCAAGAAATTCCTAAAGCACGAGTGACGGTATGTTTATAAGCCTTGATGGTTTTATCGTCACTGTGGTGGTGTTTGTGTATATATGGTGGGACTGAGGCTCTCACCTGTCCGTCAGGTGTAGCCACAGGTTTGGACAGGTCCTCTCCCTCTGCATAGAGCTGCAGCAGTGACGTGAGATCTTTGCTGCTCACAGTGTCATACACGTGGT
The DNA here is from genome assembly GCF_963082965.1 of Carassius carassius. NCBI lineage: Eukaryota > Metazoa > Chordata > Actinopteri > Cypriniformes > Cyprinidae > Carassius > Carassius carassius. The sequence continues at coordinate 12,465,208 of NC_081785.1, forward strand.
ATGCTTCAGAGTGTTCTTTTGGAAGGACGTAGCGTCGCTCTGCATACTTCGCTACAATGTACTCCTTCCTTGCTGTCCTGAGACATGCAAACAAAAGCAAAATGAAGTCAACAAATTCTGAGCTATGGAGCTATATACACGTGACTGCACAGTAGGACTCACATGTCACTTTTTGGGAGGGGCTTGACTGCATCATTGGGCAGGTTGACTTCCATGATGTCATTAAACTTGGCATTTCCAATGCTCACTGCCAACTGGGAACCAAAACACAACTGATAAACGGATGTTTGCAGTAAAAGACCACAGATATTTGATCACCGAATTCATGCATCCAGCTTCATGTTTGGTAATTTATCTGTTATCTAACTGACAACAAGTAACAACTAATAAATAAAACTCATGTGTGCAGGAGCACACAGTTCTGCTTTACTGTCAGAGATAGAAAGCTCATATATATACACATGTACAGATGTGAGTCACTTCACCTGTGAGTAACTGCTGACTCAGACCCAGAGGATTATTGGTAAAAAGTTCAAGATAAATATGATATTTACCACACACAAAAAAGTAAATGTGAACTGTATAATAAATAGACCTAAATTATCTTTTTACGTTTTGGTGTGTGTGTGTGTTTACCAGGAGCTCAGATGTGCTCAGCACATCAAGAGTGAGAGACTGAATTCGTGAGTGATGTACTCCAAGCTCACGATGGATTCCTGAACACTCGATACAGGTGAGAATGCCCAGGTTAGTGGAGAGCCAGGTGGGTTCTAAAGAGAATAACACACGTCAACATTCCTTTGCCACTCTTTAACAACTTTTACTAACCAATAAAGTGTTTTTCAAGAGCTCTTCATAAAGATAATGCAGTATTTCTGTGGAACAGACATAACGTTATGCATTGCTTAAATATTTAATTGATCTAAATATTCTTGTGTAAGAAATACATATGCAAAACTATGTAAGGCTTAAATTATAACTCTCTCTTATCATTTTGATTTGATTTAGAATAACATAACATGGGATTTCTTTATTTGCGACACGGTAAGTGGCCATTCACGAGTGCAGTGTTCAAACACGTGCATCTCACATGTCTAGCAAAAAATACAAATAAAATAAAAGGAAATGCATTCTCTGTGAACGGCCCCTAACAGCATTTAAAAACATATTCTGAGACCTGGGGCTCCACAGTCACAGCAGGCTTCATTGCCTGGCTGGTTTCTCAGGCCTGAGATCACAGCTCGGACAAGCTCCTGGAGACCACTGTCCTGAAACTGAAGCTGATCTCCTCCGAGAGCCGTGTTCAAGGCCTCCTCCTTACTGTTCTGCAGCACAGACACCCATCTGCAAGAAGACAAATGAAGGGATTACAAAGAAAAGACAGGTGTTCATATCAAAAGGTGACCTTTCAGATACATCCGCTGCATCTTAAACATTTAGTCTTTCTTTATCTTACTCTTTCCTTTTTATTCTCTCTCTTCTTGAGAAGCAGGTTTTGAACCTGCTCTCTCTCCTGCATGTCTGTACATGCCACTCTGTAGAGTACAATAAAGATTTCACTGTATGGAGGGGGTGTTTCGTGTGTAAATTTCTGCACTTACATCATGCATTCTTGTTCGTCCTCAGTCTGGAAATGGTATGTACGATTGTCTGTAAGGACAAAGAGAGAAAGTGAGAAATAAATAGTATGTGCGTATGTTGGGCCTCTTTGCAAAGGTAAAATGATCCTCTTTCACACATAGATTCTTGAAAATACACGGATGATGTGTCCCGTGATCGTTTGATTTTTCACTGATTTTCTTTTTCACACATCCTGTAAAGACACATGACATTAAGATGTGACGTGTAATGTGACACGTAGCGTTTCAAAGCTGGCAAATGATCTCAGCTTCAGCGCGGATAGTGAGGAGCTCCCTGATCTCTGCTTCATTATGGTTTGCACTTATTCCCTCATTGTGAATGCTGATCTGCGTTCAAAACACCCAGTAAAAGAGTTGCACGATAACATGCATCATCACTACAACACACCCTTTAAGGCATTGGTCCTGGCTTGTGTTCACACCATAGACTGTATAAAAACAGGGCTCATTCCGGGATTGATCCCGGAAATGTTACTAGGTCCCCATTCCGGGACCATTCCCAGGAATAATCCCGGGACATATTAGCATTCACACAGAAAGCACTCCGGCAATTTTCAATTTCGACCCCCTGCCGAATTATTACCCCCCTCGTTCATGTCAAAATCCTGATTGCCTGATCCTAACCCCTCCCCCTACACCTACTCCTAAACCTACCAATACTAGGGAGGTGATAGTCTGGCGGGAGGTCAGAATTGGGCACAACACCGGCAATTTTCCGGAATCAACGTGCAATGTGAAAGAGGCTATGAAAAAAACATTCTGATATACAGGAAATCAACAGAAAAAAAACAGGTCAGGACTAGCCACTCAACTTACCTGCATTCCATGATCCACATACACCTACATACTATTCATAGAAATGTTATTTACATACTTCTGAAAACCTACATGCATAACACACCTCGCCTTGTTTAACTTACTCGATTTCCCTGAATCCATCAAATACTGGTCAGTTACATCACCAGCACTGAACTATTTCCAGCCATATATGGCTGGAAATATGGCATATCCCTGGCTAACCCTTGGATATGTTCAGAATACCATACTATTCTTATTATTCCTGAGGTATATAGTACTGTACACAGTATGCAAATGTCTGCATAGAATACCAAGACAACCCATTATATGTATTAAAGAAAAAAAGAAAAAATTAAATTAAAATGTCTACTTACAATGTTTTACTATTATAAGTGAGAAAGTTTTGTGACAGCAATCTATCATACAACTGCTAAAAAATGTACATTGCCTTCTGTTTCACTTATTGTTTTTTAAAGATAAGCAGAAAGTATAGAGTGTGTGCTGCACACTATTCAATCATTAGTATGCTAATTTCCCCATTCTAAACATAGTTATTTTCTTCATACCACAGCGGAGATGAAAAGGGTGAAAGGTCAGAGATCAACGTACGTGTAACTAAATCAAATGTTCTCTTTTCCTCAGGGTTGGGCCGCACCTGACATGTCAGGAGGTTGAGCTTTGCAGGTGGTCTGTTGATCTGAGAGTGAGAGAAGAACCATAACATTTTTAAAGTGCATTCTCATCACATATGTGGTCACTCACTAAATCACAGGCAAACAAATCTCACTTGCAATTATTTTGTGTGCAAGACTGATGCTAAAGATGTGAGTAAAAGCTTACAGAAAGTTTATGGTTGCTAAAACACTGAAGCTGGAGGCACACAGACATGTAAGCAAAACCAGTGAAAGTTTGGGGGTTTTACAATATGGATGATTCCAAATGAATCACTTTTATGTGTTTTGGCCTGTGCTTTGCGGTTCTGAAAGGAAATTGCGATGAGTCTTTCTCATAAAGCATGGGAAATCTGATCGCAGGCCTCTGAAGCTCAAGTAATCACTCTAGAACTGGAAACAGCATTTGTGTGCCATCAGTCAGTTTATGATTTGAGCTAATTAAACAACAATCACTCAAGCAAGAGTACTGTTTCAGCCATAGGATTTATATCGAAGGTTTTTAAACAAAAGTTAATGTTAAGTACTTAAATTCCTATCAGCCAAACAGATTTAAAAAGACTGTAATATAATGAAGTATGTGTAACTGCAAGGTGTTGAGCTGTGTATTTGCATCTCCAAAATCTCACCGTGCTGTGTGAAATGGTGAGACAGCCATATTTAACCCCACACTTCCTCTTCTGCCAAACCTTTCTGATCCTAAAAAACAAAGATGGAAAAACCTTAACAATTTAGGTTCAAAAATAGAAGCATGTTTTAACCTTACCTTTATTATTTTTCTCACAGAGATAAAATTGGACCATATTAAGTGGTCCTTGGGATTACATTTTATACAGTGGACTGCTTTAGATTATAAACTCTATACGCAGAAATAACCAGTAGCCAGTTGTTAATTGTACTGATTTTTTAGCTCTCTAGTTACAATCAGTAATTAACTAACAACAAAAATGGCAGACACGTTTATTCTAATGCTCTGATCAAAAACTAGTAAGACAAGATGAATGTGGGCATGTGTTTTGTGAGCTGTAGGCTGGGCTCAGAGGTTTTAAGAGAGTGCAAGTAAGACTCTAGTGCAGCAAGAGACTAAACCACATTTAATAGAAAACAGCTGTGTGAGAGGAACACTGTGATAAACCCCCATACACACACTCTCAACTGTGAGCCTTAAGTCACAAAGCTCAGACTGATGCTTTATGTTGCTAACTATCTGTGCTGCACGACTCTCAGGACATTATAACTCATTCCTTCATTTATTCTGCTCAGAGTTTAAAAAGAAGTGAATATACAGTATATCATTACATAGACTGAGAGCAGTGTGGAGAGCGTTTCCCGAGGAGCACACACTCATCCCATGTGGCAAAAAGCAAGCAGGAGCGGAATACTGCATCATGTCAGAAAAACCTTTAATAAGCCCATGTAATAAAAATAAACAGTTGGTCTGTTGTTGTTTTTGGGGGGTTTGTGACCTTCGCAATTTAAGGAAGTAGACAGTAATGTTTAACTCACCCATCGCTCTTCTTAAGAAGGAATCCAGATTTCTCTGTGCCATATTTCTTATTGCCTTGAGGCTGGTGAATGCTATATCCATGGCCAGAGTTCTTCCCGTTTAGAAAATCCTATGAAGACGCAGAACAAGATTTATTGTAATTGTGGTCAACATTATCTTCATCTCCGAAATATAGTTTTTAAAACCAATTATGGCCACAGACAAGCAGTTTTTCAGTCCATCTGACTCTGACTACATTCATGAAGAAAATGCATTACTTTGAGCTAGAAGTATTGCATTCTGGGAGTTGTATTTATTTTGGAGATTACCTCTTTGCCATCCACCTGTAGTTGTGTTCTAAGTGAGTCGCGCAACTGAGAAAGCTGTTTTACTTCTTCGTCCTGCTCCTGACGAACCTGTGAACAATAACAGCAAAGTGATGTGGGGTTTGTATTTGTGCAACACAATGTGACTGGTCCTAGAGATTACAGGCTTACACTGGAGCACATCCCTCTGTTTTGTAATCCAGCTCAGGACCAAACCAACACAGCCAGAAATCCTGCATTACTCAAAGCCTGTTGACATTTTGTCTTCGGCCCCCAGTACAAAATTCCAGCAGTTTCTTTAACCAATTTCCATCAAATAGTATTTTTAAAGGAAATTTTTCCTTTTGGAAAGCTGGATTGTGGTTGTCTCATTTTTTTAATTTTATTTCCTTTTATGTGCCAAATGCTGATTCGTTATGATTAAAAGAGGACAAGTTGAAACCGGAGAAATGTCAGTTTAGAAACATTACCTAAACCAGTTCTGCTATAAAACACAGTCATCTCAACACCAATTCCACAAGCCCTATCCTGCCTTCTCCTCATAGAATCAACAAACTGTCAAAAAAATTGCAAACTTTAATATGAGAAAGATCATTTAATGAACACCATTATTGCTGTGTGATATTTGCTCTAGACCGGGTCAGATCTCTTTACAACCATGACCAGACAAGGCTTGCAGAACAAGTAATGCTGCTAGGAAACATCAACTGAAAAATACTGAATATAATTAGTTTTTTAAAACAGCTTTTTTGTTCATTCTTTAGGGAGACTTCAGTGAGACAAATCTAAGAGCCTGGACAGAATCAATATAATAGCTTGGGTCCAAAATAAATGTTTACTTGCCGTCTGCTGCTTACATAGGCAGCAGGTTTCTCTGGGAGTATCCTAACCGTCATGAAACCACACAAGTGACTGACTTTTGCAACTCTGTGTGTCATCCCTCAGTACAGTGCAATGGAATACTCATGCGAGCAACATAGCTTGTTAACATTTTAATAAGCTAGTGTACACTTTAATTTGCCTAACATGCCAAACATTTGTAATATAAAAAAACATTTTATTCATATTTTTCATTACTCATCCACCATCTTGTATTTTATTCTTTCAATAAACTTGTTGAAATGCATTTTTGAATTGCTTCCTCTGCAAAAGATAAATGCATTGACATTTTTTGCAATGACTTTTTGAAGCAGTCTATCATGTATTAAAATGCTGTCAAGGTAGGCTGCTGACTAGAAAGCTAATGTGCGCGCAAAAAATATATTCAGTAGAAATTAATGGAATGCAACAAGGTCTTTCAAAAGAACTGATTCAGCTAGACTAGACATGTAAAATTGATTATAAAGTGTAGATGAAAATCTTCCTCAAACGGAACTTAAAGAATCTTATTTCATCATGTTATGACTATACCAGGTCATGACTAACATGAGAAACTGATAGTTTCAAAACACTGAAGGTGTGTGTGTCTACGCATATGGTCTGATTTTCTGCAGTACATTAAGAAAACAAACAAAAACAAAGGGAAAAAAACAAGATGAGCCATTATGTCAGCTCATCGCCTCTCTAAGAAAACAAACCATCCAGTTAGAACTGCCCTTTAAGATCCACACAGATACTGGGTTTGACAAGTCTATTACCGTATGTACAGAGGCTGCTAACTTCTCCACAAATGGACCCAGATTCTCTGCGGCCTTCAGTCCATCCTGGAAAAAACTGAGAACACACAATAGCAGTGTTTAGCCATCTCAAATGTCAATGACATCAATACACACACCCACAAAGCCACAGAGATTCAATCATTACAGACAGAGAGCTGATGAAAGATTAGCAGGATTAAATCTTCTCTGCATAGTTGTTCAAATTCATCTGAGATAAATATGCTAAAGCCAGTCTTATAAGGGGCCTTAACCCAGACATAAGTGTAATGTGAGAAGCCAATTTAGCAAGGTTTTACTGCATCTGAAAAGGAAGCTGGTGCTTTTAGAGGATCTAAATTTGGTTTAGACGTACTTAAGTTGGGCTTGAAAGTACTTGATCAGGCTCTGCAGTAGATCTGGACCTTGTCGAACTTTCAGCTCCTGAATCTTCAGTAAATACTGTCAAAGCAGAGAGAGACAGAAAAAGTTGTTATTTCGTCAACAAAGGTCAGTCCCACGGCTGTGTCCCAACATTGTGACTCACCACAAAGCAAAAGTAGATGAATCTAGCGCAAACATTAATTAAAAGTTGAAATGCACTACACAACTTTTTTTGCCATGATTTGGAGTCTGGAGGAGACAATGCTAGTTACCAAAACCAGTCTGCAGAATTTGGGCTGTCAGATTTCACAGATCGTGTAGTGTATGATTCAAACAGACTCCAATTTTGTAGTGTTCCTCCAAGTGTATTCCAGCTTTATGGACTGAAAACAGAAACTAAATTATCTAGTCAAACTAAATCATCTAGTTTTCTAAAAGTTGGCATACATGAGCATGAGTAAACGTTTCTATGGAGATTAAAAAAGGTGAAAGAAGCCATTGGAGAAGTTAACATGGTCAGTCACATTTGGAAGAAATAACGCATGTCTCCACTATAAAAAGAGAGCAAAGTGGAGACATCTGGAGCTCTGTGGCTGGGAAAGGGAGTGCTGTAGACCACCAAAAATCCCCTCTCTTTCATTATTCCTCCACTTCACTCCTTCTTTCCTTATTCTTTCTATTACCACAGCTGGGTTCAAATGGCGTAGCCCATAGTTCCCCATTTCTGCTAACTGCTACGCACACAGTATATGGAACTTGGACATATCACCTCAGACGTGGAGTGAGGTCATCAATAATCACACATGAACACAATTGTGGTCTCACACAAACAAACAAAAACAACCCAAAGCTTATTGGTTTCAGCTGACTTCACACACTTATTGAATTTACAAAGAACATGTTTAACACCACAGAGAGGTTAACAATCTGAGGTAACCCATTAATGACATTCTAAGACACACACACACACACACATACAGCTGCACTAACCGCACTTATTGAGACGCTCACACAATGCAGTCTTGGTCAGGTTAATTTTGCACACGTTTCATAGTCTGTTAACCAGCTGCCCTCGTACGGCCTTTTATACCTCACACATCTGCAACATGAAGTTCCTTCTTTCTCTTTCCATGTCCTCCGCTGTGTCTGTTGATTCCAACCGGATCATTCCATGCGGTTTCTGTGTCTCCCTCCTTTCTTTCTTCAGCCTGCCTCTGAAAAGCCCAAGTAAAAAATAAATGAAGAAAAAGACAAAAGAAGATTATGAAATAGTTTCGCTTGTGGACTTGTATTTAAGACAAGCCAAGTGGTGATCTTGTATTAAATCTTATAGGAAGTTTTGTACCAGGAGAACGATTTTACTCTGAAACTTACATTTTAGCATCATAATCCTTCCAGCTTTTCTCCATCAGTTTTTTCAGCTCCTGAGAGAGAAAATGCAATATAAGAATAAAGTATTATATATATATATATATATATATATATATATATATATATATATATATATATATATATATATATATATATATATATACACACACACACACACACACACACACATATATACATATATATATATACACATATATATAAATCCATATATATGCACACACATACACATGAAAGACTGTGTTGCCTTAAAACCGTGATGCAATAAAGGCCATCTTTATTGTGGACAATTAATGTTGTGCAAAAAATAATGCAAAACAAATATTTTAAAGAATTATTAAAACTTGATCTCTGAGCCCTGCACTGTCTCCACTTCTCATACCGGTTAAACTCATAAAGAAAGGTGTGGTGCAGCTATTGCATTTCTGACACAATAACCCCAAACAAGCTACATGCCAAACCTTGTTACAAAACAACATGACGCATTGTTGACTCTTTAAAGAATGAATTTAACTCCTTATTAGTCTCCTTATTTCAACTTTCAATTCATTTGGGGTTTTAGTTGAGTGTGACGCAGCAGGAATCTGTCTCACTCACCTGCCTGCTGTCTCTCAACTCAGTCTTTAGCACGTTCTCCAGAGGGAAAGAAATGATGTTGTTCAGGTTTTTCACCTAAAGAATCATCAGAAAGTACACATAAATTCAGGCAGACACACACTAGAGAACAAACAGGTATGACAAAATAATGTAACAGAGACAGAAACCAGAAAGAAACTAAAAACAACATCTGAAAGTCAGCCAGAACATAGTGCAAATGTTAATGTTAACTATAACTCACTTTTCAAAGTGAGTGCTCACATTTGCCTGGCAAGGCATAACCCTTCCTAGTCTAGTCGGGAAGTACAAATGCTTGCAAACCATAAATCTGCATGTTAAAAATGCAAAAGGTAAAACTCTGTTTGGGATTTCTCCTCAGCCAAGTGAATAAAAGTGCTCAACAAGTATAAATCTTCCTTAGGAAAGAATGTGCAAGGACAAACCCACTCCAGGATGAAAGAAAAATCAGACCGATTTATTTCAAACAAAGGACAGCATTTCAGACATTTAGTTCCCCCTTTAAATATCAGTTTTAAATCTACTGATATGTATATATATATATATATATATATATATATATATAAAATGTAAAAAAAAAAAATTTATGCATTTATGCAATTTATCCAAAGCGACTTACAGTGCATTCAGGCTATCAATTTTTACCAATTTTTTAATCATGTGTTCCCGGGGAATAGCATAATGTGATAGCACAATGCTCTACCAATTGAGCTACAGGAACACACACACACACACACATTATATATATATATATATATATATATATATAGCCACTGAGCCGTATAGAGACAGGCATTGGTACTGAATGATAAAAACACCTTGCTAGACCACTAAAAAAAAAGACACTCAAACCTAAGTAAACTTTTTCACAATAAATATTAAATACATAATGTGCTATACACATGAGTGTAAATTAAAAGTAATCATGGGAGTCATCTCATAATGGTGCTGGATATGGATTTATAACCTTGCAAAATGGATGTATGAATACAAGTCTTTATGGATAGGAAAAATGGGCTTGACTCTGAGGGAAAGTTTAGTCCCCACATAAGGACACTAAATCAAATGGAGATTATTTTCTTAGCAGAGTTTCGCTTGTATTCTTTAGGCTGAGGTTCCTGTCCCTGGTGATTGCTTGATTGACAGCTCAGTGGTCAGATGCTATCCCCTCATGCTCTCAGGTCTGGTATAAATTACCATCACCATGGAAACTATCAGTGGGAGGGTTCTGGGAGCTGTGGTTTGAGGGGCCCGCAATCGCCTGCAGCTGTTGAACCCCTGCTGACCCTCACACACACAAAACGAACTCTCCCAGTCCCCGGTGTACATTGTACAGCTGAAAGTCTGCTGTTTTTTATTCAGAAGTATATCCAGAAGACAAACCCAACAGGCACACACCTAAAGGTGCTTTCTGAACAATAAAACTGGCAGGTCAGACAGTACTTCAAAAGTTTCCTCTCAAAGGTGGAAAAATACTCATGTTGGCCTTGAATTATAAAGGTAATTAATGTTAACACTTCACTGAACTTTATAATGCTCCTGGAGGCATAATTTTTGGTAAACCGAAATGTGCTTTTTAACGGCCAGTGTTTTATATACATTTAGAGAGCAGAGTGATGTTGTTGTGATTTATAATGACAGCAAATATGAAGTCCGTGAAAATTCTGATTTCCACGATTGACTTAAAATTCCCTCAAAAATATCTGAAAACAGAAAACCTGTCAGTAGACTTTTGACTGACACAAGAGACTAACACTTGAACACTTGACTACAATATATCAGATTCCTCTGCTCCAAGGAATGGGCCTTAAGTGGGATAAAAACAAATATTAAACACTATGTCACTTTTAAAGTGTTCTGTATTTGTAGTTTGTGGTTTCAGGATGGTGTCCTGCTCACCAGGTTCTTGAAAAGTGCTGTGATCTCTCGTGTGAACACGGCCAGGTTCAGGAACCCTGTGGAGATCTCGTTATTATCCTGCATCAGGTGACTTTTCCCCAGATTCTCCAGAACCTCTGTGTAGTGTTCCTTATTTTCCACATGACCTGGGAACACAACATCACACAATCAGAAACAAGACAATCCTGTGACCTTTCTGCAGATTACAGGAGACACAAGAAATCAATACAAAACTGCATTTGCAGTCCACTTTTCTTCCGTAATGTGTCACATTTCCATGAGAAACAGGATATTCATTGAAAATCAAATGTAGGGTGGGACTTGATTTTATCCATCAGGAATTGACAGGATTGTGAAAGCATCTATAGTACAGTCTGAAATTATGTACTGTCAGAGTATACTGCTCAGTAATATTTGTGAAATATTTCTAGCATTCAAAATAACTGCTTTCTATTTTAATATATTTTTAAATGTAGTTTATTCCTGTAATGGCAAGGCTAAATTGTCATCAGCGATTACTCTTCAGTGTCACATGATCCTTTAGAAATCAATCTAATATGATGATTTGGTGCACCAGGAACATTTCTTATTATTATCAAAGTTGAAAACAGCTGTGCTGCTTAATATTTTTGTAGAAACTGTGAATACCTTGATGGATACTTTGGTGAACAAAATTCAAAAGGATTTTTTTTAATTGAAATTGTTTCTAACTTTATAAATGTCTTTCCTATAACTATGACTGAATATTAAAATACTTTAAAAAAATGATAACAGCTGAAGCACAGTGAGTTCCTGGCAAGAAGATTAAAAACACCACAGGCTCAAGCTACACTACAGATCAAAGAGCTCTCAGCTCCTCAGCTATAAAATAAATAGGTACACTTCTTAGAAAAGAGCTGAATCAAAGACAAACCATCCTCATTTATGATGATCACAGTATTTGTGGGAGCACATGCTGGACTTTCCAAGGGAACATCCCTGGAATTAGCATACTGTGCTATAGCTAAATATGTACACATTTGTCTGTATTGAAATCCTCTGTCGTTGCACAAAAAACATTCCTATCAAGTGATCAATGCCCTGTCATTCTAGGGGTTGGGTTAGGGCTTTGATTGGTTGATCAGGAAACTGTTCCAGGAAAAACAAAGTACGTTGACCAAGGAACAAACCCTAATTGGGTACATGACATGCATTGTGTCCTAAACCCAGTTCACCTGAATAACTTAAAAAATAAAAATAAACAGTAGAAATCAGCATATTGATATCCACATCAGGGAATCAGTCTAGACTCTAAAGAGTATGGGAATGTAAGATCACTTCCTTAATAAATAAAATTGCATTATCTGGTTTTGGGTTGAGTTCTGTTTTTCAACACAGGAGAAATAATTAGCATCACTTAATAATTAGTGCAATAAGGGGGACTTCAATCAACAGTGTTTTTCCAGTGAGTCAGTCCAGCTCAAACAACACTGCACTTCACTCGCAGGCACCATGCACTCTAAGGACCTACCTTCCCTGATCTGGAAACAGTTTAATTCTCTCCCCAGGCATCTGTGAGCACTTTTAGACATAATTTTAATTTGTATTGTTAATTCTTTTCTTGACATGTTTGAGACCTTGATCTGATCCAGAGATGGTAAATGAAGCTCAAATGAACCTTGAAGCAGATCCTGTTCCTGGATTTTTTGAAAATAGACCCCTAAATAAACACTTTAAAGTGCCTGCCACATCTGTGTTTGCATGTGTTAAGCAACATTTAGTCCACGGTCAACAGCTCTGTTTTACACTGTGACACTGTAGATTACACAGACAATATAGACTAAATATACAGCTCTCTAAATAACCTTCACATGAATAAACTTCATAGTCTCCTATCATCCCTGAAATGAATTAATTTATGAACCTCATACATCCCTCACTGAAGATGAGTTTTTATTGCCCAACAGGTGAAAATAATGTAAAATACTGTAAAAAACAAAAACAAAAAAAAAACATATTTTCATGACTCCAACCTTAACTAAACTAAACTAAAAAGTCCACAAATATATTTTATTTTTCAATACATGGCATATTATAAAACTCAAAACCTTAACAACCCACCTGAATAAAGTTGATAAAGTAATAAAGTAAAACTAGACTAGGCCATTTTTTTTTTATTATTATATAAAAAAATACCAAACTTAAATTAAAACTAAGCTTAAAAACTTAAATTACTATTTTCTAAATTATAATAACGTGGATTTGGGGCATCATTCATGTTCACAGCACCAACATTGAGCCATGGATTTCACTCCAAAGTGACTTGTAGATTTGTTCACATCTGTAACAAAGTATGAAAAATACTAATAGTAATACTAACCACTAACAAAATAACAAAAAGAACATCATCAGCAAGAAGCTTGGTGATAGGAGACAACTGTTTGTGCGATTATTCGGAAATGGAAGAAATACAAAACAACCATCAATCGGCCTCGTTCTGGAGCTCCGTGCAAGATCCTGCCTCATGGGGTAAGGATGATCATGAGAAAGGTGAGGGATCAGCCCTGAACTACATTGTAGGAGCTTGCTACTGATCTTAAGGCAGTTGGGACCACAGTCACCAAGCAAACCATTGGTAGCACACTATGGACTGAAATCCAGCAGTGCCTGCAAAGCTCCCCTGCTCAAGAGGACACATGTACAGATCTGTTTAAAGTTTGCCAATGAACATCAAAATGATTCAGAGAAGGCTTGGGAGAAAGTGATGAGACCAAAATTGAGCTATTTGGCATTAACTCGACACACTGTGTTTGGAGGGAGAGAAATGCTGACTATGACCCCAAGGGCACCATCCCTACAGTCAAGCAGAGGTGGAAACATAATCTTTAGGGCTGTTTTTCTGCTAAGGGTACAGGACGACTTCACCACATTGAGGGTCAAATGGGCGGGGCAATTTACTGTAAAATCTTGGACAAGAACCTCCTTTCCTCAGCCAGAACAATGAAGATGGGTCTTGGATGGGTCTTCCAGCATGACAATGGCCCGAATCATACCACCAAGGCAACAAAGGAGTGGCTCAAAAAGAATTACATTAAAGTCATGGAGGGGCCTAGAAGTCTCTAGATCTCAATTCTATAGAAAATCTATGGAGGAAGCAGAAACTTTGAGTTGCCAAATGACAGCCAAGAAACCTTAAGGATTTAGAGAGGATCTACGTATAAAGAGAAGTGGATCAAAATCTCTTATGAGATGTGTGCAAACCTGGTGACCAACTACAAAAAATGTCTTAACTCTGTGCTTGCCAACAAGGGCTTCTGCACCAAGTACTAAGTCATGTTTTGCTTGGGGATCAGATACTTATTTCACTCACTGAAATGCAAATCAATTTCTAACCTTTATTATTAACCTGAAATTTTTTTGGTTGGTATTCTGTCTCTATACATTAAAATAAACCTACCATAAAAATTTCAGACCCTTAATTTCTTCGTAAGTGGGCAAACTTGCAAAATCAGCAGGGGATCAAATAAATATTTTCCCCATTGTATTTAATATACAGTATATTGACCCAAAAATCACTGGACTCAAATACTGGTTTCTAACCAGGATGAGAAAACAGTAAAAGAGTAAGATTCAACTAAACCTGCTTGATGCTGCACAGAACCGATAAATGCACTCGCTGTGAATCAGCTACAAAACAAACAACTATATGGATGGGGTGAATCAAGAAGGAGTGGTGATTTTATCGGGTTCAGGTTTGGACTCACTCCTAAACCAAGTTTAGCTCCACCACAAACACACAGGGGCAGGAAATTGAGGCCCCTCAATAGTAGTGTTACCGGAATGAGACATCGGATTTCAGTTAAAAGAAAGAGAGAGAAAGAGATTGAGTGACGATGAGGAGGGATGTGATCAAACATGGAGTCTCCTTTGCTTTAAACTACACTATGACTCACAGAATTGAGAAATGGTGCATGCGCCCTCAGAAATGAGAAGCAGGCAGATCTGAGATACAATTCCCAGAAACCATGATCATTCCAGTCAGGTCTTTTGAAAGCACAACACAACATTATAAATAGTGTATTGGCCAGGTCTGTGGGGCAATTTCTCATTTCGGAGAGGATGGAGCAGATGTTAACACACAGATATCCCCCTGATGTTTCAGTACATTAAAGACGCTGATAGTAAAAAAAAAAAAAAAAAAAAAATTAAAAATTTGATCATGTTATACAGAGGTGTAACCAGTGGCCACGTGCCTTGTGCAGGATGGACAGGATAAGGCACTGAAACTGTATGTATGTTTACTCAGTGTAGGGTCATTAGGAGACCTCAGGAGAACTCTGAGGTTGAATAAAACAGTGAAGCAAGTTTCAGTGGTTTTTATTTTCTACACTCTGACTGTGTCAAAAACAGGAAAACGCAAGATCTGCTCTTTATTTAAGAGATTAGTGATCGTGATGTCAGTGCAAGTCTGGGCCCCAATTTCTTTCATCCTTAATTTGTGTGACAGAGAGAGTGAGGAAGAGAAACTAAGAATGACCTCACTGCAAATCTTTTATGAAAATTATTTTTGGAAGACTTTTTTTCACAAATCTAACTCTTTCACTTCTATTGTTATTTAATTAAACATCTTCATGGCATTACAAGCGGACTCTGATGTAACAGTCTGAGGTTTGAATACTAAGTGATAATGAACCAGACCTCCTGAAAATCTCTAAAACACCACCTCATATTACCCAAAGCTCCAAGAATACATATTTATACTAGATATACTAGACCAGTAGTTTTCAACCAGCGGCCGGGGCCCACTGAGAAGTTTTAGCAAACTTCAAAGAGTCCCTCAAGATGACTTTAAAATCAACTAAGACAAGCAAAGAAAATCCTATTTCTTTTTAAATTTACTCACTCAACAACAACTTTTTTTTTTTGAAGGGCCAGGGATCCCACAGGGGAGAATGTGATAGCCTAATTTTAAAAGTGTGATTTCTAGACCTGAAAAAAGTCAGGTAAATTAATAAAAATCTTTCCACAAATCCACAAAAAAAGACTTCACTCACTGAGTCCAGAGATGTGGGTTGCTTTCACAATTTTCTTCATCCTCTGTAGGGACATCTGGTCCAGCTCTAGAGACTGGGGCAAGACAACAGAGAAATAAAAAAAAACATTATAATAGAAATTCATTACTATCTTCAACATCAACTACACTCTTCAACTTCATGTAATCATTGACACAAACATGTTCAACTGGTTGCAGGGCAACGCTTAACTGTTTTTAACTGAACAAATATCCCAATAGTTGTCAAGCAGTCTTTCTATAACATCAGGCAGCCACAATGATGTCAGAACAGGTGAATCAAGCCTCACTAAAGACAATGACGACTCTTAATGATTCAGAACAGAGACGATTTACAGTAAAGAATTAGTGCAATAGACAGAAAGAGACGCTCCTCCGTGGGAATCTAATATGAGTTCAAATATCAGTGGTTTATCTAATGTTTTGGTTTATTAGGATCAGATAACATCAGTTTGTTTAACCTCTTTGGTCAGAAAGTGTCGGTTCAGAATGTAAACATGAAAACTGAATGTGAATATCATAATGAAAGGTTTTAAACCACCTTGAATCTTTGCCCTTACAACACACTGATGTACGCATGCTGCTGGCTGCCAGAGAATGTTTAGTCTGATCAATGCCTAATAAATCAGAGTCAAGACAAACTTTCATTGGTTCTGTTTTGTTTCTGTCTGTAGCTTTTTGGTATTCCCTCAATACTTTAAAAAAAAATAATGAAAACATATCCATGTTTGCATGCAGGTTCTTCCGAAGAAACATTATGTCCTACTATATGCTTTTTACTTCCTTGTGTTATTTTCCTAAGTTTACACAGGGAAATGGTTTCATTTTCCAGTTTATCCTGGTATGAGGAAAAACCTGAGCAGTGCTTCGACCTTAGGATTTTTGCCAAATCTCTTATCAAGCGTTCTTTCAACAGCATTGAAACAGGGACAAGGACAAACCACTTCATCAAAGGGCACTTCCCACATACAAACACCTAGTGCCAGCCAAAAAGAAGATATGGCTTCTAAGAACATTATAAACACACTTGAAAATACCCTATTGAATGTGTTTATAGTTGTGTGTCAGGATAAAACTGATCTCAAAAAGTTTCATCGCCATTATATCAAACACTTCAAAAGAGTGGTTTTGGGGGGAGGGGGGGTTAAGTCCCACATGATTGATATCAAATGTAAAGTAGAGGGCTTATTTTTACATATTATGTTTCAACAGTCCATAAAACTAAAATAATTAGCTTTGATTTACAGTCTGAACAAACTGATTCACTAAAACAGTTCACTGATTTCTTTAAGGCCCTGTGAAACACTATTTTTGCAGCCATATATTTTTTACTATTTATTTAGTGTAAATTTGTATAAGTTAAATGCTGTAACTGTAATCATGATCCTTATTGTTTTTGTGCCTGATAAATACTGTATAATAGAAATAAATTATATAATCTGATCATTATGTAAAAAGATAATGCTAGCTTGCTTCAGCATACTAGTTACTTTAATAGCTTGTAGTGTGGAGGAGTTTTCAAAATAGTAGCTTCACCATACTCTTTTAGAAATCTCTAACACGAATTATACTGAACACACACACACACACACACACAAACACACATACAAACAACATACAAAGTGTAACTTCTACTTCAATAATTATCAAAGGTTATTTAAAAGTTTGGTTTCTACCCATGGCCTACTCCTGCAGAACATTCAACATGCTGCCAGCCATTAGCCAGTGTCTCAGCAAATGGAAACAAAACAAACTTTGCCCCTCAAACAAGCCTTTCAAACAATCATCTTTATGAAAACACACTCAGTTACACACGATGCCCCTGGGTATATCAAACACTTAAACCTCTACTTTGAAGACTTGAAAGACTGTAACACACTCATAACTTTATGTATTTGCACAAGTAATCTGGACCTACACCACATATCTGCAACATCAGGAACTGAGCTCAACGAATTTATAATCCACAAAAAAAAGGAAAAAACCTAAAATCACACAAACATCTCTGATTCATTCAAGAAAACTAAAGTTAATTCCATCTTCTCTTCTGTGTTAATTCTAAAGAATATTTCCACAAACACCTAGAATTAGTTTCGTAACTCTTTGCGTTGCTTAAGTGGTGCTTGAAAGCATTGTTCAACTCAAATGTTCATCATCTGCACAACAGTTAACACACTCATGTAATTCCGATCGCGTTGAACTTTCATTATTGTGTAAAACACAATGGAAGTCATCTAACATGATGTCCAAGCAGCTTTTTCCCACACAATGAAAGTGAATGGCGATCACGCTGTTCCCCATCTACTCTGACTGTATGAAAAAAAGCTTGGACATTCTAATAAATATCTACTTTTGAGTTCCATGTACGAACATCCAAAAAGATTGGAACAAGTGTGAGTGAGTAAATGATAACAGAATGGTCATTTTTAGGTGAACCACTCTGTTAATCGATAGCCCTTGATGAAGTAAGACCATTCCTGCAAGCCTTTAAGAGCACAATATTCAAAGACACCCCAAAATAACTTTTTTTTTCTGCTGCTTGTTTAAAACTTATTAAACTAGGAACATTGATATTAATCATTGATTCTTGAAATCCAGGAATATTGAGAACTTTATGTTCTTCAATAAAAAACAATAGTTATTGAGGGGGGAAAGAAATATGTTTGGTTTTGTGATTTACTAATGTTATTTTAGATTAGAGTTTAATTATTTTACTATATTAATAATAATGTATTCATTTAAATATTTTTGGGCCATCCTGTGGTCCCCTTGGAAGTTTGTTGAGGCCCCCAAGTGGGCCCCAGCTCTCTGGTTGAAAACCACAGTGGTTCGACCCACCACTCTGCACATTTTGAATGTAGGCTTATCTCTTATCACTTGAGACACTTGTTCTATTCCATCGTAAATGCCCTGCGAAATGTGGACTTCATAAGATATTCCCCCATGATTCTAGTTCAAAGGGAGTGTATATGTTCAACTCAAATGGCATTAAAACGTGCAAGACATGACTGTATTTATTTACAGAGGTACACTGTCACATTTCACACTTACATTTCTAGTAAATTTCATCCGTGTGTGAAGACGCTGCCGGCTGTGGCATAGCGCAAATCCATGAATTAATGTTTATTTCCTGTGCTCAGATAGTAGTAAGGAATGAACACTGTGTAGGGACCCTGTCAATCGGAACACAGTTCATGCATGGAGCTGATGACCTAAATCAGGTGTGATTAGAGAGCCGTGGAAAATATCCAGAGCAGTGGGTCGCCAGGGCTGGAATTGATAACCACTGCGTTACTTAGAACTTGAAAATCTAGACGAAGAAATTTCCGCATGTTTATTTCCCATGAAACATGCGGAAATAAATGAAAGGATTCCACTGTCCTGACATGCCCAGTGTTATCGCGTGCTGGCAGGATTTCTCTATGCTCCATTAATTTCCACAGTTGGCAGCCAAAGACCCTTATTACGTTTATAAGGCCTCACAACAAGTACTGAGTCTGTTATCAGTCCTGCTCCTTTATAACTATATTAACACTATTCCTCAGTTAAATGATGCAGCTGTGAAGGACTGTGTGGTGGTTCTGAGTGTGTTTCTGAAAACAGTCTCTGTCTCTCTCTTGTTGTGACTTCTGTGCCATCTTCAGACTATTAACCACAACACAAGCCCTGTGTTGAGTCCAGTGGGGCATTCAAATCACTAGTGTTTAAAAAAAGATTCACTAGAAACAGTTCACTAAATGGCAAACGGTCCGTTCTGTTGTTCACGCAGGTGTCCTCCTTTAAGAGTAAACTCAGGTGTAGTTTACTTTATCTACGGACATGCTCAACTAACCTTGAAAACTTTAATAATTTTCCCAGTTTATCTTCAGACAAATTATCGTTGTAAACTCGAAAGGTCACCCTGACTCATTACAATTTAAAAATTAAAAGGATGGACCATTCTATTACTCTACGAAGAAAGTGCACACGTAAAACAGATTAATATAAACTCTGCAACCAAAATTTCATTAAGTTGGGCTAATTCAAAATAATAGTGTTTTTCTCAAATTAAAAAGTCACACGGGTGCAATTAAAATGTTTTTGTGTGCGTGTGTGTGTGTGTGTGTGTCAGTGATTTCAAAGGGATTCACTCAGGTGTTGTGCACCTGCGCACAGGTAAACAACAGCTTGCACGCGACCTTACCTCTTCGAGCGCGGCCACGGTGCTCCGACAGTCGTTCATTTTAGACTGAAATCCAGAGCTTACCGGGGACGATAGGTCCTCTTTCGCCAAAGAAACGAAATCCGAAATACTTATTTTTTCCGGCATGTTTTTTTTTCCGACTGTACCAGCCGAGGAACTTAAAATCCCAGCAGACGTAGTGAAAAAAAACGCTTCAAGATCAAGTAAAGTGCATCTCCATAAAGTAATCTATATCCAGAAGTGAGCGTGATTGCCAGAGCAGAGGAATTAAAAGTTGTTTCATATCTGCCACCAAAGGCGAAAGTATCGGTCTTCTCTGTGTTTCGCCGTGTGAGAGAGTCGGTGAAGTTTCTCTGCGCCCTCCGTACACTTTCTTTCCCTGTGCGGCGCGAGCGTTCAAGAGGGGAGGGAGTGATTCCATCATCACGTGGGAATGTTTGTGTTCACTGACAAAAGGAAGAGAGCGCGCGGTGAAAGACTGGAAGTCTATAGATTCTTTTTTTTTTTTTGGCTTTTAGAATGAAACAGTAATCCATTTTTTCTTTGAGAGTGAAATATTATACGTTTTGAAATGTCTCAGAGTATTTTTATTATTAGGGCCCGAACACTGGGGTGCGAGGACCCTCTTGGAATTTCTCCATTTAATATTATTATAGACTATTATTATTATTAGCCTATTATTATTATTATTATTATCCAAAATTAATCGCATTTTGGAGGGCCAAAACATGCTCGAAAAGTCATGAAACTTGCACACACGCCAGAATTGGTGAAAACGTGTGACAAAATGGCTCGATAGCGCCACCCATAATCTTTCAACGAAGTGCCCCTCCAGCTACGTTTCACGTACATGTACGAAATTCGGTAGACACACTAATACCTACAAAAAAGTATCTTTGTTATTTTGTAATTTCTCTGCAAGTTTTGCGTTTTTCTAGAAATCCTAGATTTAATCAGATCAACACGATCAGTCTAATCTAAAAGCCCTTTGTGATGTTAAATTGCGAAGATCTTGAGTTTTCGCTAAAGGGTGTGTCCATGGCGGCCTAACAAATTTCAGTTTTATCATGGAAAAATAAGTTGTTATAACTCAACCATACAATGTCCCCAAACTTCACGTTTGATTTCCTGGCCTAAACACATAAAGGCCAATATTATTCAGTTATAGTCATAGCGCCACCAGCTGGCAGCAGGAAGTTTGGCACATAAATGATTCCTCAATATTCCTCTTATATTTACCCCTTTAAATGCATAATGCCCTCCATTCACTGTTTTCCTAAGACCACCGAGTAGAACATTAGCGATTATTCAACATAGCTCTTTATTTCGTGTTGCTTCTTGACTTGGTCTGTTCTGAGTTCTGTTCTTGCCCCCCCCCCCCCCCCAACTCTCTACTGGACGCACGAGGAACAACAGGGGCATGAAACTGTTGGGGCCACAGATCTATCTGCCCCAGGTCTGCAGCCTCCCCCTACAAGGGCCCTTTCAAAGCTGCTTGCAGCTTTAATTATTGATAATATTGTAACACTTCTGTTGAAGCAATTTTGAATAGGCAAATATTGTCTTTCTTAGTCATATGGAAGGCCAGTATGAAAATGTACAGTTTTGTTTAAATTTCTGTAATGTAAGTGTGTCTTACAATATTCCTAATATTTGTCATCTACAAATGAAAGTGGTTTTGAAATAACAACTTATCCATGAAATCAATGCTAATTACAAAGGCTACAAGGTAGCTGGGTTGGTAGTTATTCCAAATGAAAACACAGCCTAGGCTATATTTAAAATTTGTATGAATTTATGTAAAAACGATTATTAATCCACTCTCATCACCACCCAGACTGTCAATTGATTTTAAACATTTTAATTCAAAACAGCAAGTAGCCTAATTGAAACAATGTAATGTAAAACAATATAAATTTGTTGTTTAACATGAAGGTGTTAAAGAAATACTTTAAGTAGTTTTTTTGTTTTTTTTAGTGCTCCCCTGAATTATTTTTGGCTCATTCTTCTCTTGTGAAGAAGTAGTACTTGTGAAAGAAGTACACTTATGGAAATAATGTACAGTACTTTAAAATAATATAGGCTACTAAAGTGCAAAATATACTTATACTTACAAATATTAATATTATATTATCTTCAAGTACAGTTTTTTTAAGATTTGAAGTACCCCACAAGTGCACATTCAATTCAATAACCACACTTCACAAGGGTTCCTCACTTTTGCTTTCCTTCATGTAGATTCTTGTCTTTTGTCTTGTTTTGTTTCTTTTTGTAATTATTTATAGATATAGGAAAAATCAGTGCATTGTGCACTTATGCAGGTCTTCAATGGAGGAATGCGGCATGGTGCCAACTGAAAAGGGATGTGAATGCACTTTCCCTCTTTATTCCGTTGTCAATGCAGATAAGTCATTTCCTTAAACACACTCCATGTACATGAATGAACATGCTTCATCTAAAGTTTAAATGAAACCTACTCCTAATTAAAAAAAACAATTCAAGAACTTCGCTAACACAATTGGCACCTTTTCATGTGCAGCATTTATTTTTTTGAAAAGGCAGATGGAATAGTGCTGCTTTGTTGCTTCAGAGCAGCGGAAACTCATAGTGCTTTTGTGCTTATATTCCACAGTGTTCTGAATGAGTGTTGTGCCAGTTCTTCCTGTGTCCTTTGAAAAGCTGCAAACCTTACCTTATCCTTTAACAATACAATATACTGTTACATTTGATGTAATGTGCTGGACAGGTATCAGCTTCGACTTTATTCATCTAGGTGTTTGCAAGTATTTTATTGTGTGTAAATTGATTATTAGCTTGAATAACTAGTATAATTAGTAGAATAATTAGGCCGCATTTTGATTAGCATTTTGCTCCTCATAGTTGCAAATAAAATAATGAAAAGCACTTCAGACCATATAAATAGTCATAAGACAATTTACATCAGACTCTGTGTGCATGAAAACAGCATACCTGCACTGTGTTTGTGTAAGACCTTAGTCATAATCAAAAGTAAAACTCTATCATCAAGTAAGTTAAATACATGTGTCTCTTTTTTCCATATCTAAAATGAAGTGATTTATTCAACAAACAAGGATTTGGGATGTGATGGACATGTAAAATTACCTCTGGGTCAAACTTGGTTCAAACAAGCAAGATATTAAACATTATAAAAAAAAAAAATAAAAAAAAAAACAGAACCCAAATAAAACCAAGTTAACTTGGTTTGGTGGCCTTAATTTCTCCAAATCACACCCCAACCCCCAACACAATGCATTTCCCTCTCTCTCTCTCTCTCTCTCTCTCTCTCTCTCTCTCTCTCTCACACACACACACACATACACACACACACACAGTATTCTGTATTGGCTTCATGAGTTATTGTTGATATAATGGTGGTTTTGTGGCCAAACAATACTTTCTTTCTCGCCCTGGCTGTGGCCCCTCTGTGTGGCTGCTTTGTGGGTCTGAGCAGAAATGTTGCATTTAACTGGGTGGACGTCACCCTGAAGGAAGAGAAAAAGGATAGTGGTGAAAGAGAGAGAAAGAATGTATGAGGCAGAAGTTTGAAAAAGCCATATGTGAAAACTTTAACAGCAAGCTCTTGTTTTCAGGTGAGCTCTAGTCTGCCTTTGAACTACCCTTTCATTTATCCCTCTTTCTCATCTTCTCCACTTTAGTACCATATTTAAAGATTGCTGTGGCCACAGTGTGCTGCATGTTCCTACTTACTGGCTTTTGTCCTTCCCCTATTGCTATGTTTCTTTCTAAATCAGCCAATCACGTGCATCTGGGGGCTGAGTTTGGAAGGGGGCAGTATCTGTGGCTGCTGAACAAAAATTGAGGTGTGTTCCAGGAAAGGTTACAGCTCAGACCAGAAGGATTCCCAACAGACAGCCCTTCCCCTCCACACTGCCAAAATCGGTTGACTCTAGAACAGGAGAAGGATCATTCATCCCATCTGGTCAAACCAGGGAGGCCACGTTTACGGTAAAACACTGCAAAAGAGAGAAGGTACCAAATACATCTTACTGAAAAGATTGAGGTATTCTACACATAGCCAGAGTGGGACTAGAAACACTAACTGTGCAACAGAAACATGATGAAGACATGAAAACAACTTACACTCCCTACAAAGAATTACAACCCAACCTACTCATAAAGTAAGACTTAGATCCTCCCTTAAAGTCATCAGTGTTTATAAACCAATTTAGAAGCAATTCTTGTATTTAATGACAGACTGGTATAAACGGTTACTGTTACTTCATGATTATGAATATGTTTTCTGTGAGTGTGTGACAGTCTGTCTGGGGAAATCCAAAATCCTCCTCTGGAAACTCTTCTGTCATTTATAAATTATACATAGGCCTACCCTATAAGCCAATATTCACCTCAATAACCACAATAGTACAAGGTCTATGATAAGTGTAGCCAAATATGAGATTAGATATGCTTCAATTTTTTAGTAGTTTTTACTGTAAATTAGATTTAAATGTTTAATTTTTTGTGATGTAATCTGTCTGGTTAAGTCACTAGGCTTTGACTAGGAGAATAGCCACTTTTTTAGATAAGCTAAATTAGAAGTCTAAAATGAGTTCAACATTTAAGCACAAGTGCAAGCACAAAAATCATTATCGTTAATATAAAAAAATTAAATACAGGAAAATACAGTTAAACAAAAATATTGTTACATCCTTGTGGGAGTCTGTTTATTACAAGCACAAAACTTTAAACTTTTAACAAAAAATGCAAGCTTTGAGCATTACACCAGGGCTTCATTCATTTAACCACAATATCAAATAAGTGCTGCCTGTTAAACAGATGGTCTACAAAAATGAAATCCTGAGACAATTACCAATGTCCTTCAAATACAAAACCTATATAAATACAAAATTATTAATATGTACAATTTAAAAACATAATGCTTATTTAAAAACATTCCAATGAGAAAAAACAATTAACTATAAACTACAACCAAAATGCACAAAACTACCAAAAATTTGTACACACTTCTGCACACTCATGCATATATATACACACATACATTTTTCAAGTTTGTTAGGACAGGACAGTTGTCCACATGTGGGACAGTTGCATGAACCAAACCTCAGATAAAACTTTTGTACACATCAAAAGGCATGCTCAAAATCAATTATTAAATCTGATTAACAACTGCTCTTAAATCCACCCAGCCCCTTAACATATGCTGAATCAACCTTATCAGGTTTCTAGAACGCAACTAAATACAAGTTTTTGTTCAGCCCGACTGAGAAATGTTTGCTTCAGAAGAATTTTTTTCACTGCAGAACTGCGTGTGGGAAGTCAGGCTTTTCCTTTCTGAATCCCATCCCATATGTGCTCTGCCTTTAAGATGGGTGATTTTTAAGTGTATCTCTACACACACCAGATCAAAACAGTTAAATTCAGCTTTGTCTTTGCAGCTATAAAACCTACCATTTAGGTGGGACAAGAATCCCAGCTCCAACTTCACCCCCCCCCCCCCCCCCCCAAAACTAAAACACACCCCTGGAAACAAAGTCCACTTTGTATTCCCAGCAGTTCAGTGTTCAAACAGTATCAAAGGTTTTCTGCCAGACCCCATTGAAAGTCTGTAAACTACTCCAGAGTGGAGTAGTCAACCCTGAGATCTCCATTACTGTAATTTGAGGAAAAATTGAAAGAAGACATCAAACAGACTAGGGGAAAAAACACACCAATTCATCTCTTTGAATTAATAATTTGGTAAAGTTATGAAAAAAACAATTAGCTGCCAAATCTAGACATTTCCTGAGGTTTCTCATTAACAGGTGTGTCAGCGGTAAAAAACAAAAACAAAAAAAAAACTTGTTTCTTGAGCCATGTAGTAATACATAATCATTATTCAGTGCCATGGGAAAGGCCACCTTTACAAGATCAAGGTATTACCTCATGGTGTCTAAAACTAAAAGATGGAGGTAGAATGAACAGACAAGCACCTATTTCTTAAAATCTGAGCACTTTTTCCAGACTGAAAGGATCTGAATGACGGATTATAATAGCTTTTCAGATTTTTGGTTCAGTTGAGTCTGGTTATGAAGATGCCTCCCATACACGCTCTCAAATCTTTACTCTATAACAATTAATTTCACTACATTTGTGCAGAAGCACCTTTGTTTGACTACAGTTAAAAATCACAGCCCTCTACTGGCAATGTTTGGAATTACTAAAATAATGAAAGCTTAAGAAAAGCTTTCAAATTACCTGAGTTCCATACATCTCATCCAAGAATTACTAATAAACAGTAAATACTACCTTATATCTAAAAAATGCAAATACACAGGCGTTATTTTATCATCAATATTCAAGTAATAATGGCCAAAAAACACTGCCAATTAGCAAAGATTTAACTTAAAATTGAAATAAAGTCACATGAAAATTCAGTATTTGTTTTGTCAAAAATATCTTAAGTAAAAATACCTAATGACAGAAATAAAAAGTATGGCTTCATAGTGTACTAAACCTAGCACATGGATCTCCTCTAGAGGGCACTTGTTGACAAAATATGTCCGATTCTTTATCAGGAACAGAACCGATTAAGCCAATTCGGTAGTGCATTTTATACAAACTTCAATCCGTCATTATGTGAAGGAGTGTTGTAAAACTTCAGAGGATCAATGTCTGAATTAAACTAATTACAACTGAATTCTCTCATCATCAATCACTGTTTCGTCACACTGGGTAACTCAAGTTTTAAGCAGATCTCCCAGATCGTACGTGTCAAATAAGTCAGATACGCCTTCTCCATCCTCCAGACTCCAGAGGTAGTCGTCGTGGCTGAGTCGAGGAGAAAAGTTTACAAAAGGCCCAGAAGTGTCAGACGCGAACGCCATCCCAGGCAGCTGGTCTTCTGTAATCTGGAGAAGGCTGGGAGGAAGATCCAGGATCCCCTCCACATCGAGCAGGGAGTTGCTGCCAGTCATCGATGGCTGAGGCTTTGATGGCAAAACTGAAAAAATGGAAAAAAAAATGAAATAAAAATATGCTGTTAGTCTGTCAGTTGAAAATGAATAGATGGCTTTGGTAATCATAAGATTAAGACAGATTTTGTTAGAGAGTTTTGTAGATGAACTGCTGGGACACACAGCTCATATTCAACTGCACTTATTCAACTGAAGCATTTAAAATGTAATCTTGTTAGTGGCTCCAAAAAAATTTTCAACACTTTCATCTTGCTTTGAAAGCGGTAAACATTAGTAAGCTCTTGGCAATTGTCTCACCTTCGACTGGCTGGGGTTTGGCAGGTGGGAAGACAGAGGGTGTGGTGGCGCTAGGGGTTTGTGGGTAATCTTTTCTGGGTGTGGCATTCTTGACGGGACTAGCATCCTCCAAACATTCTTCAGGACACAAGTACACCTCAATTGGGCCATTCTTGCTTTTCAAGTAAATCTGCAGCAAGCCCTAATGGAAAAAAAGACCATGTTTGAGTTCCAAATTAATATTTTACAGCGCTAATGTAAAAGACAAAAGATGAAAAAAAAAAAATCAAAGTTGTTTTATAATTACTACAGGACAGCAAACGAATGAATGAGGAAAGACAAGACATAAAAAAATATGCTATATGTAATAAATCATATACTTATTCAACAGCATTTTAAATGTTATTTTAAGACTTGTTTAATTGAATATTAAATTACTTAGTTTATTAATTAATATCAATATTAAAGATAAAGAAAATGCTGAAAAGAGCAGCATACTATACAGTATACCGCATGCTTGTGTCCCACCAGGATTCTTAACTAGCTTGACCGGCAAGATTTCCTTGCTCAACTAGCTCCATAAAAGCAATGCTAGTTGATCAGTTTTGATTAGCATGGACCACAAGCTTGATCAACACCAGCCAGCATAAACAAACTTAGAGAAGCATCAGGATTCATGCAGATCTTTTCAGCAATGTTAGAACTAAGACAAATACTGACCTCAGATGCTTCTGGAACTTCCAGTTTGGTTTCAGATGGTGCTTTCACAGCAATCACAGTTTGATCTTTCAAGCTTCTTATGGTACGAATGTCCTGATATGTCACATATGCTAATGTGAGCTTCAGTTAAGGACAAACAGCTGTGGCATCTAATACAGCATTTAAAATTACTGAGAGTTTAAATACATGGTAACTTTATTGCATTGAAATGAAAGACTCCTAATGAAGATAACTGTAAAATGGATGTCTATGCCATGTGAGTGTTTGGCTGCAGGGACACAAGCGGTTAAAACAGCATGTCTGAGCAAGCTCACAAAAGTGAAGGAGACAAACCACTCCTCAGTTCTTCAGAGTACAAACATGCACACAATAAAAGGATATCTTTGGTTGTCCTTGTTCTCGGTCAGCTCACGTAGCCGTGTTGAGCTGGACTGAATGAGGTCGTCCAGCGCTTTCTCCTGCCTGTCCAGCTCAGAAAGCTCTTTCTTCAGAGCACTGGTCTTTTCTGAATTGCTGGATGAGCCCTCAAACACACCACTGACCCTAAAGCACAGGCAACATACTATATGAAACCATCATAATTAATAACACAGAGTAAGAATGTATATGTATACACTGTCCTTCAGAAATCATTCTAATATGCTGATTTGGTGCTCAACATTTATCAATATTGAAAACAGTTGTGGTGTTTTAATATTTTTTGTAGAAATGGTAATACGGTTGTTTTTTCAGGATTCAGGAGTTCAAAAGAACAGCATTAATGTGAAATAGAAATCTTGTATAACATCTGTCAACTTTGATTAATATAATGCATCATTGCTGAATAAAAGTAATGATTTCTCAGAAAAAGAAAAAAACCGTACCGACCATAAAATGTTGTATTTTCGGTTTATTTTCCCACATTAAAATTGCTTACATCTGCGAAGACTTTTTTATTTTTCAATTACAAGGACCACAATATACCAGTTTTGATACCATGAGGCCTCAAAGTGTAGAAAACACCTATTTTTTTTATTTCTTTTATTATTATTTTTTTAAGTAAAACAGAACCTCCATTAATTCAGATTGATGACTGGGAAAACCACAAGTAAAGAAGTTGTAAAACATTTAGCATTTAGAATGGACTACAACAGCATCTTAATGTCATGTGTTTCAGAGTCGACTCAAAAATGAGCACTCTGGTTTACAGAACATCTGATCTAACAAACTCACAGCCACTGGATGTTGTTTTTGGATTTCTTGCGGATGAGTTGCACACCCTCTAAAACGTTTGTGATGTCATAGATGCGTCTCTTCTGAACCTCCAGAACTTCTGTGGCCCAGTTGAGATCCAGAACCCCATCAGCCGACTCGCTCAGCAAGCCCACAAATTTTTTAGTCAGCAGGCCAAGGGAAGTGTCATAACGGGTGCGCTCCCCTGGAGACTTGGGAGCTAGAGAGAGAGAGAGAAAGATACAAAAGAGGCATTTTTTTAATAATAGTGTGAATATTACCAGCTGCAGTTCCTGTCAGAAGAGCAAGAGAGGCTTGGACAGTTGTGTGTTTGCTTTTCAAACCATTATCAGATGCCCTAAAACAGGTATGAACTTCCACCCTTCACTCATCATATGGAAACAAGGGTTTTAAACAGAAGGTCCAGTTTTCTCTAACAGTGATTGCGTTGACATTTGTTGCAGAAGATTCTGTTGTACTCACTTTTGGGGCTTGGTGCCCTTGTACAAGCAGAGTTTCCTTTCCCTTTTGGTGTCCGGAATTCTGGGAGGTAAATAGGCTCTTCCAGATCTAGCCTCCTTTTGGCCTGGGACAGAAAGATGAGAGATTGTTAATTATGTCTCCCTTTACTGCCTGTAGAAGACACAGTTACACCAAACTATTTGAATGAACATAGCTCCAAGTTTAACATTGTGCTCTTGGTTTCTATGAAATTTTTCAGATAAACAACATATGTTCAGATAGGAAGGAGTGTTGAAAAGCTTTGTGACAGCGAGAGAAAAAGTGTATTCTTAATTGCATTTTTCAAGAACAATTACTCCTCTTTCCTAAAGTGCCTGAATATACACTGCTACTTCAAATCCATCTGTCCTCTGTGCATATGTTTCTTTTTTCTTACAAAAGATCAATAACGTGTTAAGAATTTCCATTCCATGCTGACTTTTAATTTAATTTACAGGCGAGTAGGGAGCCCACTGTCTAGAACACCTCAGGACGCATTAGAGTTTACATTATAAACAGAAAGTAATCACGTTTTCAACTAGCTTTGATTTGATTTGATCAGGTCAGTGCATCTGACCATTTAACACTGTCTATGTATGATTAAGGCCACATCCACATGAAGCCAGAGGTTTCCCTATGCAACCTTTTTTTTCTTGTTCTAAAAAAGGGACACGCAAGGGTGTCATTTTCATATTTATCCACTATGGGACTTTTTATTTATTTTTTTAAATAGCGGTTTCAGGCTCCCACATATGCCGGTTTGATTTCCAGTGGTCTTCAGGACTGCAATTCACTCAAGACAGAAAACTTCTTTAACAGACACAGGGCATGTGCTGAGACCACTTCACTGATTCTGTGTGTGCAAAAAAATGCTTGCATTGTCCTGACCTGAACACATCTACACCTGTCACGGACATCTGGAGCCACTGAACAGGTGGTTGGGGGAGAGGAGCAGCTTAATCTTTCCGTTTTTTCGGTTTCCACTTCCGCCCTCCCCCCCCCACCCCACCCTCACCCTTCTAATGACTCTTTCTACCTTGTCAACATAAGTTCATAACTTAGGTCAACAATTGTTTTTTTAATTGAATTTTTGTACATGAAAATATGTAGCTGAATTTATATTATATGAAAGCATATCTCATTACAGGAAAACATATCCTTGGGGATCCTTGCCAAAAAGGTTTAAAACAAAACAAAAAACATTAAGTTTCAACTAAGAGCAGTTTTGGAGCCACCACTAGATGTTTAAATGTAGAGGCTTGTGGACTGGAGGGGACAATGTTGAATTGTCATCAAATCTGTGTTAGCATCAGCTGTTACCATGATAAAGCACAGCAGATGAACACACACCCTCCTGGGTGTGAGAAGGGGGCCTTTGTGTGGTTTGGTTTCTCAGAACAGCAGCATCTCATGTCTGTAAGAATTTGTGGTTGGTTCTGCCTATTTCCTGTGTAGGTGGGAAATGAGAAGTGAGAAATGCTGGCTCAAAGTATATGGGGTGGAATCTGAATCACTCACTTCTAAAGCACTGATCTGGAAGCAGCTTCACCTACTGAAATCCAAACTTTACCTACTAATAACTACACCAGTTTGCTAATAAATGGATTTACCCCAGACAACGGCGGAACTGCTCCAGGCTCAGGAGTTTCCTAAAAATATGTAAATCCGTAAACATTACACACAGCAGTTGTTGTACAGGTCAGCAAAAATACCCATGTTTAGGCAAAAAGTATGTGTGTGTGTATAAATGGTATACATACAGAATTCAATAAATCAAATATTTCTGTACATTGTGTTTGTAATCTTGTATGTTTTTGATAAAAGTGCCAAATGCATAAATGTCAAGTTGAGTTGAGATTAAATAGAAAAAAATTGTGACATTCGTACACAGCAACAATAACTAGTGACTACAGAGATCATGGTGAAAGCCTATGAAATACTCAGCACCGCCATGTGCTTCACTAACAGCTATTGATTTCAACAAGAGTTACACAAAACATGATCATTTCCAATAACTTCTAGAGGATGATTCATCATTAAAAAAAAAACGACTTATTGTTCTTTATTCATATACAGCATATTTGTACTACTGTTCAAAACATTTGAGGGTTTATTTTTTATATTACAAATTAGAATAACTTTTCCATTTTTATATTTATTAAAATGCAACTTATTCTTGTGATACCAAAGCTAAACATTCAGCAGACATTACACTAATTCCTTTCAAGCATTTGAACAGCAGAGTAATTTGGTGCAAATGAAAACGAGGCTTTGAGGGAAGTACTGTATATTGCTGATTCTTAAATTTGCAATTGAAAACACTAGTTGTGAAATTTGAACAGAATGCTTTCATTCACTGGTCTCTTATGGTTTTCATACAGTGTCTACCATAAAAGTCTTGGATATTTAACATGACTAAATTCAACTGATGACAAAGACTAATTTATGCCTATTGAATTAGGCTCTTTTCAAATGTTTTGGCATTTCCAATATACACTTCATTTCGTGTTAAGATATTTACAGTCATTCTTTTAAGTGTATTGCAAATGAAGTCACACTTCCCCCAATCTTTCCACACTAAATGGCATAGCGGTGAGTTTTTCACTGGTTGGAGGTTGGGAATCAAGGTCTTAAGATGTGTTATTGTGTTTAGTAATCATCATCAGAAATCTTTTAACAATCACATTCTGCCAGGAAAGAACAGGTTTCTATATGCCTGCAGACACGTGAGAGAAGCTGTGCCACTCCCAAATGTGAAAAAATGCATACATCTTACTCACAAAATGTAAGAGCAAGAAAGGTCATTCTGTGTCAGTGTCATATTCTGATGTGTCAAAATGAAAAGGAGCCACAGGTAAAAAAGAAAGGGGGAAGTCCAGATGAAAAAGGCATTAGGGAAAAAACACTTTGAAATGCAAAATTTGGCCAGACGGGTACATGTAGAGTGATCAGAGTTAAACAGCTTGAAGTTCATCACCCTCCTTGCTGATGCAACACCTGGTTACTGGAGGCCCCACAGGGTGAAATAGGTAAATTAAGAGATTGAAATGAGGTAAAATGACCTGAGGGAATCTGGGATGGGGGGAAAGGAGTGTGTCACCAGGGTCTCTAGAAACAACGCCAAATCATGTGTTCTACATCATAATGATCAGGGACCATTGATCACGTGTTATAGCTCTGTTGTATTGTAGTCATCTTTATTTTCCTTCTCTGGAGATCACCAAAACAATGCTGACATCAATTACTACAGCATTTAGTCAGCAACTATTGTTAGCAAAACTGTACGTTAACCAAACCAATACAATACCAATACAATACAATAAGAAAATATGATCTGGGGAAACTTCTAAAGTCTCAACTGCCAGGCTTTACCATTTGAGCAACATATCAGAAGGTCTGTTTTCACAAGTTTATGCCACGTTTCCACCGAAATTACCCGGAACAATTGTACCAGGAACTTTTTTCTCTAGGAACTATTTTCCCACCAGACCTGTTGCTTTCTGCGTTTCCATCGTGGTCTAAAGTACTGTGAAGATTAGGCAAATAGTCTGGTGACGTAGGTCTGCGCGCGTTTCTCAATACAAAGTATGCAAATTTCAGACGTGCATACTCGGTAGTTCAGACTTAGCTCATTCGACTCGGGAGTGTGTTGTCCGCGGCGTCGCAAATCCAGTAATTCTGCAAACAGCAGCGTACTTGATAACTTCAGTCAGCTCGCCTTGGCTACTGCTATTTTCCTCTCAGTATATTTACAACAAAACAAAATAGGATATGAAATACCACTGCCTCCTTTTGTTTTAATTTAAACATAATAGCCGCAGAAATGTACTTAGTTCAGGGAAATGTGTATATATATACGGTCATTATGAAAGGAATGAAACAAAATATTATATCAATTGCCTCTTTATATTTTCATTTTAACATACACTATATATATATATATATATATATATATATTGAATACAGACCAAATATTACCTGTTATTATATTTTATTTATATTTTATGTTTAACTACTAAGGAGACATCAGAGCCAGCGGCAAATATCAGAAGGACTAGCCGAGGTGAGACTGCTGTCATCGGTAACATGATCACTGAACTCCCGCTGGTTACGTGGAGCTGATTGTCTCCGAAATCGGAGAAACACATTTTTAAATAGGTGATGTTTTTATAAATAAACCGCAGATTTTAGTTTTAAACAACTACATTCTCACCTGAAATACTTTTAAAAATGATATTTCATGACACAATAACAGTAATATTTTGAAAATGATCCGAATAAATGGTGGTTGAATTCACAATGCTACGTGAATTCAACCAATCAGCAGAGTTCCCGCCCCTGAAAGTTCTGGAATTTAGAATAAGTACTACCTCGCCAGCAGGGACTGAGGGGCTTTTTTTTTTTTTACCCAGAACTTTATTTAGATCCTGGTTCCTGCGCTGGAAACACACTGAGTACCAGCCCAAAGTCCTTAGTTCCTGGGTAAAGTTCCAACGGTGTAAACGTGGCTTTAGTTTTCAGAGTAAAGGTTCAAAGGTCTGAGAACGAAAACAAAAAAGGGGCAGAGAACAAGAGTGAAACTCTACACAGCAGGAGATGAGACTGGTGTGAAAAAAAAATGTATGGAAACTAGAAGTTGTTCACAATGCCATGTGGAACTTCACTAAATACACTATTTGTTTCCAGGAAAGACATTTAAAATACATTCCAAACAACTTCTTTATTCTTGACAAAAAAAAAAGGTTTGGATTCAGGGAAAGCAATAGGACAAGGCCTTATCTGATCTGTTAACATAAGAACCAATTGTTGCATCTAACCCAGAAAAGGCATTGTGAGACAGGCTTTTGTGGTAATCTATGTCAGAGTTTGAGACATATGCATCAATCCCCCATGCAGATGCCAAGTCAGTTATCAGCCCTACCACATATTCTGCAGCATGAGTCTGCGATCATTCCTTTTGTTTATCAGCTGGAAGCAGAAAGCAACACAACAAGTAGTAGTTCCCGAAGCAGTTAGTTTGACATTCTTGAATTTTTCAACAGGTCGAGCTTGTGCAAGGACGAATGGTGAGACAGGTGTACAACTACACAGAAAAAAGGGGAGTGATAATTACAACTGCATCTACATAATCAAAAAGCTTTAGAAAAAAAAAAAAAGAAATCAGGAACAACCAGTTTAGGGATCAGTCTAATGAACCTTAGTCATTTAATCACGCGGCATTACGTGAGGCAAAGCAATAATTCATAGCATGGTTTATAGATTGCTAAATATAAAAGGTTCTGTATTTTGATTAATTTAACTTTGAAGACCCTATCCCCAATTTACTATTTGGCCTGAACCGTATAATATAATGTCTGGTTAAAAAGCTGTAAAGCTCCCTTTCCCTATCTATCAGCTTCTACCACCTCCCCCCCGAAATATATCCTATGGCAAGCCATGACAATATTCAAAACTATCGAAATGCAACTATATATTTTAATGGCACTCAGCAGGTGTTGCAGTGCATCAGTCCAAAAGAAGTGAAATAAAAAGC
This sequence comes from Carassius carassius, assembly GCF_963082965.1. NCBI lineage: Eukaryota > Metazoa > Chordata > Actinopteri > Cypriniformes > Cyprinidae > Carassius > Carassius carassius. The sequence continues at coordinate 12,500,481 of NC_081785.1, forward strand.
ACCCATCCTTAATAATTTTTTTTTAAAAAAGTCTCTCACACGGCTCCGGGGGGTGAACAAAGGCCCCTGTAGTAAATCGTTTTTCTAAGAAAAATATCCATATTTAAAACTTAATTTAATTTAGCTTGCATTCACTGTTGTAAACGGAAGCAGTTTCAGGCGGATGACGTATAAGTTCAGCTTTGCACATGTGCCGCCCAGATGTAATGAATGTGGAAGCACAGGGAGAGATCAAAATAAAACAATGGTCACTAATTATAAGTACAAAATTTGGATTTGTAAAGAAGAATTTCGTAGTATTTGGATATAAGCCAAGAAGAGACTGGTTTTCCTTTGCTAAAGTAAGGAAACTTTGCTTCCTTTGCTCCTGTTAGCAAACGTTGGTATTCACGAGACTCACCGGCGCATGCGCAGTGACAAACTCATACGTCATCCTCCCAGAGCTGCTTTCATGTACAACTGTTGGCGCAAGCTACATTAAAGTGATTATTATGTTTTGAATATGGATATTTTTCTTACAAAAATGCATCGATTCGCAACAGGAGGCCTTTGTTCACATCCAGGGTGGATGGGCACTTTTTATTTAACTTTGTTTGGTCTGATGCACTGCAACACCTGCTGAGTGCCATTAAACAGCTTGAAAGATCATTTACAACTTGGATGACTTGAGGGCGAGTAATTTATAGGCTAATTTTTATTTTTGGGCGAATTAACCCTTTAATTCAGTACCAGTAGTTATTTTGTTGCTAGTTAGTAGTAGCTATTCTAATTTTCATGATTTCCACATAGTTTGATGGCAAAAATAATTGATTTGTTAACAGTAACCATAGCATAGATCTTAGAGTAGACGCTAGGTCTTTCAAAATGGCTGACGATGTTGATGTTAACAAGATTTTCTCCGCACTGATGTTTTTTTTTTTCAGCAATATTTTTAATGAACAACGCAGCACCACCGCATATAGTGGCTTCAACTGGATAGGGTAACAAAAACATTATAATGCAACACTCACATCATCATTGAATATCGTGCGCCACTGATAAGGCTGCACCTAAAATTTGAATGCAACATTTTTGAAAAAAAAAATAATAATAATTTGACAGCCCTAATAGATGCCATATTGAATTTAACTTATTTGAACATGAGGCTGTGATTGTTAGCCTTACAGCCTAAGCAATAGCTGAATCAATTCTTAATTCCTAATTTTAATGATAATATTCAATTTTTTTTTTGTAGAAAGATGTTTCATCAGAACAAATTGCATGTTTTTACACAACAGCATAAGACTTTTTACATACTGTAATTGTGTCTCCTTTTCATTCCTTTGCAAAATTAAATATCACTACCCTGACTATGGTCTTCATTGTCACTATTAGCAAAACAGTGAGTACTATTTTGAATGTTAAATACTGGAGCTTAACAGGATGACTAGTTGGTTTTTAGAAACAAATGGCTTGCCACACTCTCTTACCTAAAGGTCCTGTCTGTCCTGACGAAAGACTGAAATATACATGCAGTGTTGTGGTCATGCTCTCCAGTTACCAGCCTGTTTTATTCATTCATGAGGAACGGACAGATTTTCAGTACATTAGAGATGATGGCACAGATAAAACCCTCTGGGCAAAGCCAGAAACGGGAAGCGTTCATTCTGTAGAACGTGGATTCTACAGTGTGACTGTAGCAGTGTTTTAGTAAATTATATATTATTGTACTAAGACATGAAACAGCAAGCATGCGCATACGTAGAATTGTAACAAGAGCCGTGGTGGCTGAGGAAAGAAAGAAGGTTACCGGTAGCCGCCCGGAAGACGTCCGCACCGGTTTAGGCTCCGGCCCGTGGGGGGTCGCGTACAAACAGTTTGGTCTCTGCTCTGCAGCTGTCGTGTTCCCGATCTGAGTTAAGTATCCAGTCGGTACAGAATTCATCAGTGGGCTTGCGAGTCCCGCGTTTAAAAAATCCGTCCTCACCGCGGAGAACATTTTCTTTTGTGGGCACGGGAGTCCAGATAATGCGCCTCTTCCAGAAGAAGGAGAAATCCCTCTGGGTATCCGCATCATTTTGCGCACGAAATGCACAAAAACCCGCGAAAATGACGCAAAGAAACTCCTTTATTACGCAAATAACGTTTACTATTTACTGCTGAAGCGATCAACAGTCAGAATGAATATTTATATATTAAAAGACTGCTAATGATACAGACATTAGTATAATAAATACTGTTAGAAGTCGTAGATAAGTTATCCGTGAAAACTACAAAAATATAAACAAAAATAAACAAAACTCTCTCCTAGGTTCCTTTGTTAGTGGCACGGCAGAGTATATTACATGTATTAAATGTACCACGGTCATTCAGGTTCATAAATCTGCCTTTAAAGGTAAACAAAGCTTGGGAATGTTCCTCTTGTACTTCTTGCTTCGAGCCGGCGATTGTAAGCGTCCCCGTGTATCTGTAATCCCTCTCCTGTCGAGAAGCTTGCTTTGACATCAGTTCAGCAGAGAGGAGTGCTATTTTAGCGCCAAATTACGTCGCGCGAAATTTGGATCTCCCGCGGTTGGACGCGCTCCGTGATTGGCTACTGGCACGCCCCGCTTGTCCGGATTCTGAATATATTTACATGTAACAGTTGGTGCCTAGCATTCTTCCTCTTAAAGAGACAGCGCCTTTTAATCTCTTTGTGAACAAGGGCGATATTCTTCAGAACAGCGTCATCAAACGTATCATTGTCAAATATGTATTTAGCATATCGATGTATTTTTTTAAACATATGTCGTAATATACATAAAACTGACGTTTTTCACACAGATTAACTTATTATATAAAACAAACATCAATTTGCACAGATAAAATACAACACAAGGACTTTACATCATGCCCATTGGGTTCCATGGTTTCCAAATTATTAATTGTCATAGATTAATATTACATGTTAATGTTTTTCAACAGCAAAAATGAATAACTGCTGACTCTGGCATGACCTGACTCCATGAAAAAAAACCTTTAAAGCCCTAGAAAACAAGAAAACAAGAGCTTTAAAGCCCTAAACAACTCCACAGAAAAGAACCTTTACACTTGAAAGTATCTTATCGTGAACATAAGATAACATAAGATGAATAGTGAACCCCCACCATGCTTCAGATGATTTTTAAGAGTCTCCCACCCAACCATTTGCCCAATTATGGCTTTGGTGTTTAGTTGAGACACAGTCCTTCCTTCCAAATAAACTATGGCAGTGGAACATTTTCTTTTAAACAAGTGCATACGAATATGACAACAGCACATACACATAAGAGTGAGATGGGGATTTTGATCTTATGGATATGCCAACTGTTTGATTAGAAACATCTTATCACATAGCAAGATCATTATAATTATCCAGTCGCCCACAAATGGGCACTAGAGATGCAGTTGCTTAAAATTAACCAGGGCTTGGGGAAAATATGAACCGTACTCAAAATATGAAGGCAGAAATTTCCCTTTTAGTGAATTGATTTTGATGTATAATAGATATCTAGCAATGGGTTTACATTTAGTCACTTAGCAGACGCTTTTATCCAAAGTGACTTACAAATGAGCACAATGGATGTAATCAAAATTAACAAAAGAGCAATGATATACAAGTGCTATAACAAGTCTCAGTTAGCTTAACGCAGTACATATAGCAAGGGCTTTTAAATAATATAATAAATAAGAAGAAAACAGATAGAATACAAAAAGGTTAGAAAGCTAACTTTATATATATATATATATATATATATATATATATATATATATATATATATATATATATATATATATATATATATATATATATATATATATATATTAAGAATATAATTAGAATAGTGAGTGCTAAAGTTTAGTGGTGCTTAAGGTTTAGTGCCTCTGCAGACACTGTGGTGACCTGTAATGTGCTTTTAAATATACATATATTAAATATATTACATATATATTATTATAATATACATATATTAAAATCCACCACATGACAGGCAGTGGTGGATTTAGGAATGTAATAGATGGGGCAGTTTTTTTTTTTTTTGTGAAAGAAAACATAAAAAAAAATCTAACAAACTATAAGTAATGTGACTTATTTTCAGTCTGAGTAAGGGATTCTTACAGACCGTTTATTATGGTATGCAGGGGAGCATTAAATTAATGCACGGGCTTCGAGGGGCTGAAGCCCAGGGGCCTACACTGGAAGGGGGGCCCACTGGCTGCAGGGAAATTATATCTATATTTTTTAAATTATTTATATGGGAGTTTGCGGCAGTGACAACAGCGTTCTGTAAACAAAGTAGCCTATTGTGAACGTCTCAGTAGTAAATGCAGTGCACAGGGCCCAGAATTCCTAGCGACAGCCCTGGTCTTGTTTTTCAGGTAAAACATACGCATGTACACTTGGTCTACCTACTTTTTGTCGTAGAATAAGACGTGAAAATATTTTGAGCTTGTGTTAACCACTGACTTTGTTTCAGGAATTTACCAAAAACCGACTTTAAAAAAAAATGGAAGAAATGTGTCTCTATACATGGCACAAACCTTCTCGCAACGTTTTTGTAAACATTTATTGCTGTTTGTTTTGCCATGGTACGGGTTTAATGCGAACCAATGCTCGAAGACATATATATAATCCTTGACTAAGATAGGGAGGAACTCACGTTATAGATTTATTTTACAGTTTGTTAGTCTGAAACATTAGTTTTGTTCACTATATCTATAGATAATCCACTCTTTTGATATCTGATTTTAACCTTAGTACCTAACTTAACTAGTCTTAGTAGAAAATTCATTTGTCATTTTAAGAAAAGCTGCTTTGGTCTCCCAGTATAACAAAGTTTAACCTTTAGAACTGAACTTTGAGAAGCCCTTCCCCCTTTTTCTTTTGAATCATAAAACAAAACACAGTATGTCATTTGTATGAACAATTCTAGCTGTTATCTATAAAATTATTTACAAATCTAACAATAAAGATATCATACCATCAGGGGCGGCTTAAGATGACCAAAGGCCCCTGGGATAAAGCATTACAGTAGGGCCCCCGACCCCAAAAAAACTTTTTTTTTAAGCTTCCTAACAAATATTTCTATTCTATTTTTCCATCTCCAGATTTAAAATTGAGACTTTGAAGCAGCACTATTCATGGAACACAGATGACACACACATTACTTCTAAGCAAGTTACTGAACTCTCACTGTATGGCATTACAAAATGTTGTTCGGTCCAGTTCCTTTCACACAGCAGTTTTGTTTTCTGTTAATCTGCATGTTGACTTGAAGATACTCTCTTGGTGCGCTTATGTAGCCTACCAGCGAATGCATTGTACATTTCGCTTACATCCATGGAACACGTGGAACATACCAACTATACAAACTCTGTGAGGGGCCCTGGCCCCTCAAAATCACGTTCAGTGTTTTAACTCAACCTTCAGGGAAAATGTGTTTAAATAAACACAGAAAGAGCTGTCGGAAGCTTAACTGTGTTGATGTTTAAATAGCCTACATGCCAACAATGTGCAGTTTGTTTGTAGCCAATACATTTTTAGCTTTTTAAAAATCATGCACTTTTGTTAATCAAATAGGCCTATCTTTTTCTGCAATAATCCAAAAGCCAATGGAAAACAGGTAGATGCTGGGTTAGTCTCAGCTAGAAGTCACGCCCACGGACTGTTGGCAAAACGTCTGATGCATTTGGGACACAAAATGGAAACACTTCAGAAGTGTCAAAGTCGTCATAGACATAATAAATACCTAGAAGACTTATTGCATTACTATACTATAGAATGTTTAATTTATCCCTTTATTAGATAACCTGAATATTTTACTAATTTTAAACATAAAAATATTGCAGAGAAGTTGCAACAAAGAAAATAGCTCAGTAAATAGTTTAGAGTCAAAAGATGAGCAACACAAATATAGGTTTCTCTAGCTGGGTATTATATTTTGAATTCAAATAGCTAGTTCAAAACTATTTTAACACGATCACGATGGCATACATTCAGACATGTGTAAATTATAATAAAGGTAAAATTTGGATCCGTTGTGGCAGTTTAACCCAAATATTGTGACATCCTCTGTGATTGGGGCACGTTGTCACAAAAGGAACTATTTTAAAGGGGAGTAACACGTGAAATTTAGGTTTTTTGAAGAAACAAATTTATTGTATGTATCTATACTGAAATTTACAAAATGGAGCCTATCCATAGAAATATTCGAAAACATATTTGAATGAAATACAAAGTGTAACAGCTAGCTAGCCATCCACATGTTGACCAACAATTAATTAACGTATATTAGCCACAAGATGGCGCCAGTTGACTATCTGCGGTACAGACGCAAACGTGTATGTGATTATTTCTTAGAACACTGGGTGTCGCTATATAACCTGTTCTGTTTGACGGTGTCCCGCAGAACACTTCACGTTACTCAACACCCAAATCTTAAACCTTAAGCGTGTGGAGGGTCAGCCTCTTCAGACTATAATCCCTCTTTCAGAGTCCAGATGAGATGAATACCAGTGCTTATCAAAGTTTGACCACAGGCCACTTTTGCACTGAACTCTAGTTCTGTGGGCAAAGGTCCCTTTTGATTGAATCTACAGACACTCAGAGGACAGATGTGCTATATTTAAATAAAGTGATTTAGACATTGCTGTTTAAGCCTGTAACAGATTGTATGCTAAACACAAAAAAATCCAAGATGACTGTATCTGGAAAGATTTTTGGCAGATGCACTACAATTTTACTTTTACGTATTTTACTTTTACCTTTCATAAACAATTTATCTTTGGATTTTATCAAATGTCTTGAAATTGACTGATATGAATAATATTTCATATCAATTAATATATTAACCATATAAACAGCTATAAGGGAACTGGAGTGAATCACTTTTTTCTTTTTTAATGGAAAATATATTATATTTTCAGTTGATTTTCATAAGACATACTTGATGATTTAAAGGTTTCAAAAAGTCATTTAGTTGTTTAAGAAAAGATACTGAACACCATATTTCTCACTTTCATGTATGGTTTATTTTCTTTTGTAGAAGAATAAGTAAAAAGCAAAAAACAAACAAAAAAAAAACACTTAAAGGAGTTTATGAAACTCATTGATCTGACAGTCTGTAGAAATAGACAATCCCCACAAACAAATACAATCCACTCTATATTATAGAGTTCGTATCCTAATCCACGTCTGTTTTCCCACTGCCCAAGGCCTTTCCCACCCTATAACACAAAAACTCCCCTCAAGCACAATATGTACATCATCCCAGTGATCAGTGAAGCTCACTGAGACCAAACTGCAGCCCTGTGAAATGTGAAAATGTTTTCAAGAAAAAAAAGAGGGGGGGGGGGGTATTCTCCAAGAATGGCTGGGAAGGAAGGGTGTGTGAAGAGATATTAGTCAGTCCAAATAGTCAGGAATGTAACCAGTACAAAATATACAATGCTTGATTGTTGCCACAAAAAAACAGGAATGATTAAGGAAAAAAAAAATTGGAGGGCTTTTCTTTTTTTATGATCTTCAAATCTCCTCGGCTTTGGTTTGTTCAAGTGTCCAGTGACCAAAGAATAGACAGCTTGAGAGGGGCGCAGATTGCTTTCCCACACTCTGAATAGAGCCTCACTCCTTCACCCGGCTCTCCCCTTCACTCTCTTTTCTTCCATAAGTGGAGGAGAAAAGTTTCTATCCCGCACCTGCAGCATAGATGAGAGGGAGAAAAGTTAACTCAGAACACACACACACACTTACACACACTCACTGTGGATTCAGGCAGACTGCAGACAGTCTGGCGCCAAAGTGAAAACTTTCATTTACTAGAGTTCATAGGGGAATCCAAGCTTGTTTGTTGATTGGCACGATGACCAAAAAGTTAGGACACTGGACAGAGTTTAATACGTAATCTTGTCCTATATAACATTGACAATAAACATGAGATATAACCCATGCATAATGACTAAACAATTAGTAATTGACGCTAACTGTGTACTTGCTCTTTGAAATAAAGGTTCCATTTAAAACAAAAAAATATTTTCTGATTTTTAAGTTCCACAAAGAATGTTTTATTCTTTTTTTTATTCTTTTTTTTTTTTTTTTTTTACATCTGATTTAAAGAACTCAGAACTAAAATGCTAGTCTGAAGAACCTATAACGAAACAAAGACCATGTTCTCCAAAGAATCATAATGTTGTTGTTGATGTTTCATTCTATGTTCTTCAGACCAGGAATGGAGTGTGTATTAATACCTAACAATATTTGACCAATCTACAAATAATAAAATAAAAAACATAAGTGTACCATTGAACGTTGCCATTCCTCTGTACTAATGGCACATAGCTTCATCCTCTTTGGAGAAATTAAGGGTCATCTCTGAGTTCTGCAGAGGGAAAAGACATGGAAAGTTTTAATTTCTTCAAAGGAACTTTGTAATGATTAATAAAAGGTATACATAATAATATTTAAGCGACACTAAATAATCTTGCGCTCACCTTCATTGACATGAACATGTCAGGCGTGTTTTGTGTGCCCGTCTCGTTTTCCAGTGCAATCTGTAAATCGAAGATGTAATCTATTACATGCTGAAGAATCTCCATTTGGCTCACGGATTTGTTCTGAGGGATGCTGGGCACCAGCTCTTTGAGTTTTGAGTAACAGTCATTCATATCGGACAGCTCCTCAATGGGACTCTTGCAGCGGCTGATGGCGAGACTCTGCTCGGAGATGCAGCACACTGCTTTATAACAGCTTCTGACAGAGCGAACGGGACTGATCGCCTTCATTCTGGATCTGACGTCTGACTTGCGAGTAGAATCCAACTGTACAGATGTCTGAAGAAGTCTGGAATCTGAGATGAACTAGCTCTCCAACTTGATATCCAATGTTTAACTCTCCTCGCGTCTCGTGCTCATTGAACGATGGAAGCAAGAGCAGGCAGGCGGCTGCTTTTCAAGTCTTGCTACGTGTAGCACCGCCCCCTCCAGAAATAAACAAACCCCCATGTGGTGCTCAGCCAATAGTAAAAGGCTGTTAATCATACAAGCCCCGCCCAAAGCAAATAGCTAACTCGTCATTGGAAGCGTAGAGTTGTCAGTCAGACAGAGTGATGGAATGAGGAAGAGCTGTCAGAATATTAGAGAGAGATGGGATTAATATAGGCTATATATAGGCTATATATATATATTTTTTTTTATATATATTTTATATATATATTGGTGAATTTGAGGTAATGTTTTAGTTTATGTATGATTCTTTGGCAGTATTGTAGGCTGTGCAGACAATCATAGTAATTTGAAATTATTTAAATAATTTTCAGAATTATATATTTAATTTTAATATTATAAACTTGTGATTAAGGCTGCGCCAACATTAGGCTGTACTTAAAAGTGAACACTCGATCTCAACTGTGACATTTGTAGAGGAACAAAATGCTATTATCCACTAATTATTCTATCTAAGCTAAGACATGATATTGATAGATTGTGCTGCTCCCGTGATCTGCAGACAAACTGGGTTCGGGAAATAATTCCCTTAGGAGACTATACTACACACAATGCGATTAAATATCTATTCATTTCAAGGCCCACACACAGGAAAAAAACCTACCCTCTAAAATTTAAACATTAAGTGAATTGCTAGTTAGAAATTAAAACATAAAATGTTGCCTAAGAAAAATCTAAGTGGTGCTAAAGTCAGAACAGGCAGTAACAAGTTCATTTTTATTTTGTAAGTAATGAATCAAGCTTGAAACTTTGATAACCCTCTCGATTCACATGCATGCCAAGAGGGATAAATATAGATATTTTTCAATAAAACATCCCCTAATATTCTCACGATCACAGAAATATTAATAACCAACTTAGGAACCTCTGAACAAACCACTGTGCGCGCGCGGTTTTTGTGCATTCTGAAAGTGTTACTCGTTATCTATAAATAGATCATAACTATAGCTGTCTCCCATGGCTCTTTTTTATATGAAGAGGAAGCTTCGCAAGTTACAAGCAAACTATAGCCTGACTGTCGTTCCAGTTTTAACCCAGCGCATTTTTAGTTTATATCAAGACGTGTCCCCTCTTTTCTCACAGTGCTGTTTTTGTGAAGGAATGCGCTGGCGGGCCAGCTGTGTGTCCTGTCCCGCTCCAGCTGTGTTGATCTAACGCGCGAGTCCCAGACAGCCTGGCGCCGGGCTCCCGACGTCATCCATTCACGAGCTCCAGCGCGCACCCATCTGTAAAAGACTAGTCTCGGCCGTGAAGTCGCTCTTATTGGTCAGTACAGCTGTCAATCAAGCTATAAGAACATGCCCAACCACTCGCGCAAGACCAGTAGACTTGCCCGCACAATTTATTTGCGCACACCTGGACTTACATTTAGTGAAGAGTTTTTTTTCCTTGTGTAAAGCTCTTCAGTTCGGCTAGATTAGTTAAACTAATACAAAAGCAGATCTGTTTTCTCAAACTGCAATAGTATATTAGTTTTCCAATAAAACACATTCTTGTTTTGCTTGAATGGTATAGTTGGTCATGTTTGAACTGGTGTTAAATTGAGTAGACTTTAATCAAAGGAAGACAACTGACTGCGAAGTTAACAATATACAGCACTTTAAACCAACTGTCCTTTTGTTTCTCACAGCATCATTTACATTTTTTAAAATTAAAAATGACGTATAACCTGTCTATTAGAAGTTTTGGTAACTGGCCTGTTCACATTTATTTTATGTGCATGCAACCGGATTAATGCACTTCTTTGCAGGCCGTGCAAATTACCTGTGGTGCACAGAAACTGCCCGTATAGTTGATGTTCGCCTTGTTGCAAGAAATTCAGCTCTATCCTTTCTTGCAAAGACTAACACATTGAAATTTAACATGAAAATTTAAACATGCTTGGAAACAGATCATGGAAATGTTTCATCATCTCTGCTGATACCAAGAAACTCCCTAAATGTTTGGTTGAGAGAAGCCACTGTTTTGTCTCAAGCATTATGTTATACCAGGATGAAAATAAGTAGCTACAGTATGTTGTTGCCTATGAAGGACACACTGATTTGTTTTGAGATGTGTCCCTTTCCCTGTCTACCTGCTTATATCTACTGACATGTTTATCCAATTAAACAAATTCATCCATACCACCTTTCCGCAAAGGTTTCTTTTGGAACTATGAACCAACTGGCATTTTTTAAATGTACCTATTGCACACATTTGAAAAATTTTGAAAACATTTTGTTTCATCGATGTAGCCTACTGATATTCAGTGTTTGCATGATTAGGAGTGTGATATTGCTCTCTTGTTACATTCTAATTTTATTCGTTTATTTTATTTAATTTCACACATTTTATTTGTCCATATTAATTGTTTACTCTTTTTGCATTTCTTATTATTTTACTTAAATGTACGTATTTTGCAATGTTATTGGCAATACAAATATGCAATTATGTCATGCCAATAAAGCACATTAAACTATTTTATTATTATTATTCCCTTATCACGTGACGCACCACACCTTGTGAACTGGCCTGACCTGCCGTTTGATCACGTTTTAAAGCAGAATTAGGAAAACTGCTTTAAGTAGCTACTTGTACTGATGGATTCAACACAGGGGGCATGCGAGGCGTATTTTTTTTACCCTCTTTCTGTTTATGTGACTGCGGTGTCTGTGGATCAGGTCCGGCACAATCGAGTCTGTTTTTCAACGCATGGGAGAATGTGGCGACTGGCGTCAGTGAGTCTGCCCAGCTCCGCGTCCCCGCCCTCCGCTCGTCCCCGCGCCTCTGTGCAGCTGGACGCACACAATCAAGCCATCAACAATCGCCATGCATAATTAGCGCGGCCCTCCACACCCTCCCACCCTCATCACTCCCAAAGAAAATCTTTCAAGGCGTTTTCCCCTCTTCGTCGACAAAGCCTCTCTATTTGTCCAATAGCGATAAAGGATCGCCGAGAAAACCGCGAGAATATTCTCCACAGAGAAAGGAGTGGCGGCTTCTTTTGAGTGATATAGCCACTGTCTAAAACAGCAAGAGGGGTGAAAAAACGAAATAAAAGAACAATTTTTGCAGCCTATGACATAAAAACTAAAAAGTTATCCTGGTTAAAATGTTTTTTCTTCTTTGATCACAATACCATATAATAATAATAATAATAATAATAATAATAATAATAATAATAATAATAATATATATATATATATATTATTGTTGAAATATAATATGTTTATCTCTATGTAGCTACCTAATTAGTTTTGGTTAAAAAAAATAAAAATACAAAATAATTTTTCAAATGTCTTGCAGGACAGCCAGACCAGATCAGTTTGCACTTATAAGTTTGATGGACATCTCTCAAAGAGAAAAAATGAAGAGCACCATGGACAGTGTTTGAGCCATAAACCCAGTGCCAGAGGTTTCTGCATAACTGGTTATGTTTGCATTGTAATTGCAAGGTTAAGTAGGGCTACACAGTAGGCTCTTATCCTAGGGTCAAACACATGAGTATCATACAGCATATGCACCGACTATAAAAACAGACTGAGACGGGAGTTGGATGTAGATGACAGGAACGAGGGAAAAAGAGAAGGGATAAAAAAAGGATAAAAGAGGGCAAGACATTGTAAGAGACAGCGAGACAGAGCTCTGGGAGATAAATCCAGGCCAAAAGCTCTCTTGTCCTTTGCAGACAGTTTTACTGAGTGTCTGCATGTAAATTAGAGTAAATTAGATCCAGTGTGGACACATTTCTTTCTAGGTCAATGATGCTTTGACATCACCGAGAGTTCTTTGATCTCTCGACCTCAAAGTATGTGTACGCAGACATATATGTGCACATTTGCACATTCATTTGAAATCTCTCCATGAACAGATGATGTGAAAGAGCTATTGAAAAACAAACAGCTGATTTCTTGACACATGGACTCCTCCTTTTTCTGTTGCAATCCAGGTCACTGCCCCTTCCTCTCCTTCCTCAAGATGCTACATACACACTCACACTCACACAATAACTGACCTGATTTCTGGGCCAATCAGACTAACATCTTATCTTTGAGATGTCACCATTTGCTTCCTGTCCCACTATACACACACATTGTCTCTGATTCAAATGGACACAATGACACACTTGAGGTTCCTATGTGACAACATTATGGTCTATAAGAAAGCAGAGATCACTGCTACATTTGCGAAAAAAGTAGTGATGATTTGGCATTTACAGTAATACATTCAAAACGTAAAAAAATTTTTTTGAAGGAAGTCAGTAAATAGTAATATTGTGAAATATTATTACAGTTTGAAATACATTTCTACTGGACTTTATTTTGAATCCGAATTGAAAACATTAATTGGAAATTATAATTTTTTTTTTTGTAACTTATAAATGTTTTTGCTGACACTTCTGGATCATTTAATGTGTCATTGCTAAATAAAATATTGGAATTTCTTCCTTTCTTTAAAAAATCCTTTAAATGGTAGTGTATATTAAATATACGCTATTTATGGTACATTAATGTAAGTAAATTATGATAGAATTTTCTTTCTTTTTTGTGTGAAAAATTCTTTAATACTTAATAATAATAACTACCCCTTTAAAAATATGACAGAACGCAGAATATTGAACTTAAAATATCGGTAAAATAAATTAAATATTTAGAGCTACACATTAAAAAGTGTATAAGTTCTGTACAAAGAACCTCTCAATTTCTTATCTCAGCAAATCCACATAACAGGTCAGTTTTAACCTTCAAAACACTGATTTAATATGAGTAAACTCTTTAGATTAAACAACAAGGTCAATTATATAATTATTGCATTAATTAGTTAATAATTGCAAGAAAATAGAGCAGTTAGTGTAGAAACAACAGTAAAGCTCAAGAGGTCATCAGCCCTTGATATGGTCGTAACTTCAGGGTGACTGAACGAGATTATGGGGGTTTTTGTTAAACTAAACTCACATCAGTTTAGCATTCCCTCCCTGGTCGGTGGAGGGGGGGGGGTGCTTAAGATAGAGCGCTGATGACCTTTGACTTGCGAAGAGACCATATAGTGAGAAGCACAGAGTAATTAAGATAAGATTCACAGTGAGAAACGACTCCAGTAAACAAACTGTCCTGCAATGTCTCCGTGTGAAACACTTCAAATAAACATAAACAATCATTTACGCTATGAGTTTTAGATCAGTGATTATGAGTGTTTTGGATGTGAGAAGGTGAAAATGTGATCTTATGTTTGGGTGTGTGGATTTGGTTTATGTGATAAAGGGGCACGTTTAATTACAGGATTGTATGTGTGTGTTGTTTGTTCTGTAATGGGTGTTAAATAGCCACAGAGCCTCACCTGTGTCAACGGATTGAGTCAATTATCAGCTTTCAGACGTCTACCAAGGTCTGACCATCAGCAATAATGGAGACACAGACAGAGTGTGATAAGCAAAGAAACATACAGACTTTAAATATGCTAAAATGTGAGACTAAAATATCTGTCTGTTAGTTTAGAAAATGTGTTAAGCTCTGTAAATGAGCATTTTAGTTATATTTTTGTCTACTGGCTACTGTCAGCTGTCAAGAGAGCAGTTTAGAAGGCTCTACATTGTTAGCAACTCTGTGTGCAAGAAAAATAGCTCAAATAGCAAAGTTGATTTCAATATGACATTAGCGTGTTGCTAAGCTAACAGATACCTTCGTGTTTATGTGAAAGAGCCCACTTTAAGACGAGCATCCAATTTAAGAAAAAGTGTAGTACACCAAGATTCTTCAGGACATGACAGAATTTCTTTTTTGTGAAAAATTGCTTTAGTAGTTCAGTAGAACAACCCCTCAAAAACATTTTGCAAATATTCATTGAATGTTGTACAACTCTACAGCAATTCAGTGATGTCAAGGATATCATTTGATTGATTATTAAGGCACACATGATTAAAGTTGCTTACTTCAGTGGTAGAGCTGAGGAGGTTGGTATCTCCCCGTAACAATAAGAATATCTCTGATGAGTATGATGCAGTGCATCAGTTGCTTAACTGTTCTATTCTGTGCCCATAATTAAATTTTCCACTGTGGGGCTGAACAAGTGACCAATCCATGTGGCAGTATTACTACACTCACTTTTATCAAAGTTTATGATTTGTAAACTAATACATTTTGGCATTTGAATCACATAACCAACTTTATATTTCTGGCTTTTCTGATGTAGTAAATTAGCTAAGTAGCTCACCTGATAAAAGAGCTCAAAGACCTGTAGCAAGTGAAAATGGCATGATCCATTTTCACTTTAGCAGATGAGCTTTTATCTCGCGTTTGCTTTTGATAAGGCTAAACAAATTTTTTATTTTTAACCAAACTAGAGCATTAACCTTTTAGTACCACTAACTGGACATTTCACTTATGTTCATCTGTTTTGGATAAAATTAAATGCACTTTAAGCGCCACTCTCTCAAAGTGTCACAAAATGTGGATCAGCAAAATATCATTTTGCAGAAAAGTTTTTTCCAGTGTAAGATGGTAAGAGACGTGTGAGATGTGATTGAAACAGCTAACCGTCAAAGTCTTTAAGGAATTTTCACAATACAATGCATGAGAATGGATCTATTTCAGACTTTTACAGAGTTTGGCACCAGAGTATGAGGCAATGAGTATGTGAGAATGGCCGTCAACTTACTCCTTACGCCATACTCCAGCAGCACTTGCCCAACTTCAGGAGTTGTTGGTTGTAGATGTCAGGGTTGCCATATTCTCAGCTGTGGTCTCTGGGAAAGTGGGTAGTAGAAGAAAGGTCATTTAAGGTTAAAGACAGGGAACAATGCTGCCTTCAGGTGCTTTTGGAAATTTCCTATTTCCCACTTATGAAGTCGTTATTACGAACTTGTTGTGATCAAGTGCTTTAATGTAGGAAATAATAAAATTTAACATCCCATTGGTTGACTATCATATACATTCACCATGCTACACAAGCAGTTTGCTGACTATTATGGAATTTCAGGCGAATACATGCTTATTTCACAGCTTATAAAAGGTACATTATGCTTCAAATGATCGTTCATATCTAGTCTATAGAATATTTTAGAGACAAGACAAAGGGATGTAGTTGCTGTGAGAACAGCACTTTCAGCAGCAATGGTTGTCCCCTCCACCATGTTTTTAAGATTATGAACCGCCCATCTTGGAAACTCTGGAATCAATATTACTTCCGAATTTTCCAGGAGTAAATACGTCTTGAGAGGCTTTAACATCTAATTTCCATCAGGAAACTCGTATTTATGATAATTCCAATAGCATGTGAAGGCAGCATAAGACACCCACTTTCACCCCATAAAACGCCACAATATGATTTGTGATTTTTATGCATCGCTGCAGCTTCTGTATTACCGTAACCTTTAAATGACATCCAACTAACATCTGGAAGATGTTATCCATCACCTGGCTCAGGCTTTGTGCCGTAATTTGAGCTGAAGTCATCAGTGGTGCAAGACGTGGTGCAAGAGTCGAGCATGCTGCTCTCGATGGAACCATAGAGCAGCGCTCTTGCGCAGCAGGGGACCTTAATGCGGCATGTACGCACAATGGCTCAGATACAGTATTTTGTATGTTGTGGTGTTATTGTGTCTCTGTTTCTCATAATGGCCCATAATAAGCACAGCAGCACAGCTGGCGTGTTTTGGAGATGGCACTTCCTGAGGGAGTGTTCCGCCGAGAAATAATGACGGCTTTGATTGGACGGTGGGGAGAGTGGCAGTTCCTGCTCTTTAGTTCTATTGTGCAGAAGACAGAATGAGAAAAGTGTATGAGTGAGTTTGTTGGGAGATTATACACAGCTGTTGGAGATGTCATATTAAAGACACACACACACACACACACACACACACACACACACACACACACACACACACACACACACACACACACACACACACATGCGTATCTTTTCTGCACTTCCCTGGCAAGACAACACCCCAAAACTTTTATTATTTATTTATTAACTTTTTACCCCAAATTGTGTCATTTAAATCAGACAGAAATAAGTACAAAAGACAAACACACAGGACAGGTTTGTGCAAATGCATTATCATGAATATATGATATCTGTCAGCCTATTAATTGCTATTATTATGAAATGCAAAGCAGATATAAACTATACAAGGCCTTTCAAAAAAAGTAAAACTGAAGCAAAACTGCAAGCTGTGTGTCGTTATTTATGGGGTTGAGTGGCACTAGCAAGCATCCTCTATTATCAAACAAATAAGTTACAACTTTATTTTTAGGTGACAGCAGCATATGTTCACACTCTGTCACAGATGCAGACAAACATACACACACATATTTTCTATTTGAGTGATTTTTCCATTAGAGTCTGCAAAGATCACAGGTTGGGTTGTTTCCTGCCACTGCAAGAGTGCAACCACAGCAGCTAACCAGTAACTTCTCTCACTGCAGCACACAGGGCATTAATAACACACTCATCTGCATACACACACACACACACACACACACACACACACACACACACGTTTACTTAGCTCTCTAAATGGGGACATTCCATAGGCGTAATGGTTTTTATACTGTACAAACTGTATGTGCTATTGACCTAAACCTGCACCTTACAGAAAACTTTCAGCATTTTTACTATTTAAAAAAAAACCTTTGTTTACTTTATTTTTATACCAGTTTTACAAATGAGGAAGTCGCCAAAGGGAGGTTTTTTGAGATTTTGTTAGGTTTAGCTCACTTTTAGGTACAAGTTTGTCCCCACAATATGGTTAAGTAGGTACACACACACACACGCACACACACACACACACACACACACCCACACACACATAAACACACACACATAAACACACACACACACACACACACACACACACACACACACACACACACACACACACACACACACACACACACACACACACACACACACACACACTTCTTTAACCTCAGTTGCAGGTTGCATCTTTCTAAGATTTTCCATCTTTGCTTTACATGTGTCTGCATTACCCAAAAGTCACACCACACATGCACACTTGCACACACGCAGGCATATACGTTTCTATACAGGCTTAGTATAAAGTTCTTTGACTTTTTAACTGCTTTTTTCTTCAGGTTTTGAGTGATCATACACACTACTAGCTGAACAAATTGAGCAAATAACTCATAAAGAGTTGATGAGGTCACACGACCAATCAGTTTAAAGTTGTGATCTGTGATGTACATCTGAGTGTAACAGATTATCAAAAAAGAAAAAAATATAGAACAAGGATTGGTTTTTTTATGTATCAGTTGTTGATTTAGTTATGAGGATGTTGCACTCAAAAGTGGACGCAAAAGTGTGTGGAAAGTGAAATAAATTATTGGAGAAGTCCTATATACATCACCAGAAAGAAGTCTCTCATTTTCACCTGGAAGATCCAATTATGGCATTTTGATTAAATATTGTGATGTCACAACATTATATTTGATAAATTAAATTGATCCACATATGAATTGTTCAGTAAAAACTAAATGAGGGTGAGTTGACATTTCATGCTGACTTTATCATTCTTTAACGTCTTCTTCATTTGGTCAGTCTATTCAATTCCAAAGCAGCATCCTCATAAAGCTGCCCTTTTCCATATACAACAGAAACTGTGTAATATATACTTTATTATGTCTGGATTTAAACCCTGCTCACTTTTGCATGGTAAATGAGTGCTGTACCATTAGACTGATGTGTTTAACACTTTAAGGCCTACTAATTAAAAGTGAAATCTGCGCCAAGTGAGCTGCCAGGCTCAGAACTACCACCGTTGCCCATGTGTGCTTGTTCATGTTAATAATCAAACAGAATTTGCTGTAGTACTTTACAAGATGTGTGAGTGGGAGAGAAAAACGAGACCTGTAGTGCTTGTTTGACAGAACGTTTCTCTCTGTCTGTTCCTGATGGGACATCCAGATGTAACAGTAGACAGACTGGGACCATAGGCATGTCTCATGCCCCCAGCCGTCTCTTTTTTCACTGTTATCTGGTTCTTAAAACATGCATAAGCAAGTGTGTGCTTTTTATATAAAACTTTAAGGCAAATTAAGTCAAAATGAGAGGTTAAGTGCACATGCTATATATACACTGACATATATGTTTGATATGTTTATGTTTAGTCTTTGACAGTGACTTAACAAAATGTCAAAAATCATTGAGTCTGACTAACTTTCTCTCAATATAAATCCACAACACAACAATCACCGCAATTCCACAATCCTTCCTTCCTCCATCTCTCACTTCATCTGCCCCCATCAAAGAGAGCACAGGATGACTAGAGACATTTGGCCATTGTGATCGCCCACTGTGAAATTGGCCCTTGGGCATGGATGATCGGACGAAAGTTACAAACGGCGGTTGGTGAGCTGTGAGGTGTTGGATTTCTGCGTTTATTACTGATAAGGAAGCAGTGGGAGGGGAGGACATACCGGACCCAGCCATGAGAACTCAACCAGACTTTTGTCTGTCCGAAATCTTAAAAAACGATTTTAACCTCTTTCTAATAAGAAAGTTTGTCAAGACAAATTCTCAGTGTTGGCTTGAAGTCTTCAAAGTCTTGCCTGAAAGTTTAAAAATGTTTCAGAAAGCAGAAAGTTTAAAATAAACACGTGTCCCACACTGAGAATTTGAACTCCTAAAATGTCAGTTTATCTTAAATAGTCCTTGTGTTCTGGAACTCAACCTCCTTCTGTCCTCCCATCAGGTCATTCGTTAGGTCAGATGAGACCTTATCTTGTTTGTCTGACACGCTACACTACTTTTTTTAGATGACTAATTAATCAGTGTTTCTGTTCAAAATGGGTAAATCTACTAAAAGAGTTGACAGCAAGTAAAGCTCACAAATCTGATTTTCAGTAATCTACAAAAGTCACTGCCTAGCAATAAAAATGCTTGACTGTTTCACACCGTTTCAAACCCACAGTTTCCCCTGCACTGCCATGATCATTTAGACAACATAAATGTAAGCTTGATTAATACATAGGGCAGTCCTGGGCTAATAACTATAAGCATTATGAATCCAAAACAGCTCAGAACATAAACAAACCTTCTTTTAGTAACGACAATAGAACGTTTCTTCAAAGTTATCTGGTCTTTAATAATCTCCCTGATATGTTAGCACAAAAGGTTATTTCTACTTTGTTCATGAACCGTTATTTATCTATTTATTTTGAAGTTGGATGTTCGTGCAACAATTTTAAAATGTCTTGCTGTTATATAATTCTTTTACTCTGTATATTTGGTTAAAAGGCCCATAATAAATGTATGTAAGCTTATAATAATGGCAGCTTTCCATTATTACAACGTGACCCTAAACTGTAAAACGTGTCAGATAAACTGTTTTTTTCTTGGGCAATAACGGAAAAGATGATTTAAAAAAAAATCTACATTTATATGTATACAATTCTAAAATGTTTTCATAAAATAATTAATAATTGACTAGTACAATTGCAGAGAGTGATAAAGTGATACAGAAGCTGATTTGCTAAATCACTGTTTAGCACTTGAGAGACATTATTAAAGCTAAAGCAAATGTGTTTTGACTGGAAGCATTGCTTTCCCCCATGGTTTACACAGTGGTCTTAATCTTTACCTGGCAGTTCTGTTTTTGTGTAAGCTCATTTTACATGCTAGGTCCGCCAGTTTTCAGAATATCCTGAGGCCACAGTCGTGATATATGTGTGACCTCTGTACCCTACTGGTCAAACCCAACTTCTCACCTTTAACCTGCCGTGTGACATGCCCCTGATGAATTTTTGTCGCTGCTTCTCTGAGCTGTGAAACATAAACTGAACAGAAGAGAGGCGACAGGACATCACCATCCTGACACTGCAAGCTATAAGAGCTACTTGATATGCTATAACTCTGAAAAGTCACTTCCACTTGGAAACACTCCTTGAGATCTTATGTTTGTACTTTATCGGTTGGGTTTTCTTACTTAACTGATTGCCCTTTTGCAAGATACATTAGTAAAATGGGGTTCTCACTTACCATAAGTAATTCAAATGAAACACATTTCTTTGGTTTTTGAAGCAAGCAACCAGCAAATCTGCAAGAGTATCTTAATCCTGAATGATTTACACAATCAATCATGTTCTCTGCTGGCATTCCAAAAAACTTTTCCAAGATCCAAAGTGCCCCCTACAGGATAATAGTGGTTTTCATCTGCAGTCCCACACTAGCAGTGACGTCAAACTGTCAAATACACAAATCAAACACTAACACAGTCATATAAACAGATAAATCAACAAACATGCCAGCAGAACATTTCTGAACATTCTTTCAGGAATTTAGAGCCTTCAATCAGAATTGTGAGTGAAATTTGTGCCATATGTGTTACACTTGATGATTAAAATCATGATGTAAAAATAATGAAGAAGTCAGAATTCAAAGCTCTTAATGGGAGACATTCTGAGTCAAGGACACTGAACAGTCAAGGTTTTTGCTCTCCTACAGACTCATGGAACAAATAGATGTTCTCATGTGACTTCATGCCAACATTCAACTCAAAACAAAACTCAACAAATCACTTTCCCTGTCCATGCTGTTTATAGCTTCTAACCTCTACAAACCAGAGATCTACAAACAAGAAGCCGTTTAAATCCCCACCTAGTACATTTGGGAAAAGCTTTAGAGATGTGCACAGCTCCACAAACACTCTGGTGATGAAATAACGGCCTTTCTGTCCTAAAGAGGAACCAACTGGGACTGTATGCTGATGGAACACAAAATAATACCATCACAGACTGGTTAGAATCTCAAAATGATGAGACCATTTCATATTTTTTAAAGAATAGTTCACCCAAAAAATTCTAAACATGAATGAGTTTCTTTCTTCTGTTGGACACAAAAGAAGATATTTTGAATTTGAAGAAAGTGGGTAACCGTACAGTTGACAGTAGCAATAGAATTGAAATAATATATCAATTTATAAATATAAATTATACACTAAATACTAATTATAAGCTATATCATATAAAATATTTTTAGTCACAACACAGGCTGTATGTGAATGGTCATTAGAGAAAGAGAGCGGGGGATAACCAGCTAAAACTAATTAAACAAGTTTGCTGTTTCACTGTGTTTGGTCAAGAGAAACCTAGCACATTTGCTGGATGTAAAAACATTTTTGCATGTACAAGATGTCAAACTAGATTCTTCAGGTTTATTGAGATGAACTCAGGCCTTGGCAACTGATATAAAAATGCACAGATGCACGTATGAAACACACACACAGTGACAGTGCAGGACCTCATTCCCCTCCTCCTGCTCCCCTTTAGGAGACCCACAGCTGCGCAAGCCAGGTGCTATCTACTCTAACACACACACACACACACACACACACACACACACACACACACACACACACACACACACACACACACACACACACTCACGCACACATTCACACACTTCCACCCACCAACGAACCCAGCAGGAAATGCCTAATACCAGTTTTAGAATGATGCCACTATGCCAGCAGGAGATGGTGCAGCACACGCTCACGTTCCCTTGTGGGGACCAGCGTCTGGAGACCTTCAGCAAAAAGTCTCCAGGTGACAGATATGAAAAGCTTGAACACAGTGGTATTGATGGAATATCGACTTTGAAGTAAAGATACAATAAAATATTCAAAATTGGGTGAGAAGGCTGAAAGTTCTGACACTGATAAAGGCACACTGGTTGTCTGTTAATGTTGTTTGTGTCCCTAATGTTCAGTGAACTTTCACCAATCTCTCTTGGGGTCTTAAAGCTCATACTTTTCTGACAGATTAGATCACTGAGCCTATATTTTACTTGACATATATGATCTTGTTCAAATTTACAATGTTTTTATTTTTAGAGAAGTAATATTATGTGAATGAGTTCTTAGCAATCTAATCGATGTCTCTCATGTATGTCAGATTTGAGCATAAGATCTATACAAAATCTATATTAAAACTATATATATATATATATATATATATATATATATATATATATATATATATATATATATATATATATATATATATATATATATATATATATATCCCCATTGAAAACACATCTGGTTACACGTCAGGGACTAAATCTCTTAACATAGTGCCAAAAAAATTGCCTTTATTTATGATTACATGTTCAGTATAGCCTCATATTATATGGCTACAGAAATGTTTTTTTGAAGTTAATAAATTATTGGTCAGTGTTTTATGAGATAATACTATTTCAATATTTCTACTTCAAAATGTTATATTCAGTTCAGTGTTTTACTTAACATTTCATTGTAATTATTTGTGAAATTTACTAGCAAATCCTGAACTGAAAGTTTTCAGTGTATGCATCTTTCTACACAATAGGACTATTTACTTAAAAACAAGATATGACAGGGTTTTTGTATGATAAAGTATGTGAAACAGTGTTATTTTAATATCAAGATACTATTACTTTTTTTTTAATATATAGTAATAATAATTTGTATTAGTATTATTATGAAATTATTATTTAATAATTTATATTTTTCGTTAAATTTGTATCAGTTTTGTTGTCTGCATTTGTCATTTTGATCAATTTTTGTTTTGTTAAATGTCTCTCTCTCTCTCTCTCTCTCTCTCTACATATATACTGTATATATATTTCTCTTCATTTTAGTTGTAGTTATTTTAATACATCAAGTTAAACTTTTTTTTCTACATTTACTATATTTTATTAATGTTTATTTTATTTCAAGAAACGGAAATATTTTTTTTTTAGTTCCAGGCTATAATTAAAATGTGCTAAAAGTACTTTTCATGTAAAGCATTACCTTCCCTCATCTTTAAAAGCCCCTCCACCTCCTGTTCTCTCTCCACAGGTGAGACCCAGGCCAGAGTATACCAAAAAAGTACATCAGCTATTTCCATCTGTGGCTTACCACTCTATTGATGTACTTATCATACATTCTCAGTTATCACGTAGGAGTTAAGAAAGCAGACATAGGCATGTACAAACACACATTAGCACACGTACACAAACACACATGCATACAGAAAAGGTTTGATGTTTAAAACTGATCCGCAAGCAAAAAACTTCGCTGGTGTGTGCTTGTATCACAACTCCTCAAGAGTTTTCAAGAAAACATTACAGGTGCACAGCACAAATAAAATAATCTCTCAGTCAATCGGACGTGATGGATCACATGGTTGGAAGAGTTGTCGTCCAGGAAATGATGCTTTCGTCGGAATGGAAACTTTATTGCGGCCCACCACAACAGAGACACCCTGTGAGTGTGTATAAACATCATGATGCCTTTTTAAAAACCTCACATTGAGTGCGGTCACACACTCACCTCTAAGTTTTCCATCCACAAGATGTCAGACCAGTATTTGTCACCGGATGTTTTTCAAGGTCAGGGGTAAAAAATAGATCCTCTGCATGTGGTCTGTATGTCTTTCCATCTCGCTGTGCACCTGCAGACCTGCGGAGCCAGTCCAGGAGAGTCGTGTGGCCTACTGGGTACTACTGTGTTTCTATGTGTTTTTTCCGATTTTAGTCTACATTGGAGATTTATTATCACAAAGTGGCATGAGGCGTCATTCATAATAATCAGATCTTGTGAATGACTTTGTTTCTATTTTCAACTGACTTGTGTTTCAGCACAAAAGAATGGATTTGGAATAGTATTCTATTCTTACGGTTTCTCACATGTCAGTATACATATATAGTGACACCTAGTGGTGTGGATGTATATATACATTCATGCAAAAGATTTCCAATAAGAGTGCCATTTGTATAAGCTAAAGTCAGATATGGATTATGAAATAAATCCGTTTTATTTTTCCCAAATTCAATTTTTTTTGCATTTTTATTTTTAATGGTTAAATTTAATGTTATATATAAAAAAAAAATCATGTTTAATTACTTAAAATCATGAAACTTTCTCATCAATTTCTTAAAAGTTTAACAAAAATACATTTAGGGCCCTATGAAATGTTTAACTTTTTTTCACACCATATGTTTGATTGTTATCAAATTCTTTTTTTATTTTTTTATTTGAATGCATGTATGTAATTTATTCCCCTCAGAAATTCTGTGTTGTGTATTTACATGTTTCTGGTTCTCAAATGAAAGCATATAACATTCATTTCATTTATCTTTTAATTACTGAGAATTAAGCAAAATGTATTTTTTGGCAAACAAAGGGTATTTACAATTAAAATGAAAACATGGGAGAAATGTTGTGTGATTATACCCTAAACAATAATGTTTGTTTCATTGTAGTAGAAGTAGTTCATGTACAATCTACTGGACAATGGTAATATATTTCTGGTACAAATGTCTTCAAATTAAACCAGGCTTTTATTTTGGCATGTTACCGTGAATACCCTTACAGTTCTGTGTGTATATGTTAAGATGCTAATTTTACTCAGATTAAAAGGTAATATGCTTGTGAAGTGACTCTCAGAACAGTTTTGGAGATGTTGTTCATAAATTTATGTCCTTATTTATTCAGACGACAGATGCTGAAATCACAGCGAGCGTCACGCAGGTTTCAGAATGCGTGTAGTAAACAAAACCGCGTGTCTGTTCCATTCATACACACACACACACACACACACACACACACACACACACACACACACACACACAGAACGAGAGAGAGACATGCAGAACATGCACGATTCATATTTAAATAGTATTTTTGCAGCTTAATATTTACAGATTCTAGTCCATTTAGCAGTTTGAATTGAGTGTAATGACCAACTTTTGATTAATTTAGTGACATTACGCGTTATTCAGTAAATTCCATTTGTATGACTGGATTCCATGATTCCGTCCATGTTTTACGCATCACGGAAATCATAGGACCCTAGCTATGATTCAGTGTACAAAAGTGTTCAGTCACCAAAAACATAATGAGTCACTGGTCATGCAATCTCAGCACGGTGGCCTATATAAGACAAACCACTCAATGTAAAATAAAAAGCTTTTATTAAACTACTGTTTGTGTTCATTTCATGTAAATGCACATCTTGTTAAAAATATCACAAGAGGGCACCTTTAAATTTCTATAATACATACGGAATTATTCTGAGGACATGAACACTGTTTTTCAGTGAAAAGGACAAACATTTACAAACATTCTAGACTCAAAAATAGAGTGTTGCTTAGATTAAGACTTACATACTTGTAAGAAAAGCGTGCAAACAAACACACACTCCTGCAGGAAGAGTGGGTGTCTGGGAGCAGCTGCATGGGAGAGATGTCGAATGTGGTTTCCTCCCAATGAACCTTTCCTCCCTATGTCTTATCAGTCAAACAGAAAGGTGAATATGCTGTGAAATGTAACCAGGTTAGTAACATTTTTCAGTGAGATCTCTGCTAGAGAAATAAACAGCTGAAGCTCCACAGGAGAGCTCCTAGAAAGACAAAGAGCGAGTGGGGGAGAATCACTACAAATCACATTTTATTTGAAATATAATTAACATTCAAGACTATTAATATCTTTCATTCAAACTTTAGATGTCATTGAAGCTACAACGTGTGTGTAAAGTTACAGGTCATGGCTGGGTTTTCCCTGAGAAAAAGAAACTGGTGACACTGTTAGGAAGGTCCCTCATTCACACATTTCCAAACACTCAATTCACTAAATTCTACACAACCCCTGCAACTTGTTTATTTGTCTATTAAATGTTTTAGCTGATTTGATAATGCTTTCTGACCCATAAGAGTGTAGAACTGCTCTGTTTAACATATTTTTCCATGTTAAACATGATAGAAATAAATAAAGTTTAGCAGAAAATTGCTATGAAATGAAACATATTCCACCTCAGCTAGTTCATCGGTGACTAATCAAGTATTACAAGAGATGAAATCAGTGTATTTTTGTGGCTTTTTCCCCATGTGTAACAATTTTTTTAAGTACATACAAAATGAATGAGTGACACTTTACAATAAGGTTTTGTAGGTTAATTTTTAATATAAATTTTTACATACACTAATACAGTTTTATTATTTCACGATGGATGGATGGATGTGATTTTTGGTCACTTATGTAACTGTTTATGTTTTTTTTATAGTGCATACAGTTAAATACACACACTACTACAGTTTTACATTAGTTTTACAGTTAACATACATATGAAGTTTGAATTAACATTAGTTAATGCATTATGAATGAACAATAGTCCATTTATAAACTAGACTTTATAGTTTACAATAAGTACTGTAAAAAAAATTGTTCTTTGTTAGTTTATTATACCTAGAATTAAACTGAAAATTGTGTGAAGGGTGTGATTGTCTGTGTCGAAATATATTTCTATGTTTGTGTGAGAACAAGGTTAGGAATCAGTATGCAAGACCTTTGCATGAGTGTTTATATGGGTTAAACTAAATATGACAGAACCTCTTGGGGACTCACATTTGAAAAAAAAAGATTAATGCAAAAAGATTAGTTTTTAGGGATGGGTTAGACTACAGTAATTACAATTAACCTTATGTAAAGCAATACAAGTCTATTGTATGTCCTCATTAGCTAAGTGTTTGTGTTTGTGTGTGTGTGTGTGCAAGGCTGCAAGGTGCAGAAGAGAAGCGAATGAGTCACTGCGGGGCAAAGTAAGATGCATTTTGGAGAAATACACTTTCTGCACCCATCCTCAACCTGTCCTTCACACACACACACCCTTATATGTACACGTACGCATACATACACATTTGCCTGTCCCACGCAGTAAAAAGCTACAGCGAGGTCCGCCCACGCAGTATTGCATACTGCACTCTGCGGCCTGCTGCATTGAGCCTTGTTTAACCGCAGTAAAAACAACGTGTCTTCTTTGTGTTGATATTAACATCTTGATAGTTTTTTGCTGGGCTGGAGCGGATCACACAACAACAGGATGCCCAGGTTTGAGATCTGTTGAAAAACAATCTTCTTCTCAGCTTCAACACAACACACAACAACTCTAGAGTCGTGTACCTGAAAGCCTCTTTTAAGCTCCACCCACAGGAAAGTCAAATCACACTCAAGATCTTTTTAATATCACAAGTGTTTTTCCTAGGTAGCTTAGGGAGAGCAAATAGAGATTAGTTGAAGTTCCTGACTTTCACATTTTTCTCCTTAGAAGAAAACATCAGTAATCTCACATTTATTTCTTCTGGAGATTTAGAAGAGATCAACAACTCAGAAACCCATTTCAGATTTCCAATATACTAAGATCATCAAAAGTTAAAATGTGTTCAAAATAAGGTTATTTCAGGTTCATTAAACATTCTTTTAGTTCTTCTATGTGTATTCCAAGTGTATTCCAAGAGATCCAAATTACGAAGGCTTTAAGAAAGTAGAATTTAAATGACCCATTTTTTAAAACAAGAAAAGTCAGACAAGAAAAACTTTAGATGCTTGCTTGTATAAGTTTTTAAAGATGTAAAATGCTTTGAAGTTCGAAGGTAGGCCTTTCACCATATCAACTTCCTCTTTCTATTCAGTTCAACTTCCTGACAGGTGTGGCCAATTGAATTTCAATTCTCACTTATGAATTGAAAAAGATTACAAGAGTCTCTCATTAAGTTTCAGTGTACAGCACAGTTCGTATTAGAAATAGCATTCAAGACATTGTTGATACTCAAGTGAGTTGATTAACTTCTGATTTGAATCTTCATCTGGGAGGATCTGACAGTTTGAACAAGTTCAAGAATCAGTCACCAGAGCAGTGGATGGGGTTTATGCCATAGGATGTACACTATCACTAAACAGACATGCTGAATTCCTTTTTCAAGCCTGTAATTAAAGCAAAAGGTGGTTCAACAAAATACTGACATAAGTGGGTGATCCTTTTTTGGTATTTTATTTTATTCTGACATGTTGGTGTTACATCTTACACTTGGATTTTAGAAATTGCACTGAGTAAATACCACTGGAAATACTGTCCCGACTGAGAATCATTGGTGTAAAAAAAAAAAAATTATAGCGCAAAAAGTTCAGATTTGGTACTAAATCAACTGAATAAAAAAATAAGATGGAGGTTTTTGGCCTGCTGCGCCTTTCACAAGTCAGCTGAAAAGTCCAGAACTGAGTTATCTAAGATCTAAGATCAAGTTTGTAGCACATTGAAGCAGAACACACTGATATCTATCACACTCATGTTTCCTTTTCCTGTTTATGCATCAGTTGATGGGCGATAGCAGTGGACAGCGTGTTTGATGTCAGATGGTGACCCAAATAAGCTACAAAAAGCTTTGTGCCTGTGGCCTCTCTTGAAACACCAAGAGGTCTGATGGGGATGTGAACTATACTCTCAAAGGTGCGTCTGTGTGAGAGGGTCAAAGTAGGCTATAATTGTGTGTTCGCAGCTGTATGTGAGTGTGTGAGAAACCGCCACAGCTGAGGAACCTCCTAATGGAGCAATCACGCCTGGTCGCGAGAGAGTGATTGTGTGTGTGTATTGAGGGCACACTGCTGTCTCTGTGTTGCCCAGTAAGCTTCACTGTTCTCCGGGCAGCACATCTGCGAGATGTGGGCGGTGTGCAGCACTGGTGTCTCTCCCTCTCTCACAATTTCTCAGCCTTTATTTTTTTCTTTGTTCTACACATCTTCCCTTATAGGGATTTTTGACCTCTGCCCCTGTAGTAACAGTAGCACCCACCCTTCTCTCTCTCTCTCTCACACACACACACACTCTGGGCTGGGAGGGGAATATCAGAGTGTGTCATCGTGTCCGGTCGCAACACATGTGCATATGACTGGCTGGTGGCCTCTTCACTCAGTGACTCTCCACTGCACCTGTGTGTGTGTGAGAGAGACCCAAGACAGGAAACACAGAAATAACTGCCGGGTGTCTTCATCCTGTGCTGAAGTGTGTGCGTAAGTAAGAGGGAGGAGTCAGACACTTGCACCTGGACAGTTTGGCTCTGTCACACTCACTGCCTTCATACTGTTGCACAAAGTCACCAATATGATCAGAGACAGAAAGAGAGATAGAGGAAGGAATAATAGAGACACATAGAAGAGAAAGAGGCGCTGATCTTTTGTAATCAAGATCCCAAATTAACTTTTGGCCTCACCTGCCAATGACATGTAAATATTTATCGGCCATAAAATTTTTTTGGATATATTAGTGGTCTGTTATACATTTAGCATTGGCATTTATAAATATATACATACCCATTATGAATCCAAAAGAATTAGGCCACTTTCTGACATTGATGTGCCTCACAGAATGACCGGTTCACAACATAACATAACATAACATAACATAACATAACATAACATAACATAACATAACATAACATAACATAACATAACATAACATATAACCTAAAATAGCACAAAACGCCACAGAACAGAAGAAATAACATAAAACTAAAACACAACACAGCATATAACACATCACAATATATAACCTAACATAACACAATAACACAGCAACAACAAAGCAGCATATAACACAACTTAAAACAGAACAGCAATTAACAACACTTCACATTTAACCTAGCATAATACAACACACATTACAGGACATCAAAGACATAGAACATATAACATGACACATCACAGCAAAACTAAACATAACACATCATAACCTAAAGCAAATAACATCATATAATACAGCATCAAAAA
Organism: Carassius carassius; assembly: GCF_963082965.1. Taxonomy (NCBI): domain Eukaryota; kingdom Metazoa; phylum Chordata; class Actinopteri; order Cypriniformes; family Cyprinidae; genus Carassius; species Carassius carassius. The sequence continues at coordinate 12,531,037 of NC_081785.1, forward strand.
CATTGAACATAACACATCACAAAATATAACCTAACATAACATATAACACAACACAACAAATAAAAACACATCACAATATAAAACCTAGCATAACACAACATAAGACAAGACAGCATATAACATAACAAAAGCATGTAAAAATATAAAACATCACAATATATAACCTAACAAATAATATCACAACACAGCTTATAACAGATAACACAACATATTATTTTAATTTAATGCCAATTTTTCCTTGAATTTGTTTATTTTGGAGACTTTCGGTACACTATCATCCAAATAAAGAGCTAAAGAGAGCTTAACCACTGTCCCATATATAGCTGACTTTACTGAGATATGAGTTAGGCCGTTTTTCCAGCAACACACTTTTTCAGTTTTAAGAATCAGCCGCTGATCTATCAGATAGGTAGGCAGCAGTTACCACAAGGGGACATACCAAGCTGATTTTTATAGCGATGCGGCACATACAAGCCAACAGAAACATGTGCATAAATGCAAAAATATCACCATCATACCAAAATAGCCTCATAAAGGGGGGTGGGAGGAGGGAGAGGAAGAGGCTGAGAAAGAGTGAGAGAGAGACAGATAGAGAAAGCAAAAGAGAGAGAGAGATACAGAGCACCTGCAGCATGGTCCACACCTACACACAGGTGTCAGGAAGAGATAGACACAAAGAGAAAAAAGAAAAGCAAAGAGAAAATAGAGCAGAGGAAATCAGACTGTGGTCGAAAAAAAAAAGCTTTTTCTAGATTTGTCAGTGTGTCAGAGTGTGTGTGTGTGTGCATTCGTGTGTGTCTGATTCAACATGCCACCACACCTGTGTGTATGTTGGTATATTTGCAGCTGTACTGGACATAGTAGTTCAACTTATGACAATATAGAGTGCCTCATAAAAGTGTTAAAGAAACACTTAAAGGAATATTCCAGGATTAAAAGTTAAGCTTAATATTTGTGGCACAATGTTGATTACCACAAAAAACAAAAAAACAAACAAACTTTGATTGGTCTGTCATTTTGGATTCTGAAAAAATAAAAATAAAAATAAATTATATATATATATATAGGTGCTGGTCATATACTTAGAATATTGTACAACCCGAATTCCGGAAAAGTTGGGACGTTTTTTAAATTGTAATAAAATGAAAACTAAAGGAATTTCAAATCACATGAGCCAATATTTTATTCACAATAGAACATAGATAACGTAGCAAATGTTTAAACTGAGAAAGTTTACACTTTTATCCACTTAATTAGCTCATTTAAAATTTTATGCCTGCTACAGGTCTCAAAAAAGTTGGCACGAGGGCAACAAATGGCTAAACAAGCAAGCAGTTTTGAAAAGATTCAGCTGGGAGAACATCTAGTGATTAATTAAGTTAATTGATATCAGGTCTGTAACATGATTAGCTATAAAAGCTTTGTCTTAGAGAAGCAGAGTCTCTCAGAAGTAAAGATGGGCAGAGGCTCTCCAATCTGTGAAAGACTGCGTAAAAAAATTGTGGAAAACTTTAAAAACAATGTTCCTCAACGTCAAATTGCAAAGGCTTTGCAAATCTCATCATCTACAGTGCATAACATCATCAAAAGATTCAGAGAAACTGGAGAAATCTCTGTGTGTAAGGGACAAGGCCGGAGACCTTTATTGGATGCCCGTGGTCTTCGGGCTCTCAGACGACACTGCATCACTCATCGGCATGATTGTGTCAATGACATTACTAAATGAGCCCAGGAATACTTTCAGAAACCACTGTCGGTAAACACAATCCGCCGTGCCATCAGCAGATGCCAACTAAAGCTCTATCATGCAAAAAGGAAGCCATATGTGAACATGGTCCAGAAGCGCCGTCGTGTCCTGTGGGCCAAGGCTCATTTAAAATGGACTATTTCAAAGTGGAATAGTGTTTTATGGTCAGATGAGTCCAAATTTGACATTCTTGTTGGAAATCACGGACGCCGTGTCCTCCGGGCTAAAGAGGAGGGAGACCTTCCAGCATGTGATCAGCGTTCAGGTCAAAAGCCAGCATCTCTGATGATATGGGGGTGCATAAGTGCATACGGTATGGGCAGCTTGCATGTTTTGGAAGGCTCTGTGAATGCTGAAAGGTATATAAAGGTTTTAGAGCAACATATGCTTCCCTCCAAACAACGTCTATTTCAGGGAAGGCCTTGTTTATTTCAGCAGGACAATGCAAAACCACATACTGCAGCTATAACAACAGCATGGCTTCGTCGTAGAAGAGTCCGGGTGCTAACCTGGCCTGCCTGCAGTCCAGATCTTTCACCTATAGAGAACATTTGGCGCATCATTAAACGAAAAATACGTCAAAGACGACCACGAACTCTTCAGCAGCTGGAAATCTATATAAGGCAAGAATGGGACCAAATTCCAACAGCAAAACTCCAGCAACTCATAGCCTCAATGTCCAGACATCTTCAAACTGTTTTGAAAAGAAAAGGACATGCTACACCATGGTAAACATGCCCCGTCCCAACTATTTTGAGACCTGTAGCAGAAATCAAAATTGAAATGAGCTCATTTTGTGCATAAAATTGTAAACTTTCTCAGTTTAAACATTTGCTATGTTATCTATGTTCTATTGTGAATAAAATATTGGCTCATGTGATTTGAAAGTCTTTTAGTTTTCATTTTATTAAAATTTAAAAAACGTCCCAACTTTTCCGGAATTCGGGTTGTATATGCTTCAATAACCACTACGCACAGATGTATGCAAGACATGGGTTTCAGCTGTTGCATTCCTTGTGTCAAGCCACTCTTGAACAACAGACAGCGTCAGAAGCGTCTCACTTCAAAAAGGACTGGACTGCTGCTGAGTAGTCCAAAGTTATGTTCTCTGATGAAAGTAAATGTTGCATTTCCTTTGGAAATCAGGGTCCCAGAGTCTGGAGGAAGAGAGGAGAGGCACACAATCCACATTGCTTGAGGTCGAGTGTAAAGTTCCCACAGTCAGTGATGGTTTGTAGTGCCATGTCATCTGCTGATGTTCGTCCACTGTGTTTTCTGAGGTCCAAGGTCAACGCAGCTGTATACCAGGAAGTTTTAGAGCACTTCATGCTTCCTGCTGCTGACCAACTTTATGGAGATGCAGATTTCCTTTTCAAACAGGACTTGGCACCTGCACACAGTGCCAAAGCTACCACTACCTGGTTTAAGGACCATGGTATCCCTGTTCTTAATTGACCAGCAAACTCGGCTGACCTTAACCCCATAGAAAATCTATGGAGTATTGTGAAGAGGAAGATGCGATTTGTCAGATCCAAAAATGCAGAAGAGCTGAAGGCCACTATCAGAGCAACCTGGGCTCTCATAACACCTGAGCAGTGCCACAGACTGATCGACTCCATGCCACGCCGCATTGCTGCAGTAATTCAGGCAAAAGGAGCCCCAACTAAGTATTAAGTTTTCATTTGGCCAAGATTTCTAATAATCCTTTCTTTGTATTGGTCTTTAGTAATATTCTAATTTTCTGAGATACTGAATTAGGGATTTTCATTAGTTGTCAGTTATAATCATCAAAATTATTATATAAATCTGTGTGTAATGAATGAATATAATATAAAATGTTCTCTTTTTGAATGGAATTAGTGAAATAAATCATCTTTTTGATGATAGTCTAATTATATGACCAGCACACACACACACACACACACACACACACACACACACACACACATATATATATATATATATATATATATGAGAAAATTTTAAGAAATGTAAGAAAATGAAGAACCTTACCATTTTTTTTAAGGTTTCAAATAGTATAATGTATAAAATGTACAAATTACTTTTCTTTGCAATTTGTAATGGTACAAATTACACTGTATGAAGATAATATTACACAGAAAGAAAAGAAAAAAAAGAAAATCTTGGCAATCTGCCATTTGCCAATGTTTGCATTTACGTGGGATCCATACACAGCAGAAATGTGTTTATATAACCCCCATGTATGTCTGGTGGTGAAAACACAGGTAGGTGCGTATAGCACACACGTGGGAGTGTGAAGATGAATGTATCATTTCCCAGAAATCTGTCTCCTCGTACAGGTGCTGCGTGAATCATGTGTGCGTCTCATTCCAGAGACACAGTCAGAGACGACAGATAACACAATGACATCATCAGCCGAGGAGCAGACAGAAACACACCACATGAGGCTTCCAGAATCCTCCGTTCTGACGACTCTACAACGCTTTGATCCAGTTTCACAGCACATGGCCTTCATTCCAGAACCACTAGAATTCACTGTGTACTTGAGTCCATCTACAAGATATCACCCAAACTTCAATCAAAGCCAGGCCCAGTCCATTAGTACTACATATTCATCTCAGTATAGAGGTAAACTAGGACAGGTAGTGTTGCTCAAGTCAGACAGATCAGCATATATTTATCCAGATCTATTCAGGCCAGTCAGCAGATCAACTTGTTGTCAAACTTTTTCATTTTATAAAAAGATGAGCAGCTGAGATGTGAATGTGACATATTTACAGTATTTATACAGTATATATTTACTGTTTTAAAGGTATAGTTAACATCGAAATGACAATTCTATCAGCATTTACTCACCCTCATGTTATTCCATTCTTTCCTCTTGCACAAAACAATTATTGAATATATTGAAAAATGTGTATTTGAGCATATACAGTGAAAGTCAATGGATTCCAGTGTTTCAAATTTTATCAACATGCAATTGTAACAAAAGCTTTTTTTAAATTTTATTATTATTATTATTATTTATGTAGGGATGAATTAGAATGTACTTTTAATACACACCTACAATATATTCTATATATTAAAAACACTCATAGCATTTAGTTAGGTTTCAAATAAATAATAAAGGAGTAGATCTATTTTATATAGCCTATATAAGAAGGTTATTTTCATGCCACTCCACTTTCTTCTCCAACTCTTCTTAAAGCTTTCAGGCCACATGACCTAAGTGCCCCCACAACCACCCACAAACACTTACCAACCGCCTACCAATGCCCTAGCAATTTTCCAGCTTTCTCAGTTCAGTTCAAACGTCTGAAGTATTCAAGACATGGCCTAAATAACCTTCATGATTTAAGGTTTGGTAACACAATTACAAACTATCCTTTTTTTTTTGTAATTTCCTCAGTTCTGTTTGGTGATGCTAGTGGCACAGAAATTACACACTTCCACCTCCTTTAATCTATAGTACAGTAGATTTATTCAGACATGTTTTTATATTTATGTACTGCCACCTAGTGGTTGTATTTTCACTGCATAATTATTACACAATAATAATGTGTAATCGATTGTATTTTTACTGCACTTTATATTTGACTTAAAATAGATTTAAGTAACTGACTCACATTTTGTCAGAAAAATACACAGACTTCATAGTTTGTACATATAAACATGTTTGTCATTTTATGCATTGAGCAAATTGTACACTTGGAAAATACACCACTGCCCTATGTTAAAGGGAAATAGTACATATGACTTGTGCACTATATTCTTTTGAAGTAATATGCTTTTTTGGGGGTAAGAAACAGGGTACTCCTTTTAAAAGCTTGAAAGCTACAGTCCACGTTTATAGTAACTGCATGCAAAAGAGCAACTAAAACATCTTATTTTTGGGTGATGCAGTAGGATTATTTTAATATCACTAAAATAAAATTCAGTGTGCTCTTCGGATCTCTGTGTTGATCTCACCCAGGCCTTTTTTAGTCAGAGCCTAGCAGAAAGAAGAAACACACAGAGAAAGAGACGGTGAATGACGTCACATTTTGACATCAAGAGAATATACTTGATCGCTGTTTTGGGAGAAGCAGCTCATTTTGAACTGAAACCCCTCTCTTTCTTGTGTTTGTGATGTTAAAGTCAGACAGAATGTCCAAAACTCTTTTTAAAGCGACATGAATGAAGTTCTGTCTCCCTCTTGGAGGCACATCAACAAACTCCAACAGAAAATGACTTAAGGTCAGAACAAAACACCTTTGAACATCAATCACAGTATTTCTAAAGCTCACATGTAGACCTGAGGGAGGTGGCTCTACAACAGAAAGAAAGAGAGGAGAGCGTTTTTGTGCTGGCTTTGAGCAATCACAAGTGTCCTATTTGAAATTTATATAGTTTCATATGTCAACCACTAGGTGGAGACAGAAGTCTGCTTCATTTACTCTGCTTCTGATCACATTTCTAGGCTGCATGTGCATCATAACACCAAGAGATCCTAACAGCAACCTGGAAATCCAAAAAACAAAGATATATATATTATCTCTGTAATATAAGATTATTCTTTTAGAAGGCAAAAAAAGATGACAATTATCTTAAAGGATTATCACATGGTTGAACGTGCTACAGTGAACAGAAAGACGTACAATCAAAAAACATTTAGCCAGGTATGCATAAAAAGAGGACCAAAACCTTGATAAGAAGAATTATTACCAGAGCATAGCAATAAAACAAAACAAAAAAATAAAAAATAAAGAAAGAAAAAGAAAATTGGTGCCAGTGTGTGGAAAAATTGTGCTTATACATCTAAACATAATTTTATTACTATAATAATAATAACATAATAATAATTAATTTCATAAATAAAATGCTGCATTTAAAAAAAATAAAATAAACAATACATAATTTCAGTCCATTTAGGCCAGTTACTACTACATTTATGACAATTATATTATAATCAGAATCCACTAAAAATGGTTAGAATTATCAAAAGCTACTTTCTCCCCCTGTGGTTATATACAGCACAATTTCTTCACAAAAAACAAAAACAAATAATAATTCTCAATTTTTTTTTTTTTTGTGTTAGGCCTATATTGAAGGTCAAGGCCAAATCTAAACTATTGGCTTGAATGGGCAAGCAGAAATGAACATCCATATCGTTGAGCCCTGTTTTTACATAGTGTGCATTAAAAGCAGAGGAAGTATGATTTTGGGAAAAAATGTGATATGTGTGGATATGGTGTCAGAAAGCTGGCACTGTCAAAGCTCAGTGGTCTGTGTCTCTCTGGTGGTGGAGAACATTTCTGTGGACAGTCAAGCAAAGAGAGACAGAAAGAGATAGAGACCGAGAGAGAGAGAGAGAGAGAGAGAGAGAGAGAGATTACATAAGCATTTGCATATCTGAATATGCTTCATGTGACTCTGACTCAAATAATGTCACTGTTTCTGCATTGATAAATACACACACAAATGCTTGTTATTATTTGTCCAACCATTTTCTAGTATATTACTGTTTTCACTAACAGCAGTTTTGCAATCAGAATTCCCTTCATTTTCCTATCAGATTTAATTTATTTTATATTTCCCAGTGAGTGCTAACTCACCTTATATATAAGACTATTTAAACACACAAACACACACACATACACTCACAAACCTGAACATGTGCACTTTAACACACAGTCCTTGAGTGTTTTAACTACAACAGCTTGGCCTACTTTTCACATCACAACATAAATAAAAAATATTAATGCAGCTCTTTCTATTAACTAAAAAGCTATACTGCAAAATTCCCGAGACCATGATAAATTTAGCTTAGCTTGCTAGCTTACGGTTTCTTGTTTAGAGTCTCTGCCAAAAGCTATACAGCATCTTCCACATATTATAAGCTGTACAGTTCAGCTGCACCAACAGAAGAGCATGTGTAGGTGTATGTATAAATCTATATATATATGTGTGTGATTCACTTTAGAACACAGTGCAAAGGCCATCTCCACACATGCTTAGTTTGCGTTTAAGCATGAGTGTGTATGTGTGTGTGTGTGTGTGCGTGCATATGATATAGTCAGGATGCCATTTTGTCATCCTTGGCTGTTCCTGCATTTTGTGAGAGGGAATAAGGCAGTGGAGGGTCATGTGACCTGTGAGCGGAGACAGATCAAAGTGTGATAGTATGAGCGTCTATATGTTTGAGATTACATGACATGGAACAAAAAGAGAGATTTTGACTTTAAATGTAGTGTTTCTGGAAACCTGAGCTAGACAATGCTGGAGAATAGCATTATGGATGAAAATTCAGTCTATTTAGATTATCACATGGCCCTTTTCATTATCAGAATCAGCTAACATGCTTAAAGCGCTAGTTCATCCAAAAAAGAAAATGACCCCATAATTTACTCACTCTCAAACCAGGTGTACGGTATATGACTTTCTTCTTTCAGACAACTTTCTAATTTGTGACCGGTGTTTTGCACACTTCCACACTCGTCACCTCTCACCGCATGACAGTGGAAGCTAGAGATTACCATATATAAAGCTATAAATATGGATATTTTTCTTATAAATGTGCATTGATTTGCTTCAGGAGGACTTTATTAACCCCCCGGAGCCATGTGGAGCACTTTTTTATGCAGTTTATTGGACTTCTATTGGACTTTTGAATATCACCCATACACTGCCATTATAAATCTTGGAAGATCCAGGACAATTTTAAATATAACTCTGACTGTATTTGATAGTTTGAGCCAAAGAGAAAGTGACATTTTATATACAACTCTTTATTTTGGTTTTCTATGGGTTATAAAGGGAACAAAAACATGACTCAAGACAATATAATAATAATAGATAAATAAATAAATAAATAAAAGATGTGGGTGCTACATCAATATGGTCTATTCATTTTATAAAAAATGCTTTTTACATAAACATTTTACATTTCACAAAATTAATTTTGATAACTATATTAACTTTATTAACTATATTAACTATATTAACTAAAAACACGGAATAATGTAAAAGCATTAAATTGTACATAAGACGAAAAATCTATATAATATAATGTAAATAAGCAGAATTATACTGCAACCAAAACTATAATGTAAATAACCCCAAATCACATTTGTGCATCAACTTTATCTTAAAAAAAAAAAAAAAAAAAATTGATGTGTACAGCATAACAGAAGCAGATAAACAAAGAAAAGTCATAAACTTCTGTTCAAATCCCCAAAATAACTCCTCTGAGGAAGTGCTTCACTGCAGCAGAATTGTACCTCTACTCTTTCTTCCTGCGTCTCGCTCCCTTTCACTACTGAATAAAAACTCTTTGATGTTCTGCAAATTTCTACATTTTATTACAGCACCCCTCCCCTCCTCAGCCACAGCGCTAAAAGGCTGTTTCTTCCTCTCCCACTCCCGCCTTTCCTTCTCCCTGACTGCCCTCAATGATGGCAGAGTTTTGGGAGACTTCGATGGATTGCAACTCTCAATGGGTGCTAATAATTTATTTTGCGACTGCGGTGACTGATTCATCACCTGAGTTTGACCTGATGGAAGTGTCCTCTAAAAGGCCTCATCAATCTCATCACACTCATCACGTCTGTTTTTCATGTCAGTGTCCCTCTTCAAATTCTCACTCTCCACTGCCAGACAATCAGCTGTGCTTTTCATAGTATGACGGATGCAAACACACTCATACACTCGTCTATATTTTAACAAGACCCTGAAAATGTCTAATCTCATCACTGCTGCTTATGTAACCAAGCCATTCTTCATAACCACTTCAGATTCGCTCTGCCCACAGAAAGAGAAGGATCAGGAGAGAAGCACAAGAACTGGAACTGCAGGGAAAAGCTATGATGCCTTGGAGATGTGTTGCTTTTTTTTTTTATAAACATATTTAGATTTAGATTTCATGCAATCTGGAACCATTCGTTCCATACAAAAATTGTAATGTGACCTATTGCTCAATAATTACACACCATACAAAATACTATTTTTTACTATTATTTACACACTCAATACCAGTTCTCAAATTATACTGATTATTATTAAGAAATTAATACTTTAATTAAATTTAAAAAAGTAAATTAAAATTAAATTTATGCATTTAGCAGACGCTTTACAGTGCATTCAGGCTATACATTTTTACATATCATGTGTTCCCGGGGAATCGAACCCCCAACATTGCGCTTGATAGTGCAGTGCTCTACCAATCAAGCTACAGGAACACAATTAATAAATATAATTCAGCGAGGAATTATTGGATTGATCTTAAGTGACAGTAAAAACATTTATAATGTTACAAAATATTTCAAATAAATACTGTTGTTTCAAATGTTCAATTCATAAGGGATTTACTTTTACACTGAATATTAAGCAGCACAACATTGACAATAATAAAAAATGTTTATCAGACATTGACAATAATGTCAAATATAATTTTTGATCAAATAAATGGAGCCTTCTGCCTCACTACATTTGTGTGTATGTACATTTCAGCTTGTGGGGTCACTGGGGCCCCCTGATCTGAATGCGTCCCTTTAACCAAAGCTACCTCGCACAAGCCTGACCTTTCAACCTCCCTGCCCATGCCTCATAACCCTCATGCCCAAATCACATATGAGCACTAGAAGCATAACCGATGACATGAGGAGCAAATGGTTACCACAGTGATAGTTACCCAAGTTCCTGCTCCTCACAAAACAAAGCATCATCACGTTAGTTTGACAGGGGATAACAGGCCAGCCATCCAGATGAGCTGCATTCATGAGCATCCACAAAAGCATCTTTCTGACAGGTGTGGGCAGTCAGCGTTTGACAATGGACAGTTTGAGAGCAGCAAAGAATGAAAAAGAGTGGTTGGAAATGAGACAGAAGAGCTCTGTAGATGTGATGGGGAAAAAGAAAAATCCTTGGATTTAATCTGTTTTATAATTATGAATTATGCATTTACGTACATTATCATTCAAAGTTTTGGCATCTGTATGTTTTTAAAAATAAATTAACATCCACAAAGGCTGCATTATTTGATCAAAAACACAACAAAACTACAGTTACAACAGTAACACTATAAAATATATTTTAACTTTAAATGTAATTTATTCCTGTGATGACAAAGCTAAATTTTCAGCAGTTTTTACTCCAGTCTTCACATATAATTATAATATGCTGATTTGGTGCTTATTATCATTAATGTTGAAAATGGTTGTTTTGCTTAAAGATTATGTGGAATCTGTGATGCATTTTTTTTTCAATAGAGAAAAAAGAGAAACTTTATAAATGTCTGTACTGTTACCTTCGATCAATTAAAATGCATCCCTGCTGAATAGAAGTATTAATTTATTTTACTAGCCCTATACTTTTGAACAGTAGTGTATCCTTACTTCTCACTAATGTCCCCTCTAACACATAATATAGAAAAATGACATTAACCATGAAAGAGTATAGTAAAAATTATTCATAAATAAAAGTAAATAACGTTTTTTTTTTTTTTTTATAAAAATAAATTCTAAAAATGCAAATGGTTCTCTTGGAGGGCTTCTTGTAAAATAATTTTATTGAACTGAAAACAATAAAAGTCTATGATATGTCCTCATTTACAAATTTAATTTAAAGGGATAGTTCAACCAAAAATGAAAAAGACCCCATGATTTACTCACCTTCAAGCTATCGTAGCTGTATATGACTTTTTGCTTTCAGACAAATGCAATTGGAGCAGCAATTGTTGACAAGCTCAGGGTGTCACAAAAGCTATGCTAAGGTCAAAACCTTCCCAAACCCTCCACGCGTGTCACCCAGCCCGCAGCTCTACAGATGTCTGCCAGAGAGGTGCCATGGGAATGGTATGCCAAGGCAATGGCATCCACTATCCAGTGGGCCAACCTCTGCTTAGAGACAGCTTTCCTTTTCTGCTGACCCCCAAAGCAGACCAGGAGCTGCTCAGAGCTTCTGAAGCTCTGGGTGTGGTCCGCGTATATGTGAAGCGCTCTTACGGGACACTGCAATGCCAAGGCTGGATCTGCCTCCTCCAGGGGCATGGCTTGCAGGTTCACCACCTGGTCTTGGAAGGGAGTGGTGGGAACCTTGGGCACGTATCCAGGCCGGGGTCTCAGGACAATGTGAGGCAGCCCGAACACAAGGCACTCTTCACTTACCGAAAATGCCTGGAGGTCCCCGACCCTCTTTATGGAATTGAGTGCGATTATGAGCGCTGTCTTGAAGACAGGAACTTCAGGCCAACTACGCTCCAACCTTTCCTGCAGGAAAGAAAGCACGACTCTAACCCGAGCATCTCCGGGGGTCTTCTTGGTGAGAAGAACATCAATTTGTGAACAGACTCCACTACAAAGCATTGGCCTGCCTCCTAGAGGAAGCTCTAGCCTGAGTGATAGTGTCTACCACCGCAGGTGGCAGATCACTTAGGTCTGCCGCGTCCCGTCCAGAATCCCCACGTGGAGATTCCAATGATCTGGATGTGGGTGCCATATGGTGCCCAGCCCCTGAGAGACGACATCCCTCCTCAGGGGGATGTGCCAGGGAGGGGCTGTCACGAGGAGCATGATTTCCGAAAACCAGGTCCGGGTGGGCCAGTAAGGCGCAACCAACAGGACCTGTTCCTCATCCTCCCTGACCTTGCACAGTGTCTGTGCGAGCAGGCTCACTGGGGGAAACGCATAACGCTGGCAGTGGGAGGACTCGTGGGAAGCAAACAGGTCTACCTGGGCTTCTCTGAATCGACTCCAGATCAGCTGGACCATCTGGGGATGGAGTCGCCATTCTCAGGGGAAAGTGAGCTGCCGTGAGAGCGTGTTGGCTGCATGACTGAGCTCCCCTGGAATGAGGACAGCGCGCAGCGACTTGAGCCGCATCTGACTCCAGAGGAGTAGATGGCGGGCGAGTTGAGACATGCAGCGTGATCTTAGACCGCACTGTCGGTTGATGTACGAAACAGCCACAGTGTTGTCCGTGCGGACCAAGACGTGCTTGTCTAGCAACAGTGGCCGAAACTGCCGTAAAGCTAGACGCACTGCCAGCAACAACATTTTTTGAATGTGAGCTTGTGCAGGACCCGATTCAAAACTTGCTGATCCAAGATGGGTCGAAGGCCATCACTTTTTTTGGGTACGATAGAGTAAGAGCGGTAAAATCCCTTCCTCATCTCAGCTGGAGAGACCGGCTTGACTGCATTCTTCGCCAACAGGACAGCTATCTCCTCGCACAAGACAGAGGCATCCCAGACTGCCACCAAAGTCCTGAGAACACCATTAAACTTGGTCGATCCGGTGCGAACTGAATCACATAGCCGAGTCGAACCATTCGAATGGGACGGGTTGGGCAGTGCAAGCCACGGCCCCAAACTCCGTACACGGGCACCAAAGGGACAGTCAACGTACTGGTGGAGCGATGGGGAGTCGTGTTGGATGTTCCAGAAAGCATCGCGTTCTGAGTCATACCTGCAAAAGTCCCCATGTTCCCTGAGGAAAATAAGCATTCTCCACCCGGCCCTCCTCCGGGGGAAGGAGTGTTGCTGTCTCTGCCACCTCCTGAAGAGCAGTCTCCCCCATCCCCAGATTGCACATTTCAGGGCCGCTTTGTTGTCTTCTTGGACGATTTCATGGCCGGATGTGACACTGGGGGCGCCGTTGTCCTGCACGGGGCTCAACGCACCGGCCTCAAAGAACTCTCAGCATGGGGCAGAGACTGTGTGTAGGATGCAGGGGGGCGCCACGGCGATGAGCAGGCTGAGGAACTGCCCGCGACGGAACGGTGGCAGCTAAAGGATCAAGTTGGGGCAAGATGTGTTGAAAGTCCTTGACAGTGTTGCTGAACAGGCCTGCCTGGGAGATGGGAGAATCGAGAAAGCGAGCTTTGTCGATGTCTTTCATCTCAGTCAGGTTTAGCCAAAGATGGCAATCCTCGACCACTAAATTGGACATCTCTTTCCCGTGGGACCGCGCTGTGACTTTCATCGCCTGTAGGGCAAAGTCAATCGTCATGCTTCATCCACAAGACTATGCTCGTGACCTGGAGCAGCTAGAGATTACGTTTATAAAGTTTTAAATATGGATATTTTTCTTACAAAAATGCATTAATATGCTTCAGGAGGCCTCTATTAACCCCCCAAAGCCATGAAAAGTATTTTTTTTGATGAATGGATAGACTTTTTTGGGCTTCAAAATCTCTACCACCATTCACTGCCATTATACACTATACTAGCTTGGAAGAGCCAGGACATTTTTTAACATAACTCCGAGCGTGAGTAAATCATGAGGTAATTTTACATTTTGGGTGAACTATCTCTTTAAATAATAAAAAAAATTGTAGAAACTAAATCTTAATAAGTAGTAATAAATAATAAAATCTTAAGAAAAATCTAAAAATTAATAATGCACCATCATGCTTATGTTTGAAGGGGTAGGACTTGAAGTAATAAAATATCATTAACTCATTATAAAAGCAACACAATTCAATGGAAAGTTTGTGTGTGTGTTTCAAGACACCTCCTGGTACATGCTTGCTTCTAATGGCCAGCTCTTGCTGTTCTGGGCTGTAGGTGTAGATGGCACAATGATACTGCGGGCCATGATCAGTCCCCTGTGCCATTCCTATGAAATACACACACACACACACACACACACACACACACACATATATATATATATATATATATAAATGCCTTAGACCATTTTAAAAACTCGCACCCCAGAAATTTGCATTCCTGTCACACACTCTGTATACATCAATCTTTTCAGTGAATATAAGCAAGCAACGTCCAGTTCTGTTTTTATACTGCTGCAAGAAATGTTATGTAAAATATTATGTCTCTGAATAATTTTCAGCTTGTTAAAATATGGAAATATGTTTATGTTTTCCAGTATTCCCTTGTCATTTTCCTCTACAGTGAATTTACTGTCTCGTATTTTTCAGCAAAACTGGATATCGGCCATCTTTCCATGAGCTCTCTACCACACAGTGTTTTCTCTAGCTTTCTATTCAAAGGCTAAAGTCCTGTGTTCTGATTGGCTGATCCCCCAAAGTGCCAAAGCGACAGTCACTGACCTTCCCTGTGACCCTGAGGCTTGAGTGTCATCAAAGCCACTAAACACATCACACAGCCAAGTAATACTGGAAAGTGTTTCTAGAAAGAAATTTGGATTTGGACACTTAATTAACACTTGGTTACCATCTGAACAAAAATGATGCAGGAACTTCTCTAAGACATTTCTAGTGGAACAAAGTCAGTTGAAGTCAGTTAACACAAGTGTACTATTACCTAACTACAGACATGATCCACCTACACCAAGGCTGTTTTATTTAAAAATACAGTAAACATTAATATTGTGAAATATTATTACAATTTCATTTTTTTAAATCTATTTTAAAATATAATTTATTCCTGTGATTGTAAAGCTGAGTTTTCAGCAGCCTTTACTCCACTCTTTAGTGTCATATGATACATCAGGAATAATTTAATATGCTAATGTTTTACATTATCAATGTTGAAAACAGTTGTGCTTCTTTCTGTGGGTTTTCTTTAAATCCTTTTTAATCCTCACATACATTTTATTGTATCAAAACCCTTAAATCTATCTCTTCTCAAATGAGCAAAAAAGGAGTTAAAAACAAAAAGGAAATGATTAGCACTCAATATACTCCACCCGAGACAGTGGAGCGCTTCTTTTTAGAGCCTCAATCACAGCGCTTAGTTATTATTGATGATCCTCCCTGTTCAAGATGAATAATATACAGAATCTCTCCTCTCAACACACATATGCCGCACATGAAACAAGAGTGGAGAACACTGCAGATGTGTCGTCAGCACTAAAACAGGGTGAGAGTAGAAAGCTGGGCAGGAGCTGACTACATAAATGTCAAATGCAGACTCTCTCTCTTACCATAACACGGCTGTCCTGCAGGAAAACTATTTATGTTAATGCAGAGGTCAAGAACCATCACCCTTTGCTTTAGATGGAGGGAAGAAAAGGAAAGATTTACTAAGTGTACTTGTGAGTGAATAAGCTGTACACACTCGTTAAAGCAAACACACACACACAGCATCAACCTGACAGATACCAATCCTCTAAGGATGCTTTAGACCAATCCAGGCATTTCAAATATCAGAAATTTATGTGGCCCTCCTGGTGAGATGATGAGGAAAGTAGGGGAAAAAAGATTTGGAAGGGTGAATGAAAGGGGAAAGATGAAAAGTATATATTTATTAGTGTTCAGGTTTGTTGAAAAGGGCTTTGAGGGACATTAGTTTTCAAGTAACAAGAAATAAACACAGATTTTACATAAGGGGACAGTTCACCCAAAAATGAAAATTGTGTAATAATCAGGGCTGTCAGTCAATTAAGATTTTTAATCTAATTAATTACATGACGTGGAAATTAATCGAATTAATCACAAATTAAATTTGGCTGTGAAAATACCCCCAAAAGATGAGAACAGTATCAAGTAGAAATAAAAAGTAGCTTTATAAAGAAATATTTAATTTGATTCAATATGAATTTTTTTTCACATAGACATTTGGTCTACAACAGCCTAACATTAATTATGGTACATAAAAAAAGATAATTTGAGAAACACCTCACTATTTTTTGTTCATACAGTGAAAGTCATTGCCTTGTTACCAAATCAGCTTGGTTACCAACAGTCTTCAAAATACCTTCTTTTATGTTACACAAAATAAAATAAGTCTTTAGGGTGGGTAAATGATTACAGAATTTTGCTACATAATTGCGCAGAGACCCACAATAGTTCTACTGTGGCTATATAGATCATATTTTCATTGGAAATATTTAGCAAAAACAGACAATAAAATATAACACAATATTAACTTATCTACTGAACTGTATAAAATCACATTTGTACTCATGCTATTCGAAACAAAAACAACACTTGTGTGATATTGCTCTCACTGCTTATGTGATATCCATTATCATATGACAAAAACTAATTCAGTCATTTGTTACCACAATATTTAACATTTTAAGACCTTATAACTGCATTATAGGCTACATTACGCACATTCATAAAGGTTTGGAATGACTTGAGAGTGAGTAAAAGATGACAGAATTTTCCAAATGATAATTCAACTTAAAAATTATGTCACGCTTGCATTGTAATAATAATAATAAATAATATTTTACTTATTTAAATATAATTTTCAGTACAATGAGTTCATGGCCATTAGTTTAATTTTAAGGATTCAAGATTAATCCTTAAATATCAAATAAATTACCAGCCACTGTTTTTAGTAATGTTTTTATATTTAATGGTTGATCTTTAAGACTATGGCCCTGTTTACAGTAGTGTGTTTTTGTTTTAAAATGGCTTTTTAAAATGAAAACAATCCTCGTTTACACTTACATTTTCACTGCATTTCAAGAACGTTCTCCGTTCACACTACACACCCGAAAACGTATGTCACATGACCTTCCATGCAGGTACAACAATGAGTATGATGTTATTGTTTACACGGTCATCAAGGATACGCAGAGCGAATGTGGGCGGCCACACCATTGTTTTCAAAAGTCTCTGTTTTGGTCCATTTACACTGAAAGGCAACCCCAGAGTTTTCAAACTAAAACGGGGTCTGCATCGTTTTTCGAAAGTCTCAGTTTTTCGAGGGTCGAAAACGTCGGAGTAGTGTAAACAACAGGTGTAACCATAGAAAAACTTATGCGTTTTAAAATAAAAATGCACTAGTGTAAACGTAGCCTTTAGATACTGTTAAATAATCTTTAGCAAATTTCTAAAACATCATCATCTTTTCATGACGTACATTATAATGTTATGTTTTAATTCTCTGGTAGGATTTAAAATGAGTGATCTAACTTTTCAATTTTAATATTGTCCATTTATCAGTAATTATCAGAACATGATAACTTTTATAGTGCTTTCGTAGTGCTTTTTTGTAAACTCCTTTTTGTAGTTCAGCCCAGGCCATGGTCACTATAAACTATGAAAAAGTATATAACACCATACTAGTTTGAAACAACATGATGGTGAGTAAATAATGACAAAAAAATTCAGTGCGTTTCCTTTGAGAAGCCCGTGGACTGACTCCAGAGATCTCTCCACGTCTTTCAAAAGCTAAACTTTCTGTGTCACACAAAATGTCAATCATGTGTCACACTGATGGCTCCGAATCTCAGTCTGCTGTGTTTATCACTTTACTCATGTACTCTGTGGCTCGTATTTCCATCGGCTTTTGTGTTTGTTTACTGTTGATAGAGTATGTCCACCTTTTGTGTGTGAAGGTGCACGTGTGGTGCTTTAGTGAGAGTGGGTATGTTTGTGAATCTGAGTGTATATGATGCAGGGAGAGTATATGTGTGAGGGGTTGTTCAGAGCACTGTTGTATGTGCCCTGTGGGTAAAGTGAAGCAGTGTGCGTGCGAGAGCAGCCAACTAAGAGGAATGGTGCAGAGCTGGGTCTATTTTTACACCTCTTATGTAACACACATACACACACAAGCTCACAACCTCATTCTTTTGCACATACACACAAATTCTTGCACTCTCCTTACAAATAAAAAATACACATTTAAAATGTGCTGTAAATGTTATATGGTTTGTATGAGTGTTTGCTATTTTTAATATGCATCTGCTAGTATTTAAGTGATTTCACCACAAGTAATGCTCTCTCACACTCATTTTTCTTGCAGAAAAGAAGTAATCTTTATATTACTGTAAAAACTAGATCCATGACTATGAAATAATCTGTGGCAAACATCAGTTTTTGCTGTTGGTATTCAGCCTAATGGTGAAAAATATATATCTATATAGTTTATAATAGTTTTTTTTAATGACGTCGATTTGATATTGATTTTCAAAAGCTGTGAATCAATATTTTCCTGTTTATTTCAGCAAACATTTAAAAGAAGATTTGATTAACGTGAATCTTTTCATTAGTCTTCTCCACTAACGTTTGATGTCACCCTCTTATTTACCTTGCGCAATATCACAACAGAAAGCCTGTCACTCATTCAGTGCTTATCATGGCGGAGATACTGTTGACAAGAACCAAAAACAAAGGGAGGTTTGCAATGCTCAGGTAAATTCTCTAGTAATACTACAAATCTGTGGAAGCATTTGACATCACCCGTAAAGGCGCCAAAATTTCCGCAATGGATGAATGAATGAGTGGCAGATGGTGCAAGTTCAACACACTGTTTTGCTTACATAAGCACGGATGACGCTTGCGGTGTTTTCAACCTCTGTCGTCTTACTATGATGATATGAATACAGGAATTTCATCCCCAGCTACTCTGAGAGTCTTTTTAATGTTTCATTTGACAAAACTACCGTCATATCACATACAAAGTGACTGCAAGTTCCTCATGGCAAACAGATCTTTATTTTAAATGAATAATCACATTTGTTTTCTTTTTAATTTGAACCGTAAACCTCTGTAGTGCTGCACTTTGTTTGCCAAAAAATGTAATTATTTTTAATTTGATTAGAATAAATTAAATTGTTTTATGCCTTCATCTGATTACCAGAAAAATTAAGAAGAAGATTTTATATGGCCCTAAAATTGTTAAGAAATAATTTTACAATTTTTTTTTAATTTCAATAGCATTTGTATAAAAACTATATTCACTGAATGTAATTTAAAAAAAATTATATGTAATTATTTTTAATATATATATTTAACATTTTTTATCATCAATTCTGAATAAAGTTGTGTTGCATAATATTTTTGTAGAAACTTTTAGATTTATATTTTCAGTATTCTTTGATGAACTGAAAGCTCAGTCAGAAATTACAATTTATTTGAAAAAGACTGTTACTGTCTTTTACTGTCACTTTTGGTCAGTTTAATGTATCCTTTCTGAATAAAAGTATTCATTTCTTTTTTGCTTGCTTTCAAAATATACATATATATATACAAATACAGTGTGCACCTTCAATAAAGCGACAACAACAGAAAACATCCAAATCGGTCCAATATGTCTAGAAAAGAAGCTCAGTTTCTTTATTTTCTCAACAATAATATGTTTTTTGCTAGCAAATCCACCCCCTTTTACATAAAAAAAGCATTTCTTCAATCTATTCTCCCCTCCTCCTATAGTTGATTGACAAACTGTAATGAGCCCCCCTCATTGGGGAGGAGCCGGGGTCGAGGTCACCCCCCGAGAGGCACGTGCCCATTGGAGACTGAACCCCAAAAAGACGAGGGGGGGATCCTAATTTAGAAAAGGTCTCTTATTTTTGTCCCATCTGGTGGCTTTTGTACAAAATGGTGTTCGTGAAACCAATAACCTTTGTTTTCAACAACAAATCAAGAGTATTGCTGAGTAATTACAGAGATCCTGCAAACAGTTTCAGTACGTAATTAGCTTGTGCATCGATGTTTATATACAGCAAAGGTGTCGGTCACAGATTACACATAGATGGCATGTGGGAAACTGGATTTAACATTTACAGGCCTCGGAGAATCTAGATAAACCTTTTTATATTTGAAAGGTATGAACGCCTGCGTCAGCCATCTTGTCTCTCCCCCATGAAGCGTGCGTTAATGCATCTCTCTGACGCAGCAGCTACATAAATACTGCAAATCAAGAAAAAAACATGACACCATAAAAGATGAAAGTGGCAAGACAGAAAAACAAGGACAAAGGAGGAGAGGAACTCACCCTCTTGCTTTTCACTGTTAGCGGAACGAGGGAGCGCGGGATGGTGGAATGAAGAAAGTGACTAAGAGATAAAAGCTGATGGTAAGAATGAGGAGTCACTGTGGAAATGCTGGTGGGATGATGGTGAGGGGGAGCGAGAGACGGAGGAGAGAAGGAGCCGGAGATGGGGGAGGAGAGAAGAGGAGAGGAGAACAGAGAAGATAAGATGTTGTTATCCTGTAGACAGACTGAGCGCCCTGGGGTCCACTGGGAATGGGGAGGGACGGAGGGGGGTCTTTCTTAAACAAGGAAGTAACAAACTGCTGAGGCGATCATGCGTACGTGTGTGCTTTTTTCTCGTGTGCTTTTTTCTCGTACACACTGCACTTCTCCACTCTATGGATTGCCACAGGCAATAGAATTGTTACACTAGCTTCAGTCATTTCCTGTTTGTCAAATCCATCGAGGAACCCAATTTTCCCAACTCGTCTCTCCCCACCCTCTGGTTCCTGTACTATCTTTGTCAGCACAGCCAAAGATGTAGCATGACGGCATGAAATACACCCTATATTTATAGAAAACTAGCTTAGGGTATAGAGAAGCTTCCGCACATTTGCAATACCATGACCTAAAGATTCTGCCAGAGCAAGTGTTGCTGGGTATGAGACCGGGGTATGAAGAGGAGCGTGCTGGGAGCATTTGATTGGCTGTGGATGTTGCTATCCCAGCCGTGATTGGAGGATTCTGAAATCATGCTGCTGAAAGCAGAACCCTTTGAATTGTGAGACAGCAGCTAAATAAACAGGTCTCTGTGCGCAACAGAAACAAGCATGCAGCCTATGAAAAGGTTTCATACTGTACTTACCCATGATTCAAGTAAGGACGAACACACACGTGCACAGATTCATAGTTGATTCAGTGTGAGTGTTCGGGTACGGACAAATGGAGTTTGCTTTATGCATGCATGCATGGATGAACAGCCTACAGAGACGTTCCTGATTCTCTGTAGCCAATCTCAGTGCAGCGGCCCGCGCCAAAAAACACAATCTGACGCTTCTGTCACGCACATGGGCCATGCTCTCCATCATGCTTCTCTACCCAAACTCCTGCAGGGTCATGAAACATGGCCTAAAAATGGCAAACAGAATATGGAAGGACAAGGTTTGCTTTAGTAAATGCTGAAATATTGGTTTAAACTTACCAAGTGCACATTTAGACGTCAATACAGGTGAGCATGTTTCATACATTCAGGAGGCATTTTTGTAGTTAAATATTTGTAAATATTAAATATTTGTTGACATAAAATATTAAATATTAAATATTTTATGTCAGGCTATATTGTATTTTATTGGGTAGAAATGGTTAAAATCCTCTAATCTCTAAAATGATCCTTTTTAAAGAACCACAGCTTCAAAAATACATTTCCAGACAATCAAATTGTCTGTTCTGATCATTTGTTTTGAGCAATGTTTCTCTTATTATTCACAATGTTTTGACTCTTTGGGAGGACTATGATAGTTTTTTGCAGTAAAAAGTTATACCTTTTAGCCTGTATTTTTCTTGACCATCTATAATTTACCACAATAAAAGGCTGCAAGTTGCTTGCAGTCTATTTTTAAAAACCTGGTCTATGTATATATAAACTATTTTAGATGAAGTTTCAAGTTAAAAATGCTTCGGCTTTAAAAAACGTGTCTTAAGATCTCTGCTTTGTGTTCCATTCTACTGCACTCTAACTCTTACACATCAGATCGGGTTGGGTAGACATCGTCCTAAGCCAGTCTAATTATACAGAACATACTTAAAGGGAGTTTATTTAAAATAAAATGTTTGTCTTTATATACTCACTCTCACATTGATCCACGTCTGTATTTTTTTTTTCTGTGGAGCACAAATGAAGGTATTTTGAAAAAGTATTTTTGTCCACACAATGAAAGTCAATATTGTTTGGACTGCAGCGTTCTTCAAAATATATTGTTTTGTGTTCTGCAGAGTAAATAATGACAGATTTCAATTTTTCAGTGAACTACTCCTTTAAGATCAGCTAGTCAATCAGTTGTCCACAGACTAGTTCCAGGAGTCTCGAAACTCTGTCCTGGAGGGCCGGTGTCCTGCAGAGTTAAGCTCCAACTTGCCTCAGCACACATGCCTGGAAGTTTCTAGTATGCCTAAGATCTTAATTAGCTGGTAGAGATGTGTTCAGGACACCAGCCCTCCAGGACTGAGTTTGGAAACCCCTGTACTAGTCAGTTTGTTTTCTTATATGTAAAAGAAAAATGAAATTGGATTGATCAGAGCCAATTAGAAAACCCACCTCTCCCATGCACAGACAGCGCAGAAAGGGAAGAGGAAGCGCAAAGACAGGGAAATTAAAACACATCCTGCCGTCAGAAATTTAAAGGGGAAAGTGCACACACAGACATATCCAGGTATACATCTTGAACAATTTTTGTGTAATTCTATATATGAAATGAACATTAATTTCCATATCTGTTAGACTCAGACCCTTAGAATTTCACAAAAACTCTGAGAAAAACATGAAAAACTGTACACTGGTCAAAGAATTACATGGTCCACACTCTAAACAATCAGTGAAGACAGTCAGCAATCAAAAGCTACCCAATGAAAGGATAATTTTTTTTTTTAATTGGCCAAATTTCATCACATTCTATAAACTTAATCAAGGTGCCCATTACACCTTGTACACTTAGACCACATACTCAATTAAGGCAAGTTTTACTTAGAAAAAGGAGAAACAAAAGCAAGTTGCAAAAACTGCATGCACTTAAAGACAAAGTTTAAATTCAAACATGAATTACTGTTGACCCAGAATCCAAACCTAACAGGGTCTCAAGTTGAACCATAGATTAAATAAGTATGCGAACAGGTCTGATAACTCTCCTGAACCTGGTAGAGTAATGATCAGCAGTATTTAAACCAGCTACAGGACCTTGCATAACAGGTACACTGTCATAGACAGGATTTTGGGTAGAAAGATCAGCACCAGCACCAACCACAGTATTATTATCAGCCACTGGCACAGCAAGATGTGAATTTGGCTCCTGTTGGCAGGGCAACTGAGATTGCACCCATGAAGCAGTGCGGTCATCATCGCATATAGCTACATTGGAGATGTTGGACATGGAGTCTGCTTGTGAGAGATCCTCAGTCTCATTCCGCTCATCATCTGCAGATTCAATCTCGGCAGCGTAGGAACAAGCGACACTGTGGGTCTGGACAGTTAGACCAAGGTAGATGTTTAATCATATTTGAAGGCCATTTCTGACAACTAACCCTGGCTCCAATGAGTAATTTTACTACTCTTTACCTTCTGGGGCATTCAGGCTGACAGTGTGACGCTGTCCCGGGCGACTTTTTAAAGTTCAGACACCTTCAGAACATGATGTGAATTAGAGAGCTGGCACAGAACCAAACACACAGGGTAATCATGTCAGCTCAAACCAGATGATTTGACACATGAAAGATTTAAAGTAGAAAACCACTCCGGCGTACTTAAATCTGCGCTCAGGTTTTAGGGGCATGTCATCAACTGGCAGATATACAGACATGCATTACTCATCCCCAAAGGGAATTTGTGCATATTCCAGAATGAAAAGATACAAACAAGAAAGTTATTAGAGGGCCTGACTGAACAAACCATAGATGCCATATAAACTATTAAAGCAGAGACTGTAGTCCCACAGTCCAGCTGACGAAGGAGAGCTGAATAGTTGTGTGAGCGCACTTCAGGTCCTCAGGGTCAGGCTTTATGAATGTTTCAGAGGAGTGACTTCCTCTCTTCTCTCTCTGTTTAAGGGTGACTGAACAAAGAGAGCTAAATAACAGCTTCATGCTGCAGCCACACTGTTACATCAGACAGATGGACAGAGACTGTCAGACAGACAGTCAGAATGAAGAATGGAGAGACAGAAGGATAGATAGATGATAGAAAGATAGACAGACTGATAGGTAGATAGACATGCAGCTGGAATGATGAACGGAGAGACAGATAGTTGATTCAGATTCAACAGACAGATAGATACTGACAGAAGGATCTGTCAAAAACACACCAAGTATTACAGATCAACCAATTACTTGCATGGAGTGAATTGATTTTTCTGTACTTATTTTCTATATTATATTCAAATACATATTTGTTTTTTTTTTTAGTCTCATGCTTAGTGCTGGATCGCAGGCAGACAGCAAGGTTGATATATTCTCAAATGAAGACCTGAAGGACAACTAAGACGGCAAATATCAGCTGTGTGTTCAGTATTGGGCCTGTTTCTAGCGGACTGGAGGAATTGGTGATGCTTGCACTAATGCACACACATATGCAACGTCTCTTTTCCTCTCATGGCTGAATTGGTCTCAGACACATAAACATAGCCTGTCTTAAGCTTTTCCGATTCCCGCGAGATCATCCTGACCATCCGGCACATACACATGCAAAGGGAAGTGTGAACACACAGATGCAGCCGTTTTTTAACCTCATGAGGCAGTTTGCTTTTGGACCACTGCATCTCACACCTAGGAGTCTTTCTATGGACATCTGTGTGAGTGTATGCGTGTAGATGTGATGGAATAGGTGTGCTGGTTTACCTTACGTGGGGTCATGGCTTTCCCAGAGGACTTTGAGAAGTTTCTCGAAGCTGATGCCTTTAGGAGAGAAGACCACTCGCACTACTTCCGTGTGTCCTGTTAAACCTAAAGAGAACAGCAGAAAAAAGATGTTTGATCATGCACAAATAGAGCTACGAAAATATTCTGTGATTTTGCAGCTCACATTCAAATCAGGAACAGCACAGATTTTAATTTATACATATATATATATATATATATCATTCTCCCTTGTGTTCATTTAGTGAAGAACATTGTGGGAAACATTCCTGTTTAGGGATAGGGTTAAACATTAGTTTTACTGCATTTTGGAACAAATAAAGACACTTCTTTCAAACATTAAAAAACATATTGCTTTTGAACCGGAGTGTAAGTGTATGTGTTTGTATGTTTCACATGGTTATGATGAAGATAAACTTCTCTCATCCAACTTTATGAGGTGCATCCTGGGATGCTAAGCTACACTGAAGAAGAGCCCACAAATGCTTAAACATTTAAAATGGTTTTGTAAACCAATTCAGAAACCATTTCAGGTACAATTTTAATTTGTCTAAAAAACTACTAGAAAGAATTTAAGCATAAACTTTTAGAAGGTTTTTTAAGATCATAAGAACCATTCTGTCAAATGTGTACAAACTTTTAATAAACTATTGTGTAAAACTGAATCAGCATATGCACTTTGCGTTCTTAGAAATAACAAAGCCTTTCTACATATTAACCTCAACACCTAACGCAATTCTGACAGCCACAAGTCTTCTCCACACTAGACACTTAAAAAAGCCTGTGTGTGTGTGTGTGAGAAGAAAGTCAACCCTCTGCAGAGCGGCAGTCAGAATCTTCTCGCTGGGACCAGTTCAGACACTGCAACATCACAGATGCATCCCTCCATCTCATCTCTTCTGAACTGTCTGGCTACAAGTAGGTCATACAGAGGAAGGGGGGGGAGGGCTGCGGATCTGGGAGAGAGCAGTGCACTCTGGGTAGTTCACTGCAGATGAAGGGAATATTTTGGTGAAGGCGGCAGCTAAGCACTAATCTGGATACAGTGAAGCTGCTAAAGTCATCAGAGACCTCTGATATAGGAAATGAACAAGCATGTAGCAGCGAAATGGAAGTGAGGAAAATGTATTTGGGCATGTGTCTATATACATATCTGTATTTGATCGGCTGTGTTTTTGTGGGTTGGACTAATCTGAACAGACTTCATGGTAGTTAGAGTTACATGTAAAGCCCCCATCATAGTCCACTTGTGTAGAGAACACACCAGCAATACTCCAGAAGTGCCTCTCTACTCCCCAAAAATAGCCCATACCTGAACAAAAATGGGACAGAGGCATCAAATAACAATAATTACAGGAACAACTCAAAAAGAGAGGCTACTGAATATTTTGTGGATAAAAAAAATAATAATAATTTTTGGCTCCTCTATAAAGCCCTTCCTAACTATGTATTTTTGACATCTTAACGCTACAGCTGAACAATATATTTTTACAAACTACAAAAAAATCTAATTCAAACAATTTTGATACTTTGTGACCCACCCAATCAAAACAAAACCTTTTTCCCAAAAATCGTAAGGCACACAAAACAATTCTAAGGCAGCACAGCATGTAGATTACAGATCCACAATGCACTGTGACAAGCTCAGCGATTAATATCTCATTCTTTTTAGCTTCATCTAATTGTATTCAGTATCTGTGTGTGCATATTTTGTGCGTATTAGTGTATCACACATGAATCTCAACTGGAATCAACTGCAAGCTTTTGATGCTTTGTTTGAAATGCACTTATGCATGTTTGTGACCGTTGAGAAACTTGTGGCCTGTGGAGCACTTACACTACAATCAAAAAGTTTGAAGTCAGTAAAAAAAAAATTTGAAAGAAAGAAATTAATAATTGTAGTCCGCAATGATACATTAACAAAATATTCATATTTCACACAAATGCTGTTTTTGCCGAAAGTTACCGAAAAGGTGATTACAGCTGCCTTAAAAGTGTTCATGCATGTAAGTATTTGTTATATAGGAGTCACATTTAAGAACATGTCTCTGAAATGCAGTGTTTCTCAAAAGTCTCAGCTAACAGACCCAATTCAACTTGCCAGCTCATTATTCGTTTTTAAGACTTGAAGGGAGGGAGTCAGAATAGGTAAAGAGTTGTGAGAAAATACAATCAGACCTGTGTCATGTCCAGCAGCCAAACTAACCTTAACCCAGCTGCTGTGATGTCTGCTATTCGAAGTCTAGAATTTACTGTTTGATAACTTGCAATTTCTGTATATTTCCTACTTGCTGAAGGGCACAAGTATGACATTTATTATAATGGCTTTATGTAAAAATTGTTTAAAGTTTACTTAAATTTGAAGTTGTTATTTTTAACATCTAATAAATGTTCAAATTGATAGCTCTCAATTATATTCTAATGTTGAATGGCTATAGTCAATGGTTAAATGTTAGGGGGAAAAAACAATTTCATAGAGACATCAGTAGTATTGGTATCTGTGATACTCGCCTTTAGTCATAAACATGATCACATTAAACAAATATTAAAAATATACTGTCCTTATGTTGTTTCTACATTAATTTGACGATTGAATGTGAAATTATTGTAATATAAAAAAAATAAAAAAGTGATTAGTTATTTTTGAAATTACATTGACACAACTATTTAAAATAGATTAAAACAGAAAAGTTATTTTAAATATGGAATATTTCACAATAACACCATTTTTATTGTATTTTATTGTATTTTTAATTTTATTTTCTTTGATCAAATGCACACTGTAAAAAAAAATACAAATCTGTGACGTTTATGGTAAAATACCGGCAGTTGTGGTTGCCAGAACTTCACCATAAAAAATATGGCAGCAACATTTTAGACTTTACAGACTTAACTTAAATTCACAATAAAATACTGATAAACTGATGTAATGTAAATAAACCAACATATTGAAGTACTAATATCTGTTTTATTTTGAACCATTGTAATGCACTGATAACCACCAAAAACTAGTGGTGATGAGAAAGTCACATGATGAAACAAAGCTCATCACAAACAGCTTTACTACTAGCTGAGGAGCGCAATACTTATATATAGGAGATGCACAGTGTCAGTCACACAAACATTAAACCCCATCAGGGTGACACACATGATACTGAAATAATGCAATACAAATTTATTTAACAACATTAAGAATAATTTTTTACAATGTAGCCTTGGTGGACATAAGAGAGTTCTTTCAAAGACAAGCCTAAACCTTTGAATGCTATTGTATGGGGTTCTATTTCAGTTAGGATGCTAGGTAGTTGTCTATTTAGGCAGCTCACTAGGTTTTGGAACAAAACTACTATGTTTGGATACTGACATTGGAACTGAATCATTTAAATGAGCTTTTAGCCACATTTTTATTGGCACTTGACTAAAATTAGTCAAGAGGAGAGATGAAGAAATGAGACTGGAACATAACCCAGGCTGGACTCCAACCCAGGTCTCCCATGAGCCACTACTCTGACACAAGTGGTACTTTAGGAAACAATACATAAATTGCATCCAAAGAACTCTGGAATATGATATTCTCCAAACTCACTAAGCATGAACATCTACATGCCGTCAGGAAACGGCTTCATTGTGGGGTTCCCATTTGCTGCGTGCTTTGCTGCAGAAACAGAGAAAGACACCAATAGAAATGTTCTGTAATCAATGGGGTGTACGTATACAGGAGGTGGCGCTGTTCCAGATGGTGGGACTGTCAGACTGGGTTCTGTGGCAAGGATTACTGCAGATTTGCCTGGTCTGCTCAGGCTAAGCTGAATCAGTGCTGCTGTTTCTGCAGTGGGAGACACTTAGCAGATTACACTGCTGAACCTCCCCCCACCCAACACACAACACACACAAACACACCTCTAAACGATCCAGAGAATTTCACAAACCGCGAGTGATGCGAATGAATCGGAAGGAGAGATCATCTCTCTGAAACAACCTGCAGTGGATTAGGCCACAAGGGAGAAAAAGGGTGGGCAAACAAAATGTATCTGAGTTGGATGAATGAGGCCAACTATGCCATACTTGAATTAGGGCAGTAAAGTGGAAGAGAAAAGGGGCACAGATGTGGGGAGGATTAGAGCTAAGAAGACTGAAGTGATTTACCACCTAAATCTCCAGGCATCAAAGGATAGTGGTTTACACACAGCGTACTAATATTAGCATATATACGAAGAAATGTGTCATGGCCCCACAAACAAACACACACAATAGTGCACCTCATTCCCCCTTTTTAATCTCCCTAAAGTTGGAAGTATACGATTTTGACCTTAATACTGAAAATCTGTCCATTTCCAATTGCAAAAGCTTGGTATGAAAGTTAGCCTAGAGTAGCAAAGTACTAAACTTTGGCATGTAACTGCACTGCTTTTGCTTTGGACATGAATGATGCCTCAAATCTGGTGCATTTCAAAGGAGAGGTATGCGATTACTTTCCTAAGCGATTAGACTTCTGACGGGCATAAATGGACTTACCTCGAAGGAGGGACCTGAGCCATATCTAGAAACCAGAATATAATAGAGATTTAGAAAGGGGCACTTTTGATTTAGGTAAGTAAGCAACCACCCAGAACACCCTAGCAATCCACCTGGCATTAGCATTCTGCAAGGGCAAGCATATCTCATTTTGTTCAGAATACATAAAAACGGATTGTATGGATTTACAAAAAAAATCACTTGTCGACTAAATGGAGTTCCAGAACAGTTAGACTGGTTTTGAATTCATATGATTCATTCAAAAACAGCTAGATATAGCACAATGGAATGTAATTTATTTTTAGCATTTTTAAAAGTTGGACTATTTTTATTTTTAAAACTGGCCCTGTTTATATCTAGCATTAAGATGACACTAAACACAAGTATAAAAGGCAATTTAAAACATTTTTGGGTACACGAAAGCACATTCAGCTGGATTGTTTTCATAGCTTAGACACTATTTTTCAAATCAGCTCAGTTTGTGAAGAAATAAGAGGGAAGTGTCACAAGGAAATCTAAACAGCACTGGTCACAAAAGGCACATTTGAAACTGGTTTTCGAGTTTAAGCCACGGCTGACCACTTGTGATTGGATCACTAAAATCACACCTTAATACCAGGTGAAAGCAAGGCCAGTGTCTTAAAAATGTAACACTTGTGACAAGTACTGCGTGACACAATGGACAAAAACGTAATGCTGTGTTACAGCAGTGCTTTAAAAAAAGGTTAAAACTTTAACCTATTTTGCACAGACCACAACAAAGAACGATACTTAATATACAAGGAAATGAAATGACAAGCAAACAACTGAGAGAAAAAGACAACCAGGCAGAAGAAAGCCATGCTACCAAATCAAGATAAAAAGAGCAGCTTGTTTTGTCATTTTGACAAGCAAAACTTCCTTTATTCTTGTCGGGATGTAGACTTACGCATCAAATACACACACACACACACACACTTTTGCAGTCACATTTGCCAAATCTCACAATGTTTGAACAGACCACCTGGTACTGACCGGCCAGCCAAGCTTACAATTATGCCATTTCTAATTTCTGCGAGGGAGGATAGGAAAAGAAAAGAAAAACACACTTTCCAAATAAAGAAGGAGAGAAATGAAGGATAAATGAATTTCGGAGTGAGTGATGACGACAGGAATGGGCAGAGGAATAAAAGAGAGGGATGCGCAACACATTAGAGCGGCAGAAATATGGAGCTACACGTTTTTTGTCTTTCATTCCATCGTGCCTTTTGGCAGCAGATGGACACACAGCCACTCCATCCAGCGAAGAGTGAAAAAAATAATGTAACAAACAAACTGGAATAAATTGAACCCAGCCAAGAACACGCCAACACAACCAACATCCACAAAAGCTCTGGCACCACAAACCTAGTGTTTTCTCTTTCTCTACCACTCTCCAACCTCCTCCCTTCACATTCCCATAATGCCTTTCTCTCGCTCTCTCTCTCCTTGTTCTATCTATCTCTCTCTCACACACACCAGCCACAGCAGTGGGTATTTCTCCCGAGGAGCTCTGGCATGGGTCCAGGAGGTGCCAGTCTGTCTCCTTTAACAGTACCCTGTGACTGTGCCAAAAGATGCCTTCGCCAACAACACGACACCACAACACCTTACCAATCACTCTGCCGAAAAAAGGACAGTGAAGACAACACGAAAAAAAAGAGGAAAAAAATAAAGCGAGGCAAAGGAAGGCAGGAAAGCACAAAAGATCCAGAAGAGAGCGACGAGACTGGTAAAAGGACTTTTCTTCTCCGAAACTTTGGCTAAAATGGAGTGAATTGTGTTCCAGCACCTAATTTGGGGTGAATTGTGTTCTGGCAAACAGCAGAAAAAGAAATAGCCTTGTTAAATATCAGAAATCGCAACACTGTATGAGAAGTTTTTTTTATCATCATGTCACTGGAATGACCCTTCACAATCCCTCAACGCAACAACTTTCTCATAACCCAAGGACCTAACGTTAAAATTGGGCTATTACAGCATGTATCTGTTGTCAATGCACCCAACACTTTTTAAGACTTAAGGATTACATGGCTCTAAAACGTGCCCTCTATAACATGGGCATAACAGTCAATCGTGATTGGTTGGATGCATATTAATGGTTTTGGGTCTAGGCCTATGTTTTGATTTGTGGTACCTTAGCCATCTTTGGATTCAACATTCAAGACACAAATGGTGAATTTCTGAAATGAAATTCCTTATTAAATCTTATTTACAAAATTCAGACAACTTAAAGTTGCCAAAGATTGAATAAAGAATCTAGAATTGGTCAATTGAATGGAAGCAAAAACTTTTAACCAATTGGAAATTATTTCACTTTTTGTAAACCTACTTAAATCCAATTATAAACAACTATTAGGTGAAATATTGATTCTCATGATTTCATATCCATCTAACCATATTTTCTTTAGGGTAAATCATGTCTTTTGCTTCAAGCGTGACTATATAAACAAATCTACTGTGGAGAAAAGGTCTATACTGTGTGACTATGAATATAAAGGAAAAATCAAAGGGATCTCAGTATGAAAGTGTCACAGTGTCTGGGTTGTGTTCCCTGGGTTTCCACTAGGTGTCCTCAGTTCCCACAGTGTTTATCATTTATCACTTCCTGTCTCCTTATTTGGTCACCTTCCTCCTTGTCTAGTTAATTGATTGTTCCCCACCTGTCTCCTGTTTCCCCATTATCCTTTTGTGTATTTATACCTGGTCTGTCTGAGTCTTAGTCACGGAGTCCTTGTTTAAATGTAATGTTAATTCATGTCCGTCAGTTCTTGCCCTTGCCTTGTCTTCTTGTTTGGTTTATGTTTGGATGGATGTTTTTGGTTTCGACTCATGCCTGGACTGTTTACCCTTTGGATTTGCCCTTTAATAAAGTCACATACCTGCACTTGGTTCTCTCTCCTGTGTTCTCTGTAACACCGATCGTGACAGAAGGACTCCGTCACACTGAGATCCAGCGGTATGTTTTTTTCCCGTTCCCCAGCCAAGATGGCGGAGCGGAGAGCTAAGTATCTCCGGCTGATCGCCCTCCGCCAAGAGGGCAATGAGGTGGGTGCCCTGGCACAGGTGTTCTGGTCCCTGGCCGAGGGTATGGGATACAACGATGCGGCTCTGAAGGATTATTTCAACAGCGGGCTGGATGATCCAGTTTCTCAGGAGGAGATGGGGCATTTAGAGACACGGGAATTCTGGGAATTCGTGTACTTCTTGCAGCATAGGCTTCTGTGGGATGCCCCAGCCACTCCTGTCTCTTCCGCCAAGATGGCCGCTAACCCAGCGCCAATGCCCAAGTCAGTCACTGATCCAGATTCATGGCCCAAGATGGCCGCCAGCCCAGCGCCACAGCACAAGATGGCCGCCAGCCCAGCGCCACAGCACAAGATGGCCGCCAGCTTAGAGCCACAGCACAAGATGGCCGCCAGCCCAGCACCACAGCACAAGATGGCCGACTCAACGCCTGAGTCTCCAGACAAGGTGCCACCGACTCGCCATCATAGAGGGCGGAGGAGGAGACAGGCGTCTACCGTTCCTCAAAGCCCGGAGAATGTTGCCGAGCGGACCGCTGCCGTCCAGGAGGACATTCCCGAGGCGGTGCCCGAGACTGTTCCGGAGGCCGAGGCGGTGCCCGATGCCGATGCTGTTCCGGAGGCCGAGGCGGTGCCCGATGCCGATGCTGTTCCGGAGGCCGAGGCGGTGCCCGATGCCGATGCTGTTCCGGAGGCCGAGGCGGTGCCCGATGCCGATGCTGTTCCGGAGGCCGAGGCGGTGCCCGATGCCGATGCTGTTCCGGAGGCCGAGGCGGTGCCCGATGCCGATGCTGTTCCGGAGGCCGAGGCGGTGCCCGATGCCGATGCTGTTCCGGAGGCCGAGGCGGTGCCCGATGCCGATGCTGTTCCGGAGGCCGAGGCGGTGCCCGATGCCGATGCTGTTCCGGAGGCCGAGGCGGTTCCCGATGCCGAGGCGGTGCCCGATGCTGTTCCGGAGGCCGAGGCGGTGCCCGATGCCGATGCGGTGCCCGATGCCGATGCGGTGCCCGATGCCGATGCGGTGCCCGATGCCGAGGCGGGGCCCGATGCCGAGACGGGGCCCGATGCCGAGGCGGGGCCCGATGCCGAGGCGGGGCCCGATGCTGTTCCGGAGGCCGAGGCGGTGCCCGATGCTGTTCCGGAGGCCGAGGCGGTGCCCGATGCCGAGGCGGTGCCCGATGATGTTCCGGAGGCCGAGGCGGTGCCCGATGCTGTTCCGGAGGCCGAGGCGGTGCCCGATGCCGAGGCGGTGCCCGATGCTGTTCCGGAGGCCGAGGCGGTGCCCGATGCTGTTCCGGAGGCCGAGGCGGTGCCCGATGCTGTTCCGGAGGCCGAGGCGGTGCCCGATGCTGTTCCGGAGGCCGAGGCGGTGCCCTAGACTGTTCCGGAGGCCGAGGCGGTGCCCGATGCCGTTCCGGAGGCCGAGGCGGTGCCCGATGCCGTTCCGGAGGCCGAGGCGGTGCCCTAGACTGTTCCGGAGGCCGAGGCGGTGCCCGATGCCGTTCCGGAGGCCGAGGCGGTGCCCGATGCCGTTCCGGAGGCCGAGGCGGTGCCCGATGCCGTTCCGGAGGCCGAGGCGGTGCCCGATGCCGATGCTGTTCCGGAGGCCGAGGCGGTGCCCGATGCCGAGGCGGTGCCCGATGCTGTTCCGGAGGCCGAGGCGGTGCCCAATGCTGTTCCGGAGGCCGATGCTGTTCCGACTCGCCATCATAGAGGGCGGAAGAGGAGACAGGCGTCTACCGTTCCTCAAAGCCCGGAGAATGTTGCCGAGCGGACCGCTGCCGTCCAGGAGGACATTCCCGAGGCGGTGCCCGAGACTGTTCCGGAGGCCGAGGCGGTGCCCGATGCCGTTCCGGAGTCCGAGGCGGTGCCCGATGCCGTTCCGGAGTCCGAGGCGGTGCCCGATGCCGCTCCGGAGGCCGAGGCGGTGCCCGATGCCGATGCTGTTCCGGAGGCCGAGGCGGTTCCCGATGCCGATGCTGTTCCGGAGGCCGAGGCGGTGCCCGATGCCGAGGCGGTGCCCGATGCTGTTCCGGAGGCCGAGGCGGTGCCCGATGCTGTTCCGGAGGCCGATGCTGTTCCGGAGGCCGATGCTGTTCCGGAGGCCGATGCTGTTCCGGAGGCCGAGGCGGTGCCCGATGCCGAGGCGGTGCCCGATGCCGAGGCGGTGCCCGATGCCGAGGTGGTGCCCGATGCCGAGGTGGTGCCCGATGCCGTTCCGGAGGCCGAGTCTCCAGACAAGGTGCCACCGACTCGCCATCATAGAGGGCGGAGGAGGAGACAGGCGTCTACCGTTCCTCAAAGCCCGGAGAATGTTGCCGAGCGGACCGCTGCCGTCCAGGAGGACATTCCCGAGGCGGTGCCCGAGACTGTTCCGGAGGCCGAGGCGGTGCCCGATGCCGTTCCGGAGGCCGAGGCGGTGCCCGATGCCGTTCCGGAGGCCGAGGCGGTGCCCGATGCCGTTCCGGAGGCCGAGGCGGTGCCCGATGCCGTTCCGGAGGCCGAGGCGGTGCCCGATGCCGTTCCGGAGGCCGAGGCGGTGCCCGATGCCGTTCCGGAGGCGGTGCCCGATGCCGTTCCGGAGGCCGAGGCGGTGCCCGATGCCGAGGCGTCTCAAGTCTCCACAGGCAGTCCAGAGTCGAGTCAGGTTCCAGTGAACTCTCCAGAGTCGAGTCAGGTGCCAGTGACCTCTCCAGAGTCAGGGCCAGTCACCGCTGGTCCTCCGGAGTCAGGGCCAGTCACCGATGACCTTCCAGAGTCAGGGCCAGTCACCGATGACCTTCCGGAGTCAGGGCCAGTCACCGATGACCTTCCAGAGTCAGGGCCAGTCACCGTTGAACTTTCAGAGTCAAGTCAAGTCACTGGGTGGTCTGCTGCTCCGCCCTGTTGGACTCCGGCATCGACCACAGGGGCGTGGTGGTCATCTGCTCCACCCTGGAGGACTCTGGCCTTGACCACAAGGGTGTGGTGGTCTTCTGCTCCGCCCTGGGGGGCTTCCACTCTGACCACATGGACGTGGTGGTCTTCTGCTCCGCCCTGGGGGGCTTCCGCTCTGACCACACGGATGTGGTGGTCTTCTGCTCCGCCCTGGGGGGCTTCCGTTCTGACCACATGGACGTGGTGGTCTTCCATTCCGCCCTGGGGGGCGTTTGCCCTGACCACACAGACGGGGTGGTCTTCTGCTCCGCCCTGGGGGGCTTCCGCTCCGACCACACGGACATGGTGGTCTTCGGCTCCGCCCTGGGGGGCTTCATGTTGTTTTTTTTTTCTTTTGTGTTAATGTCTGTCTCCTCCCTCCTGGTCTTTCTGTGTTGTGTTACATTCTGGTGCCTGTTCCCCATGTTTTTCTTTTCTGGCCCTCCGTCCCTCCCCCTGAGCCTCCACCTGTCCGCCTCCCTCCTGGTCTCGGTTTTGTGTCTGTCTTGGAGCGTCTGGGAGCCGCTCCGTAGAAGGGGGGTACTGTCACAGTGTCTGGGTTGTGTTCCCTGGGTTTCCACTAGGTGTCCTCAGTTCCCACAGTGTTTATCATTTATCACTTCCTGTCTCCTTATTTGGTCACCTTCCTCCTTGTCTAGTTAATTGATTGTTCCCCACCTGTCTCCTGTTTCCCCATTATCCTTTTGTGTATTTATACCTGGTCTGTCTGAGTCTTAGTCACGGAGTCCTTGTTTAAATGTAATGTTAATTCATGTCCGTCAGTTCTTGCCCTTGCCTTGTCTTCTTGTTTGGTTTATGTTTGGATGGATGTTTTTGGTTTCGACTCATGCCTGGACTGTTTACCCTTTGGATTTGCCCTTTAATAAAGTCACATACCTGCACTTGGTTCTCTCTCCTGTGTTCTCTGTAACACCGATCGTGACAGAAAGTGTCTTAAACCAACCAGTCTTCACGTTCTTGTTAAACATTGCACATTCAAGACCGTTTCTGTTGGACTGCATCACAGCACCTCATGCTGGGTCAATTTGAATCAGCTGAGACACTGGAGCCACCAACAAATTCAAATGACTGTATGTCCCCTGTAGGCAACTGCAGATGCATTCATACCATACTTTCTATTCAAACCTGTATCCAAGCAACCATTTCCGGTTGCTATGGTGAAGGCTGGCCCCCCTCATTGCTACAGTTTGCAAGATAGTGCATGTAATCTGTGGAACACCTCCAGCATTCTGATGCCCGAGACAAAACATAAGCTAACCGATACAATTGTAGAAAAACAGTTTTTCCAGACCCTAAGCAAAAAAAATGTAAACTTTCTTGATGAAGCAAAAAGATGGGTTTTTATACAATAGCTGTATAAAAATATTCACAGGTGCACTAATGGACATGGCTTTGCTCAGCATGAAGACCCCAATGACTCCATAATATAGATTTGTTCTTAAAAAAAAAAAAATCTTGTGACTTAAACTGAAAGTTGAGTAGAATATTGTAGGTTTGGAATCTCGTCTACTAACACAAAGGTTACAGTTAGGAAGGGGAAGCTCAGGATCTGGAGAGCTACTTTGATAACAGTTTTACTCGTCACCACTGTGGCCTTGAGCAAAGCTCTTAACTACAGCCTGTTAACATCGAACTGAGCCTCCTATTTGTGTATTCTATGTTGCTTTGGATTAAAAGCATCATCGAAATACTTCTGTGTGGAGGGTGTTTCTTCTCCAAGGTCAGATGAAATTGCTTTCTAAATGGCAATGAGGTAGAGGATATACAGATATAATGAGGTTTCAGAGGATATACACACAATGAAAGAATAATTTCCTCAAATACGGCCTATTTGAATCACAAGTAATGCTAATGACACAGACACAACTGACAAGACTGAACATAACTAAAATAACCCATATTATTCGTTAACTTAAATTTAATTGTCACATTTAAATCACATTTAAATACACTGCTAATAGAGACATTTAAATAGATAGGTGTGACTGTGATGATGACATCAGTACATTTTCTCAGGCTGTTCTGGGCCGAAACAGTGCCAGCATGGCAACAGCAGGTAAGGTTTGATCATCCTCCCCAAAACCCTGTTCCACCTCCCTTGGATGCAGAGGCCCGGAAGTTTCCACCATGCCGTGACAGCGAGCTGCTTCGACAGAAGGGCCGGGAATGCGTGACGGGGGCGGAGCTTTCATGCGCATAATGCACAGATGGGCCCCGGGACACTGCTATGGCACCAGAACTCCCAGGATGCAACAGGCCAGCAAAACTGTCATGGTTATATCTGAAGGCACAAAATCAACTGGTTTATTGTTTGCTGGTGATTACATACATTTATTTATTTATAGTAGGGAACTCCATTTTTGGAATAAGGTCAGAGGGTGGCTAGCCAACTGTGCCTAGTTTTACTCTAAAAAGACTCACTCCTGCTAGGAAAGCCAATGACTGATGCATTTTTTATGATCCTTTTCATCTAACCACAGCAGACATGTTAAAGCAGTGAATGTGGGCTTCGCTAACACACTAAATGTTATAGTCCTCATCAGAGCATCACAGGCTAATGATTAAACATTCACACTGACCATCCAAAAGAGTCAGTTGTTTTTAGTTACGATGCTAATGAAAAACATTTTTGTTGTTTGTCTTTATAAAACTATGCTACAGTAATCGAAGTAATTGATTATTTTGGTTAGTATTGTTACTGGGTCAATTGTACAATTCAGTGTCTCTTATGTCACCAAATTACAAATAATGTTTATAACGTTACTAATGAGAGAATTTCACTACAAATTCTTTAGAGAATACTTTATTTATAGTGTATGTTAGAGAAAACTAATGCTGCACCCTTTTTGCCAATTTTACCCATTTTAATCATAAAAAATTTTTTGTTTGTGCAAAATTAATACTGATATCAATAATACTGATATAGTAGTTTTGAGTTACTGCCCATCTTGTCATATGGTTATAAATTGCCTACATATAAATAATTAATAAATAAATACATTTATATTTATTCTATTCCCAGATTTGACTTTCAACGAATATTTTAATTGTTAATGTGATGAGTCACATAATCTGACATTTATTTAAATGTTATTTAAAAAAAAACAACAACCAGTGTTGTAGTCGAGACCAGCTCATTCGAGTCCGAGTCAAGACCGAGTTCAGAGAGGGTTGAGTCTGAGTCAAGACCGAGACCAGAGAGATTGGGTCTGAGACAAGACCTAAAGAAATCTTCAAGAGTATGTAAAAATGTTTGATGGAAACAATAAAATTGGTACCATACTCAAACAGTATATAAAATATAACATGGCATGTACACTGTATTTTATTTAATTGATATAGGTTTAAAAAATATTGTCAGTTATAATGTGGCCCTTATATGCAAACTGAATAATAGATGATAATAAATGTGTTAAGTTCATGAGACATCCGAACCTGAGTCCTGCTGCCCCTGCACTAATGTTACGTTATGTTTTATTGTTACCTTATTCTGTGTTTTAGAATGTCTAATTATTTAAATGCATAAAAACAACTTAATTTATTCATTAAAAAAAATAGCCTTATGAAATGTTTTTTTTCCCCCTCAGAAATTCTGTTGTGTATTTACATTTTTCTGGTTATCAAATGAAGGCATAAAACATTTAATTTGACTTTTAATTATTGAAAATGAAGCAAACTTTATTTTTTGGTAAAGAGGGGATTTACTATCAAAAATAAAACATGGAAGAAATGCTGTGATTATTCCTTAAAAAAAAATGTTTGTTTCATTTTAGTAGTAGTAGGCTATGTACATTCTGCTGAACAATAATAATACATTTCTGGCAAATACTTGTTTTAAATTAAACCGGACTTTTATTTTGACGGGTTACCTTTACAGTTCTGTGTATGTGATATGACACTAGTTTTACTCAAATCAAATGGTCAAATGCTCATGAAGTGACTCTCAGAGCAGTTCTGGAGATGTTGTTCATGTGTTCACATCTTTATTTAGTGAGGCGACTGACGCTGAAATCACTGCGAGCGTCACGCGCGCTTCAGTGTGTGTAATAAATGAAGTCATTCTTTAACACAGACACGCAGAACATGCAGGATTTATATTTAAATAGACGTTTCTGGCTTAATATTTACAGGTACTAGTATATCGTGATTTGATATAGTGCAATGACCTACTTTTGATTAATTCATTCAGAATTGGACAAATTCTGTGACATTTCGCGTTAAACTGTAAATTCCGTTTTTATGACTGGATTACAAAACAAGAATTAGGCCCTATAATCATATATCAATTTAAAGAAATATTAATATACAGTAATAATCATGAAATATTTTGATTGGGACTCTAGTGGAC
This sequence comes from Carassius carassius, assembly GCF_963082965.1. Taxonomy (NCBI): domain Eukaryota; kingdom Metazoa; phylum Chordata; class Actinopteri; order Cypriniformes; family Cyprinidae; genus Carassius; species Carassius carassius. Next base: position 12,570,843 of record NC_081785.1, read on the forward strand.
TCAGGAATAAGTCAATAAGTCAGAGTCAATACCGAGTCAAAACGTCCGAGTCCATGACAAGACCAAGACCATTAAAATACGGTCTTGAGACCGAGTTCAAGACCGAGTCTGAGTCTCGAGTACTCAACACTGTTAAAATTTTATTTATTTATTTTTTTACACTCAGTTATGGCATCAATACGAAACAGAAAAAATGTATTAACTTATTATTCAAAAAATTATCACTAATTTACTATCAAATAAGATTGGGTGACATGTCTCAGTTAAAGCTACCTTTCTAATCTTTTTGTATTCTATTTTCTTTTCATTTATTATGCAATTGTATGTGTGTGTGTATGTGTAAAGACCTCTAACACAAGCTTGCTCTATTCTTTTTTTATTCTATCTGTTTTCTTTTTATTTATTATATTATTTAAAATCCCATGCTATGTGTACTTTGTTAACCTAACTGAGACTTGTTATAGCACTTATATATCATGGCTCTTTTTGTTGTTTTTGATTGCTTCCACTGTCCTTATCTGTAAGTCGCTTTGGATAAAAGCGTCTGCTATTGGAATAAATGTAAATGTAAAGCAAGTTTTGACATTTTTTCTAAGATTATTAGGCTAATATGCATTTTGTACAAAAAAACATTTTCTGTTGTGACAAAAAAGTTTCAAAACCCAAAATGCACCGAACTTTAGAAATAACCCTGTCACAATACAACTGTGGTAGCTTATCTCATCGCAACAGATCAATTATACAAAATTACAGAGTTTAAAAGCTTCTTTTAAAATTGACCTGCCACTACCATTTTCTCCTCCCCTCCCTTAAGAGAGCGCACTTTAGTGGGCAAAATGCTCGTTTGCCATATTGAGCTGAGTGACTGTCACACGTTCAGGTAGATGAGGATGATGATGATGATGGCTGCGTGCGCTCCCGCTTGAAAAAATAAACATTTCTACGCGGGAGGCATTGAGCTGGAGGAGGAGTAAGGGGACAGCCTCGCCCACCTCATGAATATTCATCAAGTGCTGGGGATGGGGGTTGATTTGCCAGATAAATATCAACTAGCCAGAGGTTAATGTGACTTTGCCACAAAAGCCTCCCGTGCGGTATGTGGGGGGAAAAATTAAATTAAAATAAATATCCACATTAAGATAGCAGTTTGGCATGCAAATTAGTTTCCAGTACGTCTGCCGGCATAGCAAAACTGAGCATCTGTGTGCTGTCGTAGAGGAGCGCGGCTGCATACATTAAAATTAGCATCTGGAATCCATTCATCATGATTATTGCTATTTCTGTGCATGCAAATACTTCCATCATTTCTTTCCATTGCAGTGGTGGTTTTATTCAGTGACAACTGTCAAAATAAAGGCACTGCCTCTCAACCTTCCTCATTTAATTCAAGACAGCTTCATGAAAAAGCAGAAATTGTATCAATTCAGGTCATCATCCAACATTAAATTCACTATACTATGTAGGCATGTACTGATGCTGTGCTTCACCCTTCAAGTCAAATTTATTCGCTGCACTGAAATATTAAACAAGGTTAACATGCAGACCAACAGTGATCCACAGAATCCCATAAACTTTACTTTAAGATTCATAGCTGTAATTGTCAGCAAGTGTGGTCTTTCTTTTCTGTGCTTGGATTGCAGATACTCCTAGAAAGCGCTCTGTTCATTTCAACAATATTTTTAGAAGATAGACACATCGTGATCAACGTGTTAAAAAAAAAAAATTGGGTTTTTTAAAGTAAATAAACATTACACCATGCATGTTCAGACCAGAAGGATGAAAGACAAAAACAAAAAGCTGGCTTTTTATTTGTCATTTGCTATTTTCACTTTTATACTTGCAGCCTCTTATCTGAGAAAAAAAGAGGTTTGGTGTCACCTGTAGAGGTATTGAGGGTAGAAAGAGAAGCTTTGAAATTGCTTTGCAAATTAGATAATTACCAAATACACACTGGCAAGAGCAGCAGTGCTAAAACAAAACTCGAGGAGGGAATAACTGGTTCATGAAAGCTGTGAGAAGCTGTGAAATAGATATACTGATGGTTAAATACTGAGAAAGGTGAAATGATTCCTGTCAGATATTGTATATATATATATATATATATATATATATATATATATATATATATATATATATATATATATATATATATATATATATAGGTATAGGAATTTTGGAATTTCAAAATACTGTAGATTGCATTAAACATTATGCATTCAATCAAAAAATTTCTCTTTCTGTGGTTTTGTATTTGCGATTCTTATCCTACGGTCTGTGAACTCAGAGTGGGTGGCGCGATGCTGAACTGGTGTTTCTGTAAATGGCAACAAAACTGTTGTTAGACGGCTCATGGATTGGAGCAAAAAAAAAGAACGGTCTCTCAGAAAGAACGAGGGGGGAGATTTGCAGCTATTCGTTCTCCTTGTTACCGTTAGAGGGCCATTAACATCTGATCGTTTACATTTTCGCTCTTGGCAGATGCTGCTGGTACCAGCTGGAGATTCAAATTACAGGATTCTGAGTATGCAGGAGGGATTTTGTTAATGACAGATTACAGTAGGTTGAGAATGAGAGAGAAGGTGATATAGTCAGGTATTCAAAGAGAGAAAAGGTGAGTGCAAGTGATAAATGGATTCATGGGATGAGTTAATCAGAGATTAATTAAAGACATTTCTGAAGGGATTGGCATATTGGTTTTGGAACCAGGTTTGACAGGTTATTTTTAAACATTGATTTGTTTCATGAAGGCATCTATGCCAGTTAAGATTCTTGTTAAGCTTTGACTGCTTACGGCATACACACATTTCTTTCTGATTAACATGAGAGAGAAAAGAGGCTGTCGACTGTTGGGTATTTTAGCATAATTATGGCTTTGCTGGTCTCACTCGAGTGAGATGCTTAATTAAAATATTAAATCGCATTTTTGCATCACCACTAAAAAAATTTATTATTTTTTTCCTTTCTCCACTCACTCAGAAATGTATTAGCAGTGTGTCCGTGAAGGTCACACTGCAACCGCTGTATCCAATACAGGGCCGCATCCACCCAATCCCACTTCAGGATTAGCTGGTGAACTTGTTAACTGGTTAGGAGATATCATCCTACCCTCCCCCTCAACCCTTGCTGTTTTTACCCTGGAGCAGCCTTGAGTAAGACACTCTTACCCCACATGGGGTGGTCAGATTACAGCTTCCCCATAATCCCGTTCACACAGACTACAGAGAGGTTTCAATCAAAGTTTATTTCTCTTTGTATGTTTGCATCACTCAAATGTGCCCCATAAAGCAGACACAAGTTTTTTGGCAAGATATTAAGTGATATAAGTGATATTCTAAACTGCATTGTGTGAATTTTCAGTCTGAAGAGCACCTCAAGCAGCATAAGAAACAAGTTTGCATTAATTAACACTTCACAGGGAAACTTACCTTCTTTTACGCCGCAAGCATACATTAAATTGATTAAAAGTAACAGTAAAGACTTACATTTTTACTTTCTATTTCTCAAAAAATCCTGAAAAAAAATGGAGCAGCATAACCATGCTACCAAGTTTAACCAAGTTTATGAAATGTTTCAACAAATCATGTTAAACCCTTTTCACTCCGCCAGCAACACACAGCGACAGAGCGACTGTAATGCCACGCCAGCAGAGGGAGCCCTCACCAGAGTATTGACTGTTCACCACTCCCTCTGCTTCTACAGTCATTTACTGTTTGGGACAATTTTACATGTGCTAGCATGTCACTTCACTGCGAAGTATTGCCAGTTAACCTGCCTTAACGAGCGTTTTCCTCGTGAGTATTCTGACTGCCTGTTTGATCACGATTCTGCCTGTCATCTCGTTCACGTCTCTTGGATTGCTTGCTTGATTGGACTGATGTTTGTGTTTGACCTGTTCGCCTGCCTACTCGTCTCTGCTTACTGGATAACCCCTGTGTTTGTTGAAAGTTCGGACTGCCCTTACGGTATTGACACATTGCCTGGTAACACGACTCTGATTGTACGATCTTCCTTTAAAGGGACTGTAAGTAGGAATTACTCCCATCTAGTGGTGAAACTGTATTTTGCATTCAAACTAATTTTGCTCTCCAGCGCCTCACTTTTTCAAATCCGTGTTGCATCTACGGTAGGCGATATGTACCAAAAAGCTTTGACAGGATGTCTTCTAATAGCACTTCGTTTTGGCGACGATGTTTTCTTCTCCTGTGGCGCGGCATATGTATGTTCCATAATAAGAATGCAATCCAGACTTTTAAACTTGCCGGTGCAGTTTCAAGCGCTTCTCACTGCTCTGCACCTGCGTTTCTGGCTCTGACCGAAAACGCGTTGTGGAAACGCGTTGGCTTAGTACTTTTTGTCCCTCTCTGCTATTATAGTTTTGCAAGATGGCGGAACTACATGGAAGCCTCCGTCGACCTACCCGTCCCATGTATATAAAGATAATAAATTCTTCATTTACAAGGATTAGTTTAAACATTGGCATAGGTATTTGTACACCATTGAGGGCATATTTATGAATAAAAATATTGATTTTAGATAATAAAATCCATAAAAAGTTACTTATTGTCCCTTTAATAAAGTCCTGCAAATATATGAAGGAAATACCGCCTGTTACCACGACTGTGAATAAAACTATAACGCTCGAAGAACCCATGCAAGTCAACTATACCAAACTTTCTGAAAGTGAACGAGCACGGCAATGCCATCTCTGTCTCTGTTTCTACTGCGGTGAACCAGGCCATCATTGCCAGAGATGTCCTCACAAGGCCCAGAAGCCCATTTTGGCAAATATGGAACACTTGTCGATACCAAACAATCAATCCTTCAAACTTCCCCTTACCTTAAAAACTGTAGAACTGTCCATCTCATTGACAGCTATGATCGACTCCGGAGCAGCATTAAATCTCATTCATGAAGATATCATCAAGAAGTATAACTTACCCGTCCAACCATGTAACCCACCCATTAAGATCAAGGCCATCAATGACACAGCAATCGGAACAGGCATAATCCAACAAACCAAGACACTTATATTACAAGTGGGGTTATTTCACCAGGAGTCCATATCCTTCTATGTTGTTAACTCTCCTAAGCATGAAGTCATCCTCGGATTCCCATGGCTGTCCTATTCACGACCCCGTCCTGTCCTGGCATCAGGGTGAGTTGACCAAATGGTCAGCCTTCTGTGAAAGTAACTGTTTCTCATCAGTGCCTCAGCCTTGTTGTATCACTAGTGTTGGAAGCCCTTCAAGCACCAAGACTGTCAACATTCCCTCCTGTTACGGCGACCTAGCAGAGGTATTTAGCAAAACTAAGGCAACACAACTACCACCTCATCGTCCCTGGGACTGTTGTATTGCTTTACTCCCCAATGCCATGCCTCCCAAGAGTCGTGTTTATCCCTTGTCTCGTACTGAATCCCAAGCCATGGAGGATTATATTGAGGAGGCCCTGAGTTCAGGACTCATCCGACCTTCCACTTCTCCAGCTGCAGCAGGGTTCTTCTTTTTGGAGAAAAAGGACGGAGGACTCAGGCCCTGTATTGATTATCGGGGACTAAACAACGTCACAATAAAATTCCGCTACCCTTTACCATTGGTCCCTTCAGCTCTGGAACAGCTCCGTGAAGCAAGGATTTACAGCAAATTAGACTTACGAAGTGCATACAACCTCATTCGTATCAAGTAGGGCGACGAGTGGAAGACTGCCTTCCTCACCACTAGAGGGCACTATGAGTATCAGGTCCTGCTCTATGGACTTGCCAACGCACCCGCTGTCTTTCATAGTCTTTCATAAACGAGATTTTCCGGGACCTGCTTAACCAGTACGTAATTGCTTACATTGATGACATTCTCATCTACTTCAAGTCTGAAGCAGAACACCTTGACCATGTCAAGACTGTCCTCACTCGGCTCCTGAAGAATCACCTGTACGTCAAAGCAGATAAATGTGAGTTTCACGTCAAGCAGACATCATTCCTGGGTTATCACATTAGTCATCAGGGTGTTAAGATGGACGAAGCCAAGGTCAAGGCAGTAACGGAATGGCCCCAACCTTCCTCTATCAAGGAACTTCAGGGATTCCTGGGATTTGCTAACTTTTACAGAAGGTTCATTAGAAATTACAGCATGGTTGCATCACCACTGACATCACTCCTCAAGGGTAAACCTTCAAAACTCAGGTGGAGTGAGGAGGCTACCCAAGCATTCAACCTACCCAAGATAAATTCACCACGGCTCCGATCCTCAAGCACCCTGACCCCAACTTACCATTCATCTTGGAAGTAGATGCCTCGGACTCAGGCATTGGAGCCGTACTCTCCCAGCGCCATGGACAACTGGGTAAACTGTACCCTTGTGCATTCTTTTCCAGAAAGTTAATGGCAGCTGAACAAAACTATGATGTGGGGAATAAAGAACTCCTGTCTATGAAAGCAGCAATAGAGCAATGGAGGCACTGGCTCGAGGGAGCAGTCCACCCCTTTCAGGTGATTACAGATCTTAAAAACCTAGAGTACATTAAAAGTGCAAAACGACTCAACCCTCGCCAAGCTCGATGGTCCCTCTTCTTCACACGCTTCCAGTTCTCAGTAACGTATCGCCCAGGAATCAAAAACAGTAATGCAGATGCTCTATCCAGGCAGTATGATCTCCTCATGGACAACAAAACCCCCATATACATTCTTCTTCCATCAGTAATCATTGCCCCAATTACTTGGGATATTATGGAGGAGATCCAACGGGAACAGATCCAAGATCCAGCTCCTACCAATTGCCCTCCTAACCTCCATTATGTTCCACAAAGTCTGCGCCCCAGAGTCATTCAGTGGGTTGACTCCTCAGTCAGCTCGGGCCACCCAGGTATCTCTAGCACTCCACACCTGGTACGTAACTCATTCTGGTGGCCTTCAATGTCCAAGGACGTCACTAATCACGTCAAAGCTTGTCAGATTTGTGCTCAATCTAAGACTCCCAAGGAATTACCCTCTGGACTCCTGCAACCTCTGCCCATTCCACAACGTCCCTGGTCTCACTTATCAATAGACTTTGTTACTGATTTACCGCTGTCCCATGGTTTCACGACTATCCTTGTTATCATTGACTGATTCTCCAAGTCCTGCTGGTTAGTCCCCTTGAAAAGACTCCCCACTGCCATGGAGACGGCACAGGCTATGTTCCACCACGTATTCAGGAACTATGGAATACCGGAGGATATTGTCAGTGACAGAGGTACCCAGTTTACATCCCAAGTGTGGAGAGCATTCTGCAAACAACTGGATATTAATGTCAGTCTCACTTTTGGTTATCATCCCCAAGCTAATGGTCAGGTTGAAAGACTAAATCAGGAATTAGGCAGATACTTACGGTCATATTGCAGCAGAGAACAACATCGATGGTCAGAATTCCTCCCATGGGCAGAGAATGCACAGAACTCGCTAACTCACTCATCAACAGGTCTAACCCCTTTCCAGTGTGTCCTCGGATACTAACCCCCTATGTTCCCGTGGTCTGGCGAACCATCATCAGTCCCCGCTGTGGATGACTGGATTCGTCGGAGCGAGAGGGTATGGGACAGTGCTCACGTCCGCCTACAATGAGCTGTCAGAGTACAGGAACTCCAGGCTAACAAGCGACGTCGGTCCACACGGATGCTGACCCCAATCATGAGGCTCAAGAGCCACCATCGCTACTGGACATTGATGGAGCACTGGCCTACACGGTCAAGGAATTACTGGACTCAAGAAGGAGAGGGGGTCAGCTACAATATTTTGTGGACTGGAGAGGGCTAGGGACCTGAGGAGAGGTCATGGGTGGCCGCCAGCGACATTCTGGATCCGTCTCTCACGGAGGACTTCCATCGAGCCAGACCCGATCGACCAGCGCCACGACCACGGGGACGTCCGAGCCGAGTGCCAGGAGGCACTCCTAGGGAGGGGGATTCTGTAACGCCACGCCAGCAGAGGGAGCCCTCACCGGAGTATTGACTGTTCACCACTCCCTCTGCTTCTACAATCATTTCCTGTTTGGGATTATTTAACATGTACTAGCATGTCACTTCACTGCGAAGTATTGCCAGTTAACCTGCCTTACCGAGCGTTTTCCTTGTGAGTATTCTGACTGCCTGTTTGATCACGATTCTGCCTGTTTTCTCGTTCACGTCTCTTGGATTGCCCCTTTGGATTTATTGCTTGATTGGACTGATGTTTGTGTTTGACCTGTTCGCCTGCCTACATGTCTCTGCTTACTGGATAACCCCTGTGTATGTTGAAAGATCGGACTGCCCTTACGGTATTGACACATTGCCTGGTAACACGCCTCTGATTGTACGATCTTCCTTTAATAAACTCCTGCAAATGGATTCACATTCTGCCTCAGCCTCTTCGTTACAGCGACATAATCCCATTCATTTTCAATAGAGAGCTGGTGACTTCGGGCGACATGAGCGGCAGTGACCGTTGGCGAAGGAATGTGGGCATGTCAAGGGATGCGAGTCAAGCAACAAAAGTTCAGAATTCTTCAACTTGCAAATAAGCTTTCACTGAATGCTTACAGTCTATATTCATATTTACAAAATGTATTAAAGTTGTTTTGTAAATATTAATATAGAATGTAATAGTTATTTAAATTTTTTATAATATTTCACAACACTGAATTGCAATAACAGTTATACATTTCAATCTGTCCTTAGTCCCATTCATAGTACTTTTATATGATTTATATTAGTTTTATAAGATTTACTCTGTTACATTGAGCACAGTACATAAATACATAGCCTATATATATAAGCAGTAACATTGTGAAATATTATAATAATTTAAATTAACTGTTTTCTATTTTTAATTTATTTTTAAATGTAATTTATTCCTGTGATGGTAAAGCTACATTTTTTTACAGCCATTACTCCAGTCCTCAGTGTCACACGATCCTTCAGAAACCATTCTTATATGCTGAAAAATTATTATTATCAACAGTTGTACTGCTTAATATGGTTGTGGAAACCATTAAACGTTTTTAATAATACATTTTTAATTTTATAATACATTATATATTATAAAATGTGTGTATTTAATATTTATAAATTTATCAAGTGTAAAATAAATAGTAAACACACAAATCTATTGATAAAATATAACAAAAATGCAAAATGCAAAAAAATAAATAAATCCACCTCTCAATCCCAGGATCCAGGGCACATTTGATTGTCTAAAACTATCATGTGAATGCATTGAAAAGAAATAAGATAAGAAAGCGATTAGAAACAATATAGAGAGAATAAAAGCAGTATTCTCTGCTGTATTGTGATTATATCATGCAAGAGCCCAGAGTCTGAAGAGAGACCTGATGAAAGACTTGATTTATTGAAATAAAAAAAATACCAGCTTGGGTAAAATATTCGGGTAAAAACTGGGGTAAAATATTTAACAGCTATAATGGCTTTTATTTTCCTAATAACATTAAATATTGAAATTTAAGGCAGTAAACATAGCTACATCTAGCTGCCAGATGTCCAGTAAAGTAATATTTTCTGACATACCAAAGAAATAAAAATAAAGAGAGATGGATGGTGGGAGTTAACAAAAGAAAATTAATTGCTGTTATGTGTAACTTGTCATTTCATGTATCGCAGTGCACACACTCATGCCACTGCATTCATTATAGATACACACTTTCTACAATTTTTTAAACTAAGCACCTTTGAGTAAAAATTTGTAAAGATGACCGTGGCCTACTGCTCATTTAAATTAAACCTGAATCAACTTCAGAGTCTGACAGCATGCAGCTGCCTTTACAGAGAAACATTTTAATTAGATATTACAAATGTTTACCTATTAATCCTTATAAACTGAGTTTGCTTGTATGTGTGACCTAGCGCCTGAGCGTAGCTGATTATTAAAAATTACCATTCGTCTCTCTGCTTAAATAGTCCGCAAAATTGATTTGCCTTCCTGTTGCTGCCTCTTGACAGTCTCACTAACATGTTCTTATTATCAGCAGTACGAGCACTATCACATACATTAATCAGAAAAGTATTCAGACGTTTTCTGCCTACTTTAATTACAAACCACGCACTTCAACAACGAACCTCAGAAAAGCGGAAGATTAAAATAATTGTGATTGCAAAAATCCTATTTATACATGGTCAGGAGGCTATGCTGACCTTGAAGGATTGTTTTAACACAATCAGACATACTGATGTTACATACAGAAGGCAGAGAAATCCCTAGTTCTCTGTGCGTTTATTATTAATGTGGGGGATTTTATACTGCCAGCAGTATTTTTCTGTAACCAACTGCACAGATTAAAAATGCCTCTGAACCTCATAGCGAAGACAGATGCATAATTTTGCGAAGCACATGAGCACGCTAAAGTGGTGTGAAACGAAGAAGTGGGTCATGGAGTGATTTGTTTTAGAGAGGGGGTGGAAACTGGGTCACTGGATGCAGAGGCGGAGAGAAGGGGGTTGCTTTTGGGAGCTTCTGTGTGCTGTTGCTGGGCTGACTACTGGGGCGTACTAAGAAAAAAAGTCAGGGAGGGAGAAACAGAGATAGAAAGAGAAGTTCCCATTCTTTTTTTTGGTATTAGTTATGTTGTAGGTCCAAGAGCATCATTATTTCAAGAAGCTTCCGAAGACGCTAGATCCCATTCCAAATGCAGTATTCGAGAGCTTCGACTACAAAGAGAACGAATAAGCATCTGAGATATGAAATAAATGTAAAATAGGACACCAGTAGATATAATTTCAATAAAAAAAACATTTATGCACTTCTACTTAATCAGCCACCCTCTCTATCAGAGCAATGTGGTCGGAGCTAATGAAATTGCTACTAATATTAAGGGCCCTGGAGGACACAAGTGACCCAGGGGGAGAGCAGGGCATTGATCCATCCACAATGAAGCACTCATGACCGAGAGCTCATGCTTTCAGCTGTACACTGGAGACTGCACTGTGCACTGCCATAACTAGCATCATATTATGTACTGTATTCCAATATGAGTTATAGTGCTAAATACATGTACTTTCTGTCCCTTTTACGCTCAGTGGGATAAGATAGGATTAGAGGAACTAACTTTTTTTTTTTTTTTTTTTTACATATCATAGGTTATAAATAGGTTATAAAGTCATTTAGGTTTGGAACAATATGAAGGCGAATGAATGGCAACGGGATTTTCATTTTTAGGTGAACTATCCCTTTAAATTGTTGTCTATGTGTTGATTTAACAACAAACTGTACTTTTAGTTTTAGATAGTTTGGAAAATGGCTTTCAAAAAACAACTGCAACATTCTTCAAAATATCTCTTTTTGTGGTTCGCAGAAGACCAAAAGTCACACTGGCTTGGAACAACATGAAGGTGAATAAATGGTGACAGGATTTTACGTTTTTAGGTGAACTATCCCATAAAAATGTTAACAACAAATTGTATTTTTTGTTGCAAATATTATGAAAAATGCCTTTCAAAAAAGAGTTGCAACCTTCTTCAAAATATATTTTTTTGTGGTTCGCAGAAGAACAACACGAATGTGAATATATGATACAAGGATTTTCATTTTTAGGTGAACTATCCCTTTAAAGTGTTGTCTATGTGTTGATTTAACAACACAATTTTACTTTTTTGCAGATTATTAAAAAAAAAGCCTTTTTTAAAACAGTTGCAACATTTTTTACAATATCTTCTTTTGTGTTCCACAAAATAATTCAAGTCATACAGGTTCGGAGCATGAGGGTGAATAAATGATGGCAAGATGTTCATTTTCAGGTGAACTATCCTTTTTGTGTTGTCTATGTGTTGATTTAACAACAAATTGTATTTTTTGTCACATTTATCGGTACATTTCATGCTTTTATATATGCATGTGCATGCATGTTAGTGTAGTGGCGAACACAATAGCACATGCTGCCGGATTTACCAAACGACCTACCAAGCATTCTGAACAGACACACACGCATCAGTGCTCGCTCACATACACATCAGTGCTCGCTCACATACACATTTGTGCATAGCCCATAGGCAAACACACTCCTGAGACACACATATAATGGCCAACTCAGCATTATACCCGTATACCTTTAATGCAGGAGCACATAAAAGCACACACATAAAAAAAACAAAAATAAAAACAATGAAGAAACACACACACACCTCAGTGTACAACTGTGCACCATTCTGCTTTTTTTCCCATTTGCACGCTGTAGTTTGCATTAGTTTAAAATAATGATCTTTCACCTTTAAATACTGCAGGTTTAGGTTTTAAACTCATTTAGCTTTAGTCTATTTAATCTTGTAAATGTCCCATTTCGGCTCATCAGTGGGGACGTTTTAGCGACCCATCTGTTATGTGACCTCTTTAAAATGATGCAGCGCAAAGACTGAATGCTTCAACAGAACATCTGGATGCTTTGTTTTTGTTTATTTATTTTTTGATAAAAGATTTTATCTGATGCTGACATACAAGATATGAACTCTGGGATTAAATAAATGAATCTTTCAACAAAGCCTGAAAATTGATCCTTTTTACATAGAAGACATAGAAGAAAAAATAATAATATTACAAAAATATTAAAAAATATAATGTGATGAATTCTGTTCAGAAAAACTGTAGCGTTTGTTTAACCATTTAATATTAAAATATGGACTAAAAGCAATGAATGTGGTGTCACTTTTAAAGAAACACCCACATCATGAAAGTGTATTTAAAAGCACACTACTACACAGACACAAAACACAAAGAATACAAAATATGCTAACACGCACACGCGTGCACACAGACACACACACACACATACACACACACACTCAAGGAACAGGTCCTGGGATGCTCGTCATTGGTAATGAGGTGATAATCCAGCTCAAACGCTCCTATTTGCTAATCTGTCAGATTACAGATTAAAGTGCACTCAGAGGACGCTATTGCTAGGAGGAATGCAGGCTAGGCTAGTGCTGACACACACACACACACACACCACACACACACACACACACACACACACACACACACACACACACACACACAAACACTAGCCCTAATCTCTTCCATTTACATACACTTTTTATGTTTGATTTGCCTGGGGCATACACACATTAAATGCAAAAATGTACAATAATGATCTCATGCAGGAATATACTTGCATTTGCAAAGACATAAATAGAGGAGACATATTCAGCGTGCTACACACAAAAAGAATATCCTCTTTTATGTTTTAGCTCCATTAATAAATGACATTCTGTCTATCATTGTGTGGTGTGGTTTAATTAATTTATCATAATAAAAAAAGTTAATATTTTTATGAATATAATGGTAACAGGTTCCATTAGCTAATGTTAGTTAACTACTTTAGTTAGTTTAGTCATGAACTAAGCAAGAACAATTCTTCTACAGCATTTATTAATCTTAGTTAATTTCAACATTTACTAACGCATTATTCAAATCAAAAGTTGTGCTTGTTAACATTAGTTAATGCACTGTTAATTAACATGAACTAACAATAAACAACTGTATTTTCACTAACTAACAAAGATTAATAAATACAGTAATAAATGTATTGTTCATTGTTTGTTCATGTTAATTAATACATTAACTAACATTAATGGAACCTTATTCTAAAGTGTTACCAATATATTTAATAGAATTACTACACTCCATATATTATTCCTATTCATAAGAAATAGTGAAAAAAGGTTTATTAAATAGCCATGCATTTTAAAACATTTTAAAATAACTTTTTTTCATAGAAACAGAATGTTCTTGCAGTCCTCCGTACCAGAAAATGCTGAAGCATAGAATTGATTTAAATGTCAGATATAGGTCAAACGCTGTTCCAAATCCAAGACTAAACAGAATTGATCTCTTCTGTAGAGCTAGTTCACTGGGTTTCACGCTTTGAATTGCTTCCAGATTTAACACTATCAAGTGTGATGCGGACAAATGAAGAAAAAATTATTTAAATGTGTTTTTTTTTTTTATTTGAAGCTCCCGTCTCACTGAATCGCAGTGATATTGCACATTAGCGAAGTAGTGGCTCGTGTTATATCATGCATGATGTATCGTCTCAGAATGTGTGCGTGCGTGTCAGGGGAGCATATTGGGTTGCCTCCCCATGTCCCCCTTTTTGCAATCAGCTGATCACCCTGAAAAGATGAAGTGGTCCAGGGTCAAAGGTCAACTGTGTCACCCCGACACCCCCTAGCAGTCAGTATGCATTACCATACATTAACCCTGAGCATCCAGATGCACACTAGGTGCGTCCTGCATTCAGTTTCTGAGTGTGTGTTCATATTTCTAAATATAGCAGCCATTATATGAGATCATATTTTAAGTAAATGTGATGCTGCACACTTTCTTCCTGCATTTATGTGCAATTTATTTTGTGTGTGTGTGTATACATCTTGGTCAGAGAGGGTCTCCCCTCCCCTGCTCAGTCAACCCCCTGCATGTGTAATCCCTGCCAGCTGTCCCTACAATCTAATCTCTCTACCACGATCAGCTGGGATGTTACACGTGTGTGTGTGTGTGTGTGTGTGTGTGAGCGTATATGTATGTGCCCAGGGAGGTGGGGGTGGTGTCAAACGGAGAGCATAAATTGGAGCCTGAGCGTGTGCACAGCGCAGTGTGTGTGTGACTGTGTGTGTGAACCGCTCATCCCTTGCTTACCAGCTCCTTCCCTCTTCCTCTGGATATGTATACATATATGATGTGTTTATATATGTATATGCGCATTCTCAACTTTTCATTTAAAAAAAAAAAAAAAAAAAAAGATAATTTTTGTGGCGTGCACAACTGGATTTTCTCAGGCTGATTTTCTCATGGGGGAGAATACTCCTCTTTTTTTTGGCTTTGGTTTTTTTAGCGGCTGCAACATCCCAGCACCTGATTTTCCCTTCCTGCATGCGTGAAAACCTTCCTACCTGCCTACCTCTCCCCTAAACCCCCTCCACCCCATCCCTAAACATCTTCCCTTGCAAACCCGCTCTCCAGCACCCAAGAAAAGGAGCCTTCAGCTGGGGCAGAGAGCTTCAGCAGGACCCCCGTTCACCCTTGGATGGAGAATAGCGAGAACTGACGGAACTAAAAGAATGGGAAAAATCAGGATATACCTTTCTGTTTTCTCCACTAGAGCGAGAATCCGAGGAAAAAGAACGAAGCTAAAGATAATTTGCTGCTTAATGTCAGTAGTTTTGAAGAAATAGACCGTGCTTCTGGGTAATTGTTGTATGAGATCTGATGCTTGTGGCTGTAACTGATGTGTTTTGGAATATTATTATTTTCTTAAATACATGTACATCTCTGTAACGTATGCATTTATTTCAACTGTCATCGTCAGCTTCAACTCATTTCATGTGATGTGATTTTAACCGTACTTGTTTTTACTTGCCGTATAGGTGTGCGTATGCTGAGAGAGAGTGAAAGAAATAAAAAGACAGAGAGAGAGGTGGGGGGAGAGAGGGAGAGAACAGACTGTCATAGGGAAGCGCTAGCTTTACATTGTGATGCTGGCAGCCATCTCATCATGGCGGTGGACGTGCTGAATAGATGAGGGGGAGAGCAGTGCATAGCTTTGCATCTTTGCACATCCCTCACACACAGCTTTGCTGGTCCTCTTTGTTTGGCCGAGAGAGGGAAAGGGTCTGCTGGAATGAAACAGAAGGCAGGTGCCAGGGCTTCTAGCAGAATGGGTACAACAAAAGGTAGATCCTCTTTATCTCTCTGTCTCCTCTCTTTCTCTGTCTTGTAATTTCTCAGGACATGCATGTGGTGCAGGATATAGCTAGAATTGGGAAGGTTTGAATGTTTTTGAATGGGATGATTTTTGTGTATATGTGTGTAAAATATAAGCATGAGAAACAATGTTGCATCATGTATGTTTTGTTCTATGCACACATCTAGGCCGATGGAAGAGGGGGAATTGTGCGATTTAAAACCTGCACGCACAGGGAGAACCCTGGGAAAGATGTGCGATAGTGTGTTTGTAAGTGTCAGTGAGTGTGTGTGTGATTGTGCAAGACTAGGACTTCTTGTTTGAACTAACACCAACGAAACCCACACCAGATGCAAGAAGAGGAGGACAGGTGAGAAGAGAGGGATTTTAGATGAGCACAGAAATGTGGTATTGTACTGAAGGACAAGAACAGGATGTGCAGACTGCATAGGGACCAAATACATACAGCGAGAGAACCGGCAGGGAAGCTGAAGTGCATGATTGAACCGTTAGCCGCGAGAACAGACCAGACTGCAAGGATGAAGAGGAACGGAGATGGTTTGTAGGAAAAGACAAAGTGGAAACTTTCGACGTTTGGAAACTTGGGTTTTTGCTCTTTGTGTTCACAGTGGACCTTGATTTAATTTCAATACAATTAAGGCACGCGGTGAATGCCAAGAGAGAAGCCAACAGCAGCACTCACCTGAGCGACCGATCGACGGGACAATGTCATGTTTAGTATGGTCACTACAACTGTGGGTTCATATTAGACATCATATGTGCACAATAAAATAATATACTACACTTGCCAACCTCTATTTGATTCACGTCGATATCATGCAACCAGCTAATCCCTTTATACATGGCAAACATTTAAGTAGACCATCGAATATTCATAAAATTAAACAAAAATACACAAACACAGGGCCTAATATGCATATAATGATTTACAAAGGCAGGGATTTATCTCTTCCAAACCATGAGATTTTATTTAGTAGGAATGCTCTGCAATAAGCTCAGAGGTGAAAACTGCAAAGGTTGCGTTATGACCTACATTTCACAACATAAGCCATCATTGCAAGCAATGTAGTGTAATATGCAAATGCAGTGTAGTGAGTATGGGATTAAGGGCTTTAAATGTTACCCATACTATCTGTGCAGATTTTTAAAATCATAATATTTCATAATTCTGTCATCTCTGACAGCATTGTCGAAATCTGTGACACAGTGAATGTAGAGTAAGATCAGGGGGCTGTTGTAACAAACCCCTTAAGTTAAACAATCTTTAGTAGTGTATTATTGAGGTTTGTAACAACTTGCTAATGCTGATTTTAAAAAAGAGAACAGCACAAACACCAACACATAAGACCCAACTTCTTATGCTTCTGTCATTCAAATCATGTTCCTTCAAACTGGCAATAATAAATCACCTATCTGCTCTAGGCACGTGGCGCAGATGTTTAGAGGGTTCAAAGTTTACGTATTTATTTATGACTATTCCTAATGATGAATTTTACTCACAAAAGAAAGGCAAACAGGCTCTGGGATGAGGCGCTTCCCCTCAGGCTAGATTTCCGTCTACGGAACACACAACTGTGAAGACAATCACAGCAAATATTAATCACTCTGACAGTCATTCATACTGCATATGACGCTGCTGGTGTTGCATTTTAAGCTTATATACTTTTACATAGAGTATTTTTCGGTCGTCCAACTTACAAACCTTTGAGACGTAGGCCTATATTTTTCCCCACACTTTTCCACATTCGTCCTTATGACGACTTAAAATATAGGCGACCACTCCGAAAGATAATTCACAACATTCACAACACTCATTAAATGACTGAGAGGAACGTTACCTTGCACTTTGACCACGCTGAGGTTACGAGTTACATTCTTGCATTCAACAAACCTATGACGACCACGAAATAAATCACACGTAAAACATTGTATAAAAGAATAATGGATAAATAAAATTATAAGCATTTAAATGAAAATTTTATCGACAAATAGCCTAAAATTTTCGTGTGTCCAATATTCGGTCTCTGGAAAAGATATTAATAAATAATGTGAATTTATATATTTAATGATTTTAGTTTTTTGGCCTACAGTCTTTCGAAATCCTCTACAGAGAAAAAAAATACATGACAAATATTCGTAAGATTTAGCAAATGGAAAACATCTTAACATCATTTAGAACAATTAAGAGCAAATTAAAATTAATCAATATTTTGAATAAAATTATTTTGGATAATTTCTTTGTTATATAAATATAATATACAAACAGCCTATGCCTATAAACAAATTGGTCATTTTAATCTAGAAAATTAGACATCATTAAATGTGCAAGATTTAGCATAAGAATATAATAAATCAGCCTAAATTCAGATGTTTTTTTTTGTTAATGGTTTTAATTAAAATCGAGCTATTTATTTATTTGCTGTTTTCTTGCAATTGAAAGGACATTTAAAAGGACCCTTTCATGTTTTCATTCGACCTCAATATGTACATATTCGTTTGAAATAAATCGATCCCTCGTTGTAATACAGAAATGATTTTATTATGTAAATTACATGTTCTGCAGACATGGCCAGGCGTTACTAATGGCAAAAAATACACGCGCGCGCTCTTGATAATGCGCTGAACACACGCGGCTGCTCGACTGTCAACACACTGATAAACGGAGCGCGCGCTCCTCGCCCCTCACCCCGCGCACAATCCGGACGGCAACGGCAGCAGGATAAAAAGCGTTTATTCTGTCTGGGGTACAGGAAGAACCTAAATCAGAAATTCCCAACATTTATTGCTCTTGAACCCGAGACTGATTGAGTTCAGGCCTGCGTCTCTTTGTTGATCAGGTGCAGCCTGTTATCAGCGCTCACACTGATATGATCTAAAAGCCTGAAAAACAGTAGACTTTCATGTGGCCTGCACTGTTATAGCGATTGATCCAAAAGTATGCAGGATAATACTATATATTAGTATTTTTCATGCAAAAGTGAAATGGTTTAATATGAATTTTCCCAATATTTTTTTCTGATTTTTTGAGGTTCTGTTTTTATAGTTTTAAACTATAGGCAGGCTATAGTTTTAATAGCAAAAAGGTAAATCGTAATGTAAACACCAGCAGGCGTGAACACTATATTGTTTGCTCTCTTTTCAGAAAAGAATCACAGTAGACACATGGACAGACTAGACTGCATCTGTCTTAAACACACACAGCATCAACGGTCTCAGAGACACGTGCCGTTCCCCTCCCCACCTTCATGTTGTCTGGATCCTGAGCGGTTTTGGGGTCCTTGGGGAGAGAGAGGCTGAGGTCAGAGAAGGGCCCCTCAGGCGGCATTATATAGACAGACGGGAGGTTGAGCCATGTGCTGCATCTCATTTCCCCCTCATACCTAAAACACCCCCAATATCAACAATACACACACACACACACACACACACGTAGGCCTACCCAAATTGACAGGTTAATACCTCATGTTCTAAAATAGACACAAATACATACACACTATAGCCAAACACACATCAGACAAGAATTGATTCAGACACATAAGGCTACTTGTAAACATGGTTTTAGCACTTAAGGAGGCAGGGCTCAACCACACTGTCAATTAAAAGGTTTAATATGATTGATGGCTGTGACCTCATTGACACAGTGGCCCTTGACAAATTACCCAAGCTCAAAACCGTTGGATAGTAAAAATTTTAAATGGTCTAAACACTTCTTGTGAAACGTCTCTGATGATTTTACCTCATGAAAAAAGTGAAAGATTTAATGTTGTGCACGCAGAAAAAGCCTACAATAAAAACAACACTCTCAGAAATAAAGGTAGGCTACAAACGCTGTCACTGGGGCAGTAACTTTTCAAAAGGTACATGTTTGTACCTTAAAGGGTCCATTTTGATACCTTAAAGTTATTAGTACCTAATAGATAATTTTGAAAAGGTGCCACCCCAGTGACAGCTTTTTATTTCTGAGTGAAGGGTGGTCACAGAATCTTAACAGTGTGGGCCATGTTTGAGGTGAAAAGGAGGATTTTAAAAAGAAAATTTGTCTTTATTTTGTCACCATTTGTGTCATTCCAAAACTATATGACTTTCTTCTGTGAAATTAAAAAAGTGCTGCATTTCTCAAAATATATCCTTTTATATTTCACAGAAGACCGAACGTCGTACAGTTCGTCATACAGAATGACACAGGAGTAAGAAAATTACAATTCTTTTTTTTTTTTTTGAGTAAGCTATGCTTTTTTATTTAAAGGATTTAGTTATGTAATTTCATTAGGAACGATCTTTTGTTTAAAAAAACGTAGACACGGTCTAAAATTAACAGAATAAAAATCTAATTTAAACTGGTCATAAATGCGAGTTCTTATTTTCATTCAAACGGGTCGTTTACATCGGTTTAGGAGGCATAATAAAGTATTTGACGCCCTCTATTGGACAAACATGTTCATTTCCACACAGTGCCGCCATTTTAGGATTAAACCTGTCCTTCCGTCGAAGAGTATTGAAGGAAGCCCACTGATTTTAGGTTGCTGAAATGCACCTTGGATGAATGTAAAATCACTATATATTTTTTAACAACATTTATGCGAGAATTTGGCGATTTGCTAACACACCCGAGCTTTGATTACACGCTCCGCAAGCTAAAACCTGGTTTCCGCTTTCACGTGAGATGTGGAAACAGCGCCGCCGAGAGGCTTATTAAGAATGTGCTCCTGAGAAGTACACTACAGAGTATAAAAAACAAACAAACAGACGATCACTGACTAATTATAATCCAACCATTTCTTGTAAAACCTACGTGACTCAATGTGAGAAAAGCTGGTCAATCCAGAGAACACATTTCAGCTTGTGAGAAATCATATCGCTAGAGAATTATCACAACACTGTTTTTTTCTATGGCCTGGCTCAAAAATTAAGCAATGGGGTAATGAATGATTTAACTTACATATATATGTATAAAAGAAAAGCATGTTGTTGCTACAATTAAACATAGAGACATGGATACAGGTAAAACAAACCCTCAAACTGCAAATAAGAACAGACCAACCAAATTGTTGGTCATACTGTCAATTCACTTCTTCAGAAAGCAAACACACTTGAAGCTTTGCGCAGCATCTTTATTCTGACACTGCTAAACCACGCCAGCAGTTTTGCAGGAGTCGTTCAATGCACATGAACAAAGTAGAAGAAGGGGTGAAGTGTGCAGGCAGCTAGTGTAGGAGAGGAGTGTGGGTGCTGGGTGGAGGGGGACCAGGCAGTTTGGGACACAGGTTAGTGCACTGACCTAGTATTTAGACAAAGAAGGGGAAAATGCAACACACGTTTTGCCGAGTATACCACATTTATTTTTAATGAACTGATTATGAGAAAGAGAGGGTGCAAGGCCCACCTCATTGCAGAATTAAGAAACGGAAGAGAAAGACGAGAACAAAAAAATAAATAAAAAATTACGGGAGGAGAGCAGTCCATAGCAACATTTTTTCTTTAACTTGCAGAAGAAAAAGGAGTATATGGAAAATAAGATGACAACACTCAAACAAAGACCCCTTGTGTACACTATAAAACTGATCATGAGCAAAAGCCTTAACTCAAATTGGCTTCTCCGTTAATTGCCAAACACCCTCTATTTCCAACACACACACACACACACACACACACACAAAAGAACAAAACAAAAAACAGGAACAGAAAAAAAACAAGACATTCCTGGACATTCATTAGATTTTTTTTTGTTTGTTTTAATTAATTTTTTTATTTTTTCCCCTGGTTGAAACTTTTTTTCCCACCAGAAGGTAAAGAGACTTGTACCGACTAGTGGCCAATTAACCAATAATGGAACATCCACTGACAAGGCGACGATCATTGCACGTCCTGACTGGTTGGTTTCAGCTCCAATAAAGAGAGGGGGACTTCCTATACAGGATCCGGGAACTGGAACTTAATGATTTAAAAGAAGAAGAAGAAAAAAAAAACTATTGTAGTAAGAGAGAAGCAAAGCCATGTGCTTGGACTGTAAAAACAGATGTTTTTTTTTCAAAAACAAAAAAACTAAATTTAGGGGATAAAGAGGCAGCAGAACAAAAACAGGACCAAAAAAAAAAAAAAGTGAAAAGTACTGGGTTCACTATTAGAATCCTATAGAATTAAGTTGTAGTCCTATGAATAATCGTGTCATTTCTTTTACTACAAGTTCAAAGTAAGTCTTTTAGGTCAACATAAATCAAAAGAAGAGTCTTCATTTAGCTTCTTTTTTCCCTCTTTTTGAATCCTTGGTTAAATCTTTCCCCAAAACAAATTCTGAAAATATCTAGTTGTAAGACTGGGGAGAGACAATCGGGCCTGTTAGTCTTTTGCCCAAAGCAGTGCTTGTTACTTCACACGTCCCTGGCGATCCTGGAAAAGAGAATGAATAAAACCATAAACAATGCATGCTGGGAAGATGTTTTGAAAAATTATGTAAAATATGGACCCTTAAACTGTGATTAACTCTTTTATATGCATTTCCTAGAAAAATGTTACCAAAAAAAATAAATAATAATTACTAATAAAACAAACAAACGATTAAGGGGTTTTATTTACAATCAAACAAAAAGATGGGGGTAGTTCCTTGAGCTGCATTTCTATTATCAAACACAGTAAATCAGCATCTTTGTGAAATATTACAACAATTTAAAATAACTTAATACATTATAAAATGTAATTTTCTCCTATGATGGCAAAGCTGAGTTTTCATCAGCGAACACTCCAGCCTTCAGTGTGACATGATCCTTCAGAAATCATTCAAAGAATCAATTATCAATGTTGTAAACAATTGTGCTGTTTAACAGCTTTGATGAAACCGTGCTCTTTTTTTTCAGGATTCTTTGAATTATTTTTGAAAGCAGTAATTACTCTCTAAACAATGAGGGGGATGAAAAAAATCTTACTCTTCCCAAACTGTTGAAAGCTATTGTTACATGGCCAACACTGCCTGCTAAACAGAGACATCTATAACATTGTTAAAATGAACATTTCTTAATAACATGTCTGGTCAGGGCCTGCTGAAATTAATTGGTTAAAAACCCATTATTTACAAGCTCACAGGCACACAATTTACAAGCATGCTGACAGAAAGCTTTCAATATGAGCAGGAGGTTAATCACCTGCATTCTGTAGTGGCTCCGACTGGAGTTACTGGAGTACGGGTCACTGCCCTGAACCTCCACCTGCCCAAAAGAAATACACCATTTAATACAATACTCTTAAAATACCAAACATTTTACAAATGCAAATTACAGAGAAAGACTATTTATATATTAGGACATTATGTGTGATCATTGCTTAAGTAATGACATTTTTTCCAGAAGCATAACCAGAAACATCTATATTCACTAGAAATTCCCTGATTTTTTTTTTTTTTTTTCTGGCCTGGAAATTACAGGTATTTCCAAGTTTTCTTTGCTAGGTTTCTCCAGTCATATTATACCTAACTGTGAAACTTGTTAATAAAATAAACAAGTCTGTATTCACTGCAGGGAGATGAGGGGGAACCAAAGTACCAGCATTTGTAAGGAAAAAGGACAATAAAAGTAAGTTGAACTCAAAGGTTCTGTTTATAATGTATTTCAGTAAGCAACCCTACACAATAGAGCAATTACATCTTACTCAAACAGAAGAACTGTCCTGCTAAAAACATTCAGTGAGCTCAACTGGTGATGACTGCCCACGTATACAGAAACAACTGCAATAAGAACTCTATTCTGGAGCTTTACACCCGTTATTCACTTCGTCCACGTAACCATGGTAAAGAAATGAATTATCTAAAAATACCTCTCTTTTTGGCTTCAACAGCACCACACATTCACAGAAGAAAAAGCATTAGTGTTGACACTATACAAAAAAGAATGGTGGATATCTGGGCTGGGCTTTCAATTGTTTCAACTTGATTATGTGCTATCAGGTAACTCTATAAATGCTGTTCACCACACTAAAATACTTTATATGCTTATTGTGCATTTACAACACATAACTCCAACTCCATAAATAGATGGACACATACTATAAAGAAAGCAAAAAGATGGAGCACAAAACACTAAATTATTCAAGAAAATACAGAATAAAAGTGGTCATACCCATATATAACAAGTCTACTCCTTGTATGTGCTATTTGAAATGTTTTCACACTATTTTGCTTGTTTGAAAAAAAAACAACAACACAATTGTAAGCCGATGTTTGGTGAAATCTGAAATATGTACATGCAACATCAAAATGTTGTTCAAGGAACCGGAGAACTGATGTGACTGAAAAAATGTATCACAGATGTTTTCTTGCAGTAAACCAAAAACCCCAGCATACCTGTGGCGGAAGTTTTCAAGGTGGTTTTAACCCCATGTTTGTCATTTGACTAACATACTAACATTCAGGTCAAACCAAAGACTCAAAACGGTAGATGTCATCCTACTTATAAAAAAACAAACAAACAAAACAAACAAAAAAAATTTCAAGCTGAGAGAGAAAAATGTTATTTAATTCTCATTAAACTTTTAAAGTCCATTAACACCATACCATGAGTAAAATGGGACAGTTCAGCAAAAAAATTTAAAATAAATAAAACACATTTAAAGCCCACAGCACACCAAGTGGTGTGTGTCAGGCAAAGTTGGGTGGTTTTTGAGCGTCGGTCAGCTTTAGTTTTTTGGATGATTCTGCATGTCGAATCTGTGATGGAGCTCGTCAGCAAGAAAGACAACTCCAATTGGCTATTCAGCTTAGCAACTGGGCACAAGAAAAAACAATGATGGGAAAATAAATAATGCCACACTTCTTGTAACCTCATTTGACCAGAGGATCATTTTAATAATACCATGACTTTGTGGAATCAAACCATTGAAGTAATCTGTCAGCTATAAGCCCATTGTAAACAATGGTAAAACTGCTTTATATAGCCACAGTTAGGGCTGCAACTAACAATTATTTTGATAATCGATTAGTTGGCCGATTATTTTTTCAATTAATCAGAATTTTACTGACAAAAACACTATTCCACATTCTGCCCAATGTCCTTAAATGTGCCAACTGTATGCTATGAAAACATAGAGTGCTTAATTTGTTAGACCACCTGTCATAAGAGAAAACAAATATTTTAGGAATCGGTTTAAAAACAAAGTTTTAAAAGTGTTATTGTATTTTTTGGAAAAATGACAAACTGAAACAACTAAATAGTATTTATTCACTTAACAAAAATGACTTCTTTGCCTTTTATAACAGCTCATGCTTGCTGGCTTTGTTTATGCACTTTTTGACTAATTGGGTATGTGGAAAAAAAAAAAAAAAAAAAACACTAAAACACTTGACAATTTTCCTGCCTTTCACAGATAAAAGCAATAATTATTATAGCATTAAAAAAAAAAAAAGCTTACTACCGTTACTAAAAAGCTTACACATATTGGAGGTCTAACCAATACAGAAAGCTAAAAAATATATTTTGGTAAATACCAATACTGTAAGTTAAGAGCAGCAGTGGCACAAACCTTACAAAACTGGTTAAAAACCTTACAGATATTTGTTAAAATCACTGTAGGCTATATAGTGAATATAGTTTAAATCTCTAGATTAAAAATAAAAACAATAAAGCTGAATAATATCACAGTAATGCTCTGCAGGAACACGTTGCGTGCAATTTGATCACAGTCAGTCTCCTCTTAATGTCATTTCTTTATCCTGTCAATAATATCCTGTATGATATTTATATTCAGACAATTACACGCTGCTGTCCCTTCACAGTTCCTACTCTCATGAATTACACACACTGCATGTTGACTTTTAAACCTAAATATCAATGTTAAACAACATATTAAAGTAAAATTAATGTTTTTGCGCTGAATATCATCTCCCTCGCCTCTCCGTGTTTCGTCTGTTTAACGCGCGCATCCGCTGCGCCGGCTCTCTTTCAGTAAAGATTGCAACTTAACACAGACTGCCAGGATGGGCCTTTATGCAAAAATGGAAATGCTTATGAGAAGTTGTGACATTTACAGATAAGGATATGACCATTAAAAAATGTTTTTTGTGCTGAAGACGCATACAAGTATCTGTAAAAGCGCCCGACAGGCAAGCCAATACGCTAATGCATCAGTTTGAAACTTAAAATAATGATATCATCATATATCATCAAATTGTATCATGTAATTTTCCTGCAAGATCTCAATTCTGTTTCCTCCAATATCTGTAGATACATTTTGTCTATAGAAATGCGTTATTCAGTGCTGTAATTTGATGCAACCGGCTGCAGTTGTACATGCACTGTGGGCAGACCCGCCTAAACGATAGAGAATCGTTGTCGATGATTTTCATTTTTGATAATAATAATCCATTTGATCGACTAGTTGTTGTAGCCCTATCAACATTATATCCTAGCTTTTCGTGTTTTCCTGTTTGAACGTTAAATACAGACTACTGCCACCTGCTGGTATGAGAAGCGTAGACGTTAGTTGGCCGTTGTTTGTAGCCTGTCTGGTGTGTTCTAATGCAACTTTTTTCCCTGATTCAAGCAATGTGAGGCAAAGCCAAATTTGGTTTCCTCAGTGCTAATTCTTTGGTGTGTCTCCAACCCTAAAATTTGTATAGCCCCTTTCACACTGCACGTCGGACCCGGCATATTGCCGGAACATTGCCGGGTCGCCTTCTGTGTGAAAGCAACCATGTCCCGGGATTGATTCCGGCATTGAACCTGGGTCGGGGACCTAGTAACATTGCCGGGTTCAACCCGGGACGAGCGCTGTGTGAACAAAAGCCAGATTTAATGCCGTGTCGAAGTGATGACGCACGTTATCGCGCAACTCTTTTACCGGCTGTTTTGAAGGAAGATCAACGTTCGCGACGAAAAAATATGTGCAAACTGTAATGAAACAAGGATCAGTTTGTTCCTCACTTTACGCGCTGACGCCGAGATCGTTCGCTTGCTTCAGTGAAAGTATAACGTGCCTAACGTTTTCGACTCGTACATTACACGTCACGCCCTGATGTCACGTGTCGTTACGGGATCATTACGGGTTGTGTGTGAAAGTACGCACATATCCCGGGTAATCACTGGCAGTGTGAAAGTGCAAAATCTAGCGACCCGGGAACAATTGCTGGAACACTTTTCCTGTGTATTTGCCGGAATGGCAGTGTGAAAGGGGCTTATGATTTTCTTTCACAGAACACACACACATAGTTGTGTGTATGTATGCATATACACCTATTTGCCCATACAACGAAAAACTTAACCTTTTGCGGGAAAAGAAAAATTCTGTTAAAAAGAAATTCACAAAGGTTTGGAATGACATGAACCACCGTTTTACGTATGCTTATAATCTCTCTCTCCATGGTTTAGCCATTTGTGCAACAAACCACAAAATCTGCTATAGGGCTGCACAATAAATAGCATGCGATATTTAATGTGCATCGTCAGTAAAGCCGGTTCTGTAATCAGCGGTAAATCTCCATCAACTGCAATTCTATTACCTGCAGCAAAATTTTAGGTTGCAATTTCTAAACATTGTGTTTTTATTTATTATCCTTAGGAAAATGGGAATGCTTTTGAATTAGATAAACTCAAAGTAAACAACTCCATTTTTAAGTGAATAAATGCATGACTTCAGATTCACAATATCAAACGAAGAAAATATTGACAATGGGCCTAACATTTCAAAAATCAAAAAACATCAAAAGAACTTTCTGAAGAACTGGATAATCAACTTCATATTCCTGATGGAGAAACAGCATTGCAGATTACCTTTTTCACACTCTCCTCCTCTTCCTGACGTTTCTCGTAGTGTGAGAAGTCGTCAAAAATGGAGGTGGTGTGCTTGTAACTTGCGATGATCTTCAAAACCTGACGTGCTTTGTCCAGCGGTACCTCCTGTGTGTCACGGGAGTTGGTCACTGGCTTATTCTCGTTGTTTTCCAGACGAATGTGCCTGAGTTGGCTGTTGGGAACGTCCTTCACAAAGATCCAGCGCACATCGAAGCGCCCCTTCCACTTGTCCTGTGACCACACGCCTGCACAAGTGTTGTAGTCCACGGGTGAGCGCATCTCGGCCACACCACAGAAGTGCCCACTGCCATTCACGCTGAAGAGCAGGTAGAGCGGCCCTTTGTTGACTAGTGAACGGTAAGCAGCGTCTAGACGTTTATTGCCATGTTCTGTGCTGCACCAGATATTGTACTTAATGGAGCGATGGATGTCGTCCTCAGAGTAACTCTTGATGATAAAGACGCGACCGTGCTTTGGGTTCCAGTCAAAGTCCTTGGGATTGTAGTTGTTCACCATGCACAGTTTCTCCAGAACCGGGTGGGGCTCTGATGGCACAGCAACACCACCAATTCCTGAATTGGGAGGGGTTTGGCCAGGTCCACATGCTGCATCCCCAAAGCCATTGGCACGGTTACGCGGGGGCACCCAGCGGGTTGGCTGGGAGGGTTGGGGAGCGGAAGGGCCCTGGGAGAGTGGAGGTGGGACAGCTCCAGGCTGGCCACCTGGAGGAAGAGGGTGCTGGCCGAGTTGACCAGTGGGAGGCACTAACTGTCCGTTGCTGAGGTGCAGCTGCGGCACCCCACCGGCAGTAGCACCTGGTTGAGGAGATGACTGATTTGGCGGCTGTCCATTAGTGGGCAGGCAAGTCTGCTGTGGGGCTCCTGGTTTAGGCATAGTCCCCTTATCGTCCCAAGTCCCAATATCCATGTTATGTTTGATTGGAGGCGGCGGCAGATTCGTCCCAACAAGTCCCCCCTTGGTTTTCAGCTTAGGCTGCGGTTTGGCCGGCTTGCTGGCAATGTCCGCCCAAGACGCAGTTTTAGCGGGAGCCAAGGAGGCGGGAGACATGGTGGGAGCTGCAGACACCTGACTCAGTGGCCCTCCAGGAAGTCCAGAACCTACAACTTTGGGCGTCATGTCCCCAGCCCCAATCTTAAGCCCCGCCATGCCCTGATCTAAACTATTCATTCCCACGGCCTTGTTGAGTGGCTCGTTGGCTGCAAAGTGAGACTGTCCATCTATCATAGCACCTCCTAGTGAGCTAGGAGCATAGGCGTAACTGCTGCTGTAACCTGAGCTCTGTGTGGACTGTCCCTGAGAGCTGCTGTTCCCCCAGGCAGGGAAGTCAATCCCACTGGGGAAGAAGTTGAAGCCATGCTGTCCCAGGAAAGGGTTGCTCCCTAGTGTCCCGGACTGGCCAAACATGGCATCAGGTAGAAAGTGGTGCTCCCCATTGCTAAGCTGTCCATAAGAGGCCAGGTAAGGCATCGGGGGATCACCGCCTGTAGACCATGCTGCTTCATTCAGCGAATAGGTAAAGCCTATCGAGGGGCTGTAGTAACTGGGCATGTAGGAGTCCGACATGGCCGTATAGGCATTGCTCTGCAAAAAAGAACAATATATAAGTTTTCATATTAAGCACAGTCAGTTGCACAGACTGAAAAAAAGCACCATTACAATTATTTGTATTGTCATTAAATATTCTCTACTTTCCCTTACAATCACTGCTTATTTGATAGAAAATGAAGCTGGGGCTAAGAAATAAAGTCAACAGGAACTTACAGGATTTATTCTGCTCTAAATTCAGATTACTACCTGCACTGTCAAAATGTCACTGGCCAACACAATGTAAATGCTAAATATAAATGTATACATTGAATAAATGCTGTGCTTTTGAACTTTAATCAAAAATAATTATAAAAATAAACTGAAAATGATCTTCTCCACAAAAATACAGTTTCCAACATTTATAAGAAACACTGCATATTGGAGTAATGGCTCTTGAAAATTCAGCATTGCCTTCAAAGGAATAAATTACAACTTAAAGTATATTCTAGTTATTTGTCATTGTAAATTGTAATAAATGTAATAAAATTTCACATATAAACTGTTTTTACTGTATTTTTGATCCAATGTAAAAAAAAAACAAAAAAAAAAAAAAACACCCTAAATCAACTTACATAAACTCTTAAACTCACAGTGACCTCAGGTCAGCAGACCAACTTTATTGTTCAGCACTGTGAACTATAACCTCAAAAGTGTACTGAAACAGTGTCATAAAAGACCTCCTCTGACATGTTGAGTGCTGGGAAGAGAGGTTTGAGAAGATAGTTTGGGACTGGTCATGGACCAGGCCCCCCCTCCAGACATACAGCCTGCTCATATTTTCAACACCAGCAAACAGCTTTGTGAGGGCAACAGTGGCACAGATTCCCACAAAAGATCCCAGCATTCCTTTTACAGGGTGAATACTAGACCCTTTATTCATCTGTGTCCCATTTTCCTCAGAAGACATCCTTTGCCAGAAAACCCGTTATTTCAGCATGTATTAGCGTTGGGATTGACAAATTGGAGATTATTTCATTTGAATAAATTTACAGAATGTCTGCACAGGAGCACAAACTTAATTATTTCATTCTTTAATCACTTTTCATTACTTCCTGGTAAACAGCTGCTCTGCATTTTGCACAATTTCCTATGACTCATCAACATGCAATACAATTTAGACAGCAAATAAATATCTGTCTATGTCAATATGTATGATGAATGACTTAACTAAGTCCACACACCTCTTTAAACAACTCTCATAAGGTCTTTGGTTCCAGCATAGAGTGCCAAAGTGACACCCTAATAAGAAAACAAAGCCCAGAGACCAGGATGCAATTACAGGCCATAATGAATCCTCAAGAGACTAGGCAACAAAAACAATTGCCCTGCTCGTTGTCTCTATGGTTTCCTTCTTTTGTTCAGCTCTGAAACAAGACCTACCTGTCTGGGCTGAGCGTTCAGGTAAGGCTCGAACTCATCATCATTCAAAGTATCCTTTTGGGTAACAGCTCCGTTTTGCACTGGAAAGCAAAGGATACAGAAAGTTAGAGAACATTGTTTTTTTTTTTACATTTTTTTTTTTTTTACTTTTTTCTAAAACGTGATAATTTTAATATTAGGCCAAAACTCTATGTTTTATCTGGGAATTTTTCAACCTATGGGTGCTTCCCAAGGCACAAAACCAAAAGTCATGGTGCATTTAAGTACCCCAGGGATGTTTGTATAAGAGTTGGGAAGTCCTAATTACATCAAGTGCATTCAAATCCCTTTTTTCCCCCGAGATGCTGAGGAAACTTTCAACAAAATAGTTTTGTTTTTAGTTTTTTTACTTCTACAAAATGAATTAATTGTGCACTAGGTGTGCTTTTGTATGGTATGCTTTTAATCAATTTAGGAAGTACAATAACATTGCATATTACACAGTTAGTTACAGATGTTGTACCCATTGTCAACCATGTTCTTTCACTGACACCCCAAATTAAAAATTTGAGGCTCAAAGTAAATCCCACTCATAATTATGACTTTGGTGGTGTTCATGGGCTTTCAACTTGTAAAAACAATCTTTTCATCATGACTTGAACAGACCATCAGATCAATGCACCTGCTGCTGAGATCAACATGAACATGAAACACTGAATATCACCAAATTTAAATTTCTAGGAAATAGCTTGACTCAAAAAACAGGCATCTCATCTTAAACAGAAAATACAATCTGACAGAAATTCTATTCAGCCAGACACTTTATTTTACTAAAGTGTCAGATGTTCAATCATCACAGCCAAATTTATTTGAACGTCAGAAATCAGCCAATGACCTTAACTTCATACTAGTTTATTTATTGTCAATACAACACTGTGATCTTAAATATGTCATTAAGGTTTGATGTTTATTCTATTGCAGTTAACTTACACATTATATAGTGGTATTTAATGAAGTTTATACTGGCCCCGTTTTATTATTTCCCCAACTTTTATCACTTGGTGTCTGTTAGTGTCTTTATTTAATATTGTTAGCCAAACGATTTCAGAAAAACACTTCTAAATTGCAAATGGACTAAAATAAAAAGCTTTCAGGTCATATCCACGTGGTCATATGCACTGAATCAACACGCAACTGGATTGTGAAAGATTGATGCACTGAGTGTGGTGCTGAAAATCCCCTCAACAGGTTCCTCATGACAGCGTGTCTAGACCCCCCCCCCCCCCCCGTCTTGGCCACCGTTTCAGATGATGATTTTACGTTTAAGTGAGATATCTTCATAAGTAAACTTTTAGAAAACACCCCAAAACAGCATTCAAGCTGAATGTAGGTGGGTGTTCAGGCTGTAACGTTAACGTTACTCGGCCTTACTACTGTGCTAGGCGGCTAACGTTAGCTAGCGTTGGCACAAGACGCACATTCTGTGAGAAACTAAAACCAAACCCATACTCTACTATAAGACAAATTGTCGTTTAATTCCGCGTGGGACTGTTTTAAGAAGGGTTAACGGTTGAATTAATAGGGGAATCGGTATGAACACTCGGCCTGCTAACACAGCAGCACCAACACGAGACTCATAATAGCCCACAAATATAGCACAGCCGCACTTCACCTACCTTTGTTTGCTTGGCCTTTCGGTCTCTGGATTGGGTCCAGGTGATTCATGAAGGTGTGAGTTTGGAGAGGAAAGAGGGAGAATAAATGAAGGTTTATATGAAGCTCAGGCCTGAATTCGCGCTGCGAGAGAAAAAAACCCGCCTCGACGCCACTTCTGCTCAATGTTCACAAAGTGCCGCTGTTTACCTGCTCCAGAAGGCTGCTGGCTGACATTTCTCTCTCCCCGGAGACTGTGTGTTAGCCTGAGCGTTTGTTTGCGGGTTAAAGTCAACGGGAAATGTGTGTGTTTTCAGAGTCTTTGCGCCCGTCTCTCTCTCTACCTCTCTCAACCTCTCTCTACCGCTCTCTATCGCTCTCTTTCGCTACAGCTGCAGATCGGACACACAATGGCGGGCTGCAATTCCTCCACACTTCAACATGGCCGAGCGGCAGCCGCACGTTTATTCACGGCGGTACAGCGCCACCCTACGGCTGGGAGGAGGAGGGTGTATAGGTTATCTGATATTTAGACATTTATATAAATAAATAAATAATAATGCTTTAGTAGTAGTACACGTTCTTTTATTGCGGTGCTACACATACAAATTTGTTATTCCTTTTATACAGTAAATTGTTTTTATATACCGAATATTCATATCTAATATTTATAAAACATGTTTTTGATAGTGCTCTTTCCTCACAGTGGTGCTAGGCATCTGGATTTAGACTATCGGCTAGATTTTATGAACTCTGTGGTATAAGCTTGTTTGTCTCAGTTTAAAAATATCATCCTGAAATCGAAGAGCTTGGTATGTTATCATCAACATAAAAAATGGCTAAAATATCAAACTTATCTGATATAAAATGAAACACCCTTGTGTAAGTTATCTCACACATGTGCTTACTTTATTTCCATCCTGTTATGAACAGAAATGAAGAAATAGATAAATAAACCCTGCTTATATTTTAATATTAATGTAATGGCTTTATATTGTATTTGTTTGTCGTGTTTTATGAACTATGAGAGTCCCGGTAGAAATAATATCTGCACTGTCACTTGTATGCCACTAGATGTTATTATTATGCAGCAAATTTATATTAGTCAGTCCACTGGCCAATTGATAGTTTTCACGTGACGTCACCTGGAGGGCAAACCGAGGCTTTGCTGCACTGACCGCCAGACGCCAGTTATTTTTACGCAGTTTGCACAAAGAACTTACACTGACAAGTGACTGAAAGCTATCAAAGCCAATTAATTCATTGCAGACGTGGACCAAATTGACCACTTGTAAGCGAAAAATGCATTATTTTTAAGTGTTCACATGTGAGTTATATGCTAATTCTTATTTTGGTAGTGTGTTTGAGCCAAAGTCCTTTATTATAGAGGTGGTGTTGGCGCAGTGGATAAGACACATGCCTTTGGTGTGAGAGACCTGTGTTTGAATCCACTGTGAGACACCGATGTGTCCCTGAGCAAGACACTTAACCCCTAGTTGCTCCAAAGGCGTGCGACCTCTGACATATATAGCATTTATAAGTCGCTTTGGATAAAAGCGTCAGATAAATGTAAATGTATTATTTATTGTATTCTATATTCTTTGGTTTGAGCGTGAGAAGAGTTATTACACAGGTGGCGAGCAGCACTTGAATGATCTAGCAAATAATGCATAATTGTGTTTAAATAACACACCTGCCATTGTTTGTATAAAAAGCTAGAAAATTAACAATAGTTGCCTAACCCCTCTCTCTTTCTCAGTTTTTACAAAAACTGTACAACTGTATTAGCCTATTAAAGCAGTGCAAACTAGAGGAATAAAAACAGAGAGTAAACGTAGTAAAAATACAAGTGTAAAATAAAAATGTAAAATAAAATGAGAAAATTATTAACAAATGTAATAAAATCGAATAACACTTATTTGCTAATACACTTTAAAAAAAGAAAAAAATTGCCTACTTTAACAAATGTACTGCTCACTTTTAATGTTAGTTAATGCATTATCTAATGAGACCTATTCTGAAGTCTTATGAATAATTTCTTCTTTAGATCAGTGGAAGCCAAAAAAATAATGCAAAATATACCACTAATAATAATAAACATATGCACAAGGCATGATCACTTAGTCACACACACACACACACACACACACACACACACACACACACACACACACACACACACACACACACACACACACACACACACACACACACACACACACACACACACACACACACTAACACAAATAAACTTGTTAAAACCTGCAAGGAGTGACATTAATGAATGACCAATTAAGATGGTGTTTTTACTGTTTACTGAATGTGTATTGATCCAATTTGTGAGTCTCAGACTGTGTCAGAGCAACTCATTTTGTAAATGATTTAAGAGATGTGAGACCTGTGCTCTATAACCTTTCAAGCTTCAGTCATGGCCTGTTATTTGCTTTTAAAGCCCGAGTGTCAGATCTTCTAAGATTGCTCTGATGGAAAAATGATTTGTGGTCTAATGAATCTCTTATAGTGTAAGTAATCAGCTCTCTGGTTCATCTTGTTTTAATATAGCATTTGATGTATATACTTTGAATGTTGTGGTTGGATGTGTTTATTCCAAATTACCTATACTTTATCTTTTATTCTTTGTCGGATTTTAAGTTTTGTAGGACACATGGGTCCCAATTGAAATCTAATGACCATGAAAAAAGGAAGAAAAGGGCAGTTGATAGTTTCACAATGACACATATGTCACATTTGCGATTCCTGGCACAATGTTCTGATACAAATTTTCAGTAACTCGTCCTTCCTTATTGTACATTAGATGTTACTATAGTAATAAAAGTAAATCATGAATAATTATATGCAACTAATCCTAAACCATACCCTGATCCTAACCCTACAGTAAGTAATTAATATATCTCCGTAATTAAATATATAACTACAGTGTAAAAAGGGCACTAAATGTATCATATTAAAAAAAAATAAATAGCTGAGATATTTCACAGGGTATTGCTTTTAAACGCTCATAATAAAGTTAATGTTAGGTAAAAACTTTTAGCCTGAATGCACTGTAAGTCGCTTTGGATAAAAGCGTCTGCTAAATGCATACATTTATTTATTTAATTTATTTACATTTAAAGAAGAAGAAGAAAAAACACTTGTCCCCACATTTACATAGTTTCAAAGAACACGTTCTCTCATTTGCTGAAGAGTAAAAGTTCCAACATTTGTCTGCGATGTCATAACAGCTCTGCCTCTCATTGCTGCATGTGACAGGTCAACAATGGGTGAATTTTATATTTAAAAATGATGGCACTGATCTGAGTAGACTGTCCTGCACTCAGATTGCACAGGGATGATGGTACTGTCATCTCAGTTTCAGGGTCCTGTGAGAAATAAGAGAGGGAAAACTATGGGATAAAGTATTTGGAGTTGTGCAGTTGGTAGGGCAATGACCTTCTTAACATAGAGACAGGTTTTATTTGACAGAAAAAGAGTCAACAATTACAGACACTTGATTCTAATGTCATTTGTATATTCTTGCATAATTTTCCACAGATTTTCCATGTGGAAGTCTGGTTGATTATCAGCATAAAGCATTTTCCCCCCTTGACCCTTTCTGATTGGCTAGCTGTTGTAACTGAGGGCAGATCTGCCAGTTTACCAGCCAATAAAAATAGCTGTAAACTCTATGATGTCACCACTGAATAAATCACTTTGAATATGAAATGGTGCAGAATTCCCACAATTCAAAGCAGTACATCAGCACATTCATGTAGAACCAGTAAAACAGAATTCCCTAAATACACTAAATAACAACATATTTATACTGAACTTTATCCAATTACATGAAATTTTTATTTATTTATTCCAAAACAAAACTGAAAGTGTTTTAGGTAAATTCAGGGAATACTGTGGGAAACAAAAAGCCACGATGAAGCATTGGAGAGCACTGAAACATTTGGTGGAACTGCCCTTTAACGTGAATTGTGTATGTGATTGTCTGATAGTGTGCAGAATGAACTCATCTGCGTTCCTGGCATTATGAGGAACCAACACCATCTGACTGCAGCGGAGTAAATTATCGCTGTTGGAGCATGTGACACAACAGCTTTGAAACCACATCTCCCCTTCAGTTCAGTTTCTTTCTTTCTTTCTTTCTTTCTTTCTTTCTTTCTTTCTTTCTTTCTTTCTTTCTCTGGGGACAATAGTGCCCTCCTGTGCTTGTGGGACAGGAATGTTCAACAGCAGGGTGACAATCTCCTGCTAGGCCTTTACAAACACACGCACACATATACACCGAGGATGACATCAGCTGCTTGTCTACATCGCTGGGACACTCCAGGCTGCCAAAGGGGGAATGTAGCACCCGTCAGTTACTTCAGCCATGTTGCTTGTTCACGTACTATCCATACTGAGTGGGTTAGCTTTTAATAAACAGGCCCAAATATGATATAATATAATATAATATAATCCTATGAGTTAAAAACAAAAAAAAGGTTTGTTGTGAGCTATTAAAGATGGCGATTCTTCTATTCCCCTGCTTCAAAAATAAAATAAAATATGATCTTCTGAGTTAAAAGTCAATAAAAGGTTTATTGTGTTAAAGGTTTATAAAAAAATAATATTTACATAATAAAATAATACTGTTATTGTAATTGTTATTGATCCTATGGTTTAGCAAACAATGCTGGACTTTCCAAAGCAAGGAATGGCCTTGTGTAAGGTATCATACTGAACCAAACTGAACCAAATTCATCTAATTGCAGTAGTTTAATTGCAATACATGGCAAGGGAAAAATCTAACATTTAACAAATTGTTAAGCTTGAGATAATCTTAGATGACAATCATGCATCTTTAGTTCCTGCTCTTAGCTCATGTGTGTTTGGGGGGTAAAGTTAAACCAACATTATAGAGCCCTTGTTATGATGTAGAATTAGACTGCTTGTGTCCTTTGTTGTGGTAAGACAGCACACGTGTTTGTGTGTGTGTGTGTGTGTGTGCATGTGCACTTCCGGAGGAACTGGACACCACACATTGAGCTATAGCTGACAAACAACACTATAACCTCCAGCCACGACCCCTTTGGTGATGGACTAGATCAGGTCCTATAATCAGAATATTGTTTCAGGGTCCTCACAGAATATGACCCCCGTAAGTGTGCTAGCTAAAGAGAGTGTTTTGTATTTATTTTTAGGAATTGAATTGTTTTATTTGTTTTGTACTTGAAATATAAACCATCTTGTTCAATACCATGCTTCCTGTATCACAGATGCATGTCAGTCAGTCAGTATAATTATACTTAACTAAAAGTAAAAAAAAAAAAAAAACTGTGTTACATTCCTTTTTTTAAATAAGATTTTAAGGTTAAAATGTATATTGAAATATAAGGTATAGAGTATTTTTGAAAGATTTATTTTTAAAATACATTTTAAAAAGTATATAAAACATTTTAAATAATTATAAAATATAAATATTTGATTTCAAATTGTTTTAGGATTTTTTTGTATAGCATGTTACACAATATTACATCAACGTCCATAATGTGTTTTGTAACAAAATACTATCTGTACAAAGATCTGAATGTGTTTCCTTGTTAACTTAAGTGTTGCAGAAGAAAACAGACACAAACACATACAGACTTAGGAAGAAGGGCCTGGACAGTGAATGAAACAGGAATAAAGAGAAATGGAGCTTGAAGGAGAGTGAAGGGAAGGAGGGGGCCATCTGTCCTTCTCCTCTGTTCCCTAGTTTGGTCACTCAGAGCTCTACATTGGGGGTCATACACTGGGGCTCAGAGATTGTGATACAGACTGGGCTAGACATCACATGCATACACATATAGTCATACAACCTGTTTTCTTAGTAATGACAAATGACTTACTGTTCCAAAAAGGAAGGAGAGAGTGATATGTGTTGCTGGGAAGACTTTGAGAAAAAGCGAGAGAGAGAGAGAGAGAGAGAGAGAGAGAGAGAGAGAGAGAGAGAGAGAGAGAGCAAGAGCAATCGGTCATGGCCATTAATTTAAATGGTTCATCCTACATGTGGTCACAGTGCAGAGTCTGTTTTAAACTCTGTGCTGCGTGTCATCAGGAGCAGCTGTCCGTCACGCTGAAGCTCTCAACCCCTTTCCCTGTGGCATTGCATCATTCCCCCTGTTACCCAA
Organism: Carassius carassius; assembly: GCF_963082965.1. Lineage (NCBI taxonomy): Eukaryota > Metazoa > Chordata > Actinopteri > Cypriniformes > Cyprinidae > Carassius > Carassius carassius. The sequence goes on from NC_081785.1 coordinate 12,609,108, forward strand.
AAAAACCCCACACCAATGTGAGTAAAGTTTCACAGTATGCTTTAGCCGAGACAGATATTAGTTGGGCAACAGCATGTCCATGACTGCAAACACATTCAGATAACAAGTCTTTTAAATGCATGTAAAATGAGAGGTTAATGGTCCCGGACCTCCTGACCTCCACCAAGGAATAGTTAAGCATGTACTCATGACAGCAGTGTGGAGTTTGATCCAACTTTGTCTCAAGTGTCCATGTCTCTCATTCCCATAAATGTACCTCATAACTGAGTCTATTGGGTGTGTTAAAACAAATCAATACGTTGCATTTGCATGAAGTTCTGCAAGTGTTTTTTTTTAATGATCAGACACAGTAAATGTCCTGTGCTTACTTTAGTAATGTATATGTGAATATACATGGGAACTGTTTCATATATTGTATAAGGTTACTTTTATATTACTATTATCATTGTTATAGAAGTAATACAAGATATTAATAACAATAACATATTGGCATTTTATATATATTTAAATACAACAAAAATAAATATGATAATAAATAATCGTATTTTGCTTAAATTATATTTTTATCAAATATTTTAATATTTGTAACAAATTTTTGGTGATTGACATGTTTGTTCGTTTGTTCTTGAGTTCATTGAAAAATAATGTGTATATTATTTAAGAGCACTGAAATTTTGGACACTTTACATGGCAGAACCAGTTGGTCTGAAAACAATTATATTAGACAGAGAATTTATTGGTCAATTGAAGCTGACAGAGTTCTGGCACACATCTCCTCGGTCGACCCTGAGCAAACACTTCAGAGACATTCCTCTCTGTTTAACACTGCTGGATGAAATTCTGCAAATATTCCACACGATTCTCTTAACGTTCTAGAATGTCTGTCAGAAAACTCCTGGCACTCAAGGTCCAATGTGAACATATTAATATCTGGGAGAATATCTGACACATTTAACAGAGCAGGGTCTAGAAGAGGTTCCTTCTTGAGGAGAGCATTAACAGTTTTGATTTGGAATATTAATACTAGAACAGAGACAAAATTAATAGGTGTGTGTTTGACTGACCTCGTGTTTGTTTAAGTGAAGGTGATAACGCGAGCTAGATTTGAGAGGAATCTCTTTGCTCATGTGCTGGTATGGATTGGGTGTCCAGTCTATACTTCACAACCTTGTGCCACCCTGAGAATCAGCCAAATACCACCAATGTTCTTCAGCACAGTAAGATAACAGCAAGTTTACTACATTATGTTTTTTTTAATTAATTTGAATTGAATTAAATACATTTTTGGAACTTTATTATTTATTTATTTTATTTAATTTTATTTATTTATTTACATTCAGTATATCTAAAATATATACATATAATTTTATAGTTTTATATATATATATATATATATATATATATATATATATATATATATATATATATATATTACTTAAATTTGGAGTTACAACAAGTTATGCAAAATAGGCCTATTTATATTGCATATATTTATTCCAAAAAAATGGTACACGTAATTGCTTAGGCATCAATCATGATAGATAAATGGGTAGTCCAAACCGGTAGCCCAAACGTGCTCTGCATTGTATGGATTACGCTGTAAAATTTTCGAGGGTGGTCGGGGGTCTTGGTCTGGGGTGGGAGGGGTCGTCATGTGAATCTCTTTCTTGGGTTCATTCTGTGGTATAAACCTAACCACAGTCCCGCGAGCGCAGCTGTCAGGTGCGCGTCACCGTGGATCACCGATCAGTCTCCGCGCGCTCTGTTTACTGAAACCGAGATGTTGCACAGTCCGAACTGACTTTTCTTTAGCCGTTTCTCTGCTTCTGCACGTGAAACAGAGCGCGACAGTTCCGCTGCCCACGATCCAAGAGGAGCGAGCGGGTTATCATGAGTTGTCTGGATGTTATGTACCCGGCTTATGGTCATTACGCACCGTACGCGCACAAAGCTTCAGCGTTTATCAGCACTTTACCGGTAAGCAGGTTTCCGCCCAATGCATATGGGTAATGCATGCTTAAACTGTAATTAAGTGTTATTGTCTATTTACTTTTTAATGTTTATGTCACGAATGTTTTTGGTCTGCGTGTGAGGTCTGTTAGAGCGGGGCAAGTTGCCACATTCCACTGAAAATTTCTTAGGTGCTGTATCGGCATAAACCTTTATTTTCCATTATTACACAGAAATAAAATTCAGTAAGATGCAGTTCACTGAAGACTTTGACCTTTTGCGCGGGAAATGTTGTCACATTAGATGGGACAAGTTGACATTAAATCGTTTGCATGAACTTTTCAGCTACATTTAAACAGTAAAAAATAGGAAACAACAAATCAATTAATGAAATAGCAAAAAGGTTGCATATAATGCAAAAAAAAAAAAACGTGGTCAACGACTATTGTGATTGATAAATTACACAAATAAATATGAAATAACTTTCACAACACAGGTGGAAGCCTAACTGTATGTACTTGTGTAACTTTATTGTGTCTAAGTTTTTTTTTTATCCAACCAAATATATTGTAATAAAAATATGATATTGTAATTTTGAAGGTTAAATTCACAAAAGTAATTCTAATTTAAGAGATTTTAGAACAATATGTTTGAAACCAACATACAAAACCACTGCTAGAGAAAACAAGCTTTGGTGTAAGGATTTTTGACACAAATGTATAGTTACTGAGAATATGACAACTAGCCCTGGTCTTACCTAATCACAACTGTCATACAAATACATTCATAATTACAAGGTCAAACACATGCACATACACACAAGCATACAAAAATACTGACACAGTCAGACACACACAAACACACCGGACACAAACAGAATGTGTCGCAATGTCTCTCAGTTACTTCTTTTTCTTAGGCACCCCTTGTACTGAGAAGCCCCTCGTCTCGCTGTAGGGATCTGATGGACAGCGTGGGGGCCCCGTGCTGCTTGGAGGGTGTCCTGGTTTCTGCAAGAAGCTCCAGCTCTGGGGGTCCGCCCCTATCACCGTATCCTTCGGCTGGACAGGTAGAGGAGGCTACGAAGGACAAAGAGGTCGGGGAGGCAGAATATCTGAGCTCACGATGTGTCCTCTTCACCTACTACCAAGGGGACATTAGCAGTGTGGTGGACGAACACTTCTCCAGAGCTCTTAGCACCTATATGGAGGCAGAGGGCAAAAAGAGGCACAGTGATCCCAGCACAGGTAAGAGTGCTGCAAAAGCACTCATCAGTTTGAATGGAGACAGATGCACGACACAGGCAAAAGAAAAAGAATTTAAAATCACTGCAAATAATTTGCGTGCACAAATCTCAAGTCATCCCCAGTACAATGCACTGAATTGAATCAAATCAATTTGAATTTAATGTATCTTTTGAAGCTGTTATTAGAACAAAGTCAGTGAGAAATAAAAGACATAAAAAAGGGACATTTCACCTCAAAATGTAAATTATGTCATTATTTAGTCATCTCATTATATCCTTAAGTCGTTCCAAACCGGTGCAACTTAGATATTTCTTTCTGCACATGTAAAAAAAAAGGTTCTTTATTGGCATCATTGGTTTCACGAATAACTTTAAATATCCAACTTTGCATAAAAAAAAGGTTTTTTATAGCGGAAAGAGGTTCAGATTATTAAAATATTCTTAAAACTAAGAAAAAAGTTTTTTATTTTTAATTATCTTTTCTTCAATGTTTTATTTATTTATTAATTTAAGAAAGTTCTTTGTTTGTATACCTCAAAACATTGATTTCCATTGATTTCCTATTGATTCAATAAAAGAACCATCTTGAGTTCCTCAAAGACATTTTTAAGAATGTTACAGCTGTTTGTATACATACTCAAAAAATGTAACTTAAAAACAGTAGTATCTAAATTAACTGGTTTTATTGAAGTCAAAAATGTTATTTAACATCACTGAACCAACCTACATCAATGTACTCAAACAACACTCACTTTTATGGGTTAAATCAAGGTTTAAGGTAACAGCTGCAGGATATCACTCAACAACAATCAGCTGAAACAGTCTTTAAAATATCTTCTTTCATTTTCTGCAGAAGAAAGAAAATGAGCTTACAACATCATGAGGGATGACCATATTTTCATTTTTATGTGAACTATCCCTGAAAATGAACAAATAGTCACAAATGTCTTTTACTTTCTGTCCCTTTTGTGCCGCCAGCTGAGTTAGCGTGAGTAGCCTGTTGAATACCAGCTTGCACAAGTGTCCGCGATGCAAGGTGGTGCTTAATGTGTGTGTTTACTTTAATGAACCTTTGGTATATTCCTTCCCTCCCTCCCTCCCTTCCAATGACATCTTCATCTAGTTTCTCAGACGCTGCCTGCCTCCCAACAGATACTATGTTTATACGTGGCGGTAAGCGCAATGGCTCGAGCTCCATATCGCGTTTAAACGGCTCACAATACCGAGCATCAGATTTATGAGGAGCTCGCCCACCCCTCCTCTGATCATGACTACATCACCGGTGTCTTTTTTCAGAAGAATTCTAAATATAAAAGTATCGGCTAAAAACATACTTCACCCCTCCCTCCACATTCTATGAGGGGGGCGAGAGGGTTAGTAAAAACAACAGGTGGGGGCACGAGCAGAGACAGGGGTCTGCAGGTCTGTGGAGGTGCTGAGGGGCCGATATGAAGGAGGAGAAGACCACATGCGGTTCTCCAGGTTTAACTTTCTGCCTTATATAGATCTTTATGACAGACAGACTTTTGTGCCTTTTGCTTGTCTTTCTTCTGCTGTTTTGTTGCTGGTCAATATCTTGACCTCTTCGTCTTTTGTGCCTCTTTGATGGGGTTTCTTCTTTTCTAGCCCCCCCCTCTTTCCGTCTCTCATCTCTCTCATGTGGCCATGTGTATTTCTGTGATGTGTGCTAAGCTCTTTAGAAGCAAATGGAACACCACATGATTCAATCAGAAAGACATCTGAGGGCGTGGGGCTGGAAACCATGTGAAATCATGTGACAAGCCTGACCTGAAAGTCCAAGGTGCAACGAGCTTACATGTGGACAAATGGGACACAGAGAAATGCCATCTCAGCTGAACCTCTAATAATATGATAACTGACCGACACCAGTGTAGAAAATAGAGGAGGGTTTGAGGGAGTCGGTCCCCTCTAATTAAGTTTAGTGTTTCAGCAGCGTTCAGACAACATTTCAGGAACCACAAACTTGAGATTACAAGTTAGTTAAAGCACACCGAAGGGAGATGCTCCAAAACAGTGGTTATATTCTCCTGAGGTCAGCATAGCAACTGCAGTGACAGAAAAACTTTTCATGAAAGACATATATGTTGATTTCTGGTGCATTTTTTTCAACATATTTTCCTTTAAAGGGGTCATATGATGTTGCTAAAAATAACATTATTTTGTGTATTTGGTGTAATAAAAAAGGTTTATGTGGTTTAAGGTTACTTTCCACATACACATTATTTTCCACATACTGTACAGTATTGCTTCTCCTCTATGCCCCGCCTTCTGAAACGCATAGATTTTTACAAAGCGCATCGCTCTGAAAAGCGAGGGGTGCTCTGATTGGCCAGCTATTCAGTGTGTTGTGATTGGCCGAATACCTCAAGCATGTGACGGAAATGCTATGCCCATTAATATACTTTGATGTCGTCTGTCCCGGGGCACAGAGACAAAAACATTAAAACCCATTATAAATTAGGCATTTGTTGCATCCAGTGCGGACATAATTATGGATTATAATGACAATACCAGCAGTTCTCAATTCCAGTCCTCATGCCCCCAGTTCAGTATTTTGCATGTCTCACTTCAAATAATCAGCTCATTAGAAGTGAGCTCAGGCATGAACTGTGTTCCGACTGACATGGTCCTTACTCAGTGTTCATTGCTTCCTACTCCCCTAGCAGTGGAAATCTGTTGAAGTTTACTTCACTTCCGAACATTCGTTCACGGATTTGGTGATGGTGAACTGTATTAGATTTCTACCAGACATATCGTTTGGTGAGCCAAATAATTAAATTTTAATCTCATCTGACCATTACACCTTTTTACATGTGGCCTCGTAATTTCATGGTGCGTTTTTGCAAAGCACATTGGATTTAGTTTCTTGCAACCCTTCCATATAAGCCAGATTTGTGGAGAATTTCTGATATTATTGTTACATGCACACAATGATCACTCTTTGTCTTAAATTCCTGCAACTGCATCAGAGTTTTGCTGTAGGCTTCTTGGTCATCTCTGACCAGTTTCTTCCTGGCTCTTTCATCCAGTTTGGAGCGACATCCTGATCCAGAGAGGGTCTGTGTTTTACCAAACACCCCCCACTTCTTAATAATAGACTTCGCTGTGCTTCAGGGCATTGATAAAGACTTTTTACAACTTTTTTTTGTATCCATCTCCTGACTTGTGCCTGTCCACAACTTTATCCTGGTCATCTGTTGCCAGTGGCTTTTCAACCATTGTTGATTGTTTGCTTCAGCTGCACTACCAAGGACTGAAATGCTCTTGGACAGCTCTTGCCATGCTGATCTAATCAAAATAAGATGATCACAGCTGAAAGTCAAATAGCTTTGTGTGCCATTGAGAAGGTGATTGTCTACAACTGATTGAGTTTACAATCATTTTTAGGAGAGGGGTGATCCTTTTTCAACTCACTGCTTCTGTTTTTTTGACATGTTGGTGTTACAGCTTTCACTTGGACATTATAAGTTGCACTGAGTAAATACAGCTGGATAAAACAAAAACTGGCTGCAAAACAACAAAATATAATACACTGTAAATCAAAATTGATAGAATTTTCTCTCTATGCTAACATTACATTACACCTTTTGCTTTCTGTTTCTCTTTGTCATTCTTTTACTTTTCTCTCCGCTTTAGATGCTTCAGCCTCAAGCAGTCGGCGCAGTTTCCCTCCATCTTTCTGGGACAGTAACTACCCCTCTCCACCCAGTCGACCCCACTGTGATTCTACAGGCATTCCTAGCTATGCTATGGACCCCTATTCCCAGGCCCTGCACCCGGGTCTGCCTCACTCACATGCTCACCCGCACCCATCAGAGTCCTGGAGCTACTCTCAGAGCCAGCCCTATCCCCCCCCACGGTCCCTTCACGAACTGTACTCCCCTCCTGGGCTGGATGCCCACTACGGACCCCTACTGATGCCTGCTGTCCGGCCGCCTCATCTTTCGACGCTGCCCGGGCATTATGATGTGGGAAAGCTGGACGCCAACCCATCATGGCCAGGGTTGCTTCCGCCTGGGGAAGTGGCACAAAGTCTGGCTCTCAATATGGAACCAGGTAATGTGATCTAATGTGGGGAAATAAAATGCAAATAATGAGGTTATTGTAGTTAAAATGTGTGCTTTTCATATTTAATGAATATTAATAATTTAATTGATATTAATATTTAATGATATAAAAAAAACAACATTTAAACATTCTAGATAAATAATGTATTTAAATGTTACATAATTTAAATATGAATAAAAGTAAATAAATTGCATTGTGATATTTCAAGAGAAATTAATACATTTTAATATTTAGAGATATAATTTTGTGTTCAGAAAGGGTTTATGGTTCATGGTTCATGGTTCATGGTCATAAAACTAAAAGATGCTTCTCGTAATTTTCTAATGCTTATATTTCCAATGAACATTTATCAACTTTTTTTAAACAAAATCTTGGCAACATATTAAAATCGCCCCTACAAAAAACGAAGTAACAAAATGTGATAAAAAAGGAGAATTTAGGAATTTAGAAAAGTGTCCCTGAAGAGTGTATTTCTTCAAATGATTATGTTAGTGATTAATATTGATTCATAGAATACGTTATCACTTTAAAAATAAAAAAAATTGCAAGGTTGCTGTATAACCTGGCAACATCAAAAATGTCTATACTGTATTAACAAATAGTCTAAGTCAGCATCAGCTATTCATCAAACTTAATCAATTGTACTTATAATCCCAGAGACGCATGATTAACCATTTAAGGCAGTTGCAATCTGTGACACAAGAGTACAATAAATAAAACATAATAAGTAAAAATATAAAAACATAAAATATAATACGTAAAAATAAAATTGCCCACAACTGTTTTTAGTTCTAACATTTGAGCTATTTTTCTTTTTTAAACTGAATATTGAGGAAACTTCATCAGTAATTTGCTGGTAAACTCAGTTTGGAACACAAAGCTATTAAGTTTTTATATGTGGTACAGAACATTTTCCAAACTAACAAATTACAGATCAAATTTCCACAATGTTCTATTTAGAAAAGTGCATAAATTAAGTTAAAAGCAAACAAGTCACACACCCTCCAGGTTAATGGCAGGAAATGGATTGTTTCGCCTCAGTTGTTGGTGCTTATTATATAGAGGGCTTGCAGCCACCATGGAGATTGTGTGTGTGAATGGGTCCGCCTTGTTTTCAGCCATTGTGTTCATGTCTGCTTTGCACCGCAGGTCTCCAGCACCACAAGAAAGGGAAGGAGCTCTACTGGTTTTAATGAGAAGCCCTTCATCGACCATCCAATTAAAGTCTGCAGTTTGGCCCATTGTAGCTGAACTGTTGTTTCTTTAGCCCCCACACACAGACGCTCTCTTCACCAGCGCAGCACACGCTCTGAACACGCTCCAAGACTATTTGTGTGCACCATGGAGATATGAACATAGGGTGATGAGAGAACACCTTGGGGAGGCAGAGATGCTAGATCACATGGTCTTTCTGTTTTTTTTTATCCGTTTTTATCATTTTGATCTTTTTAAAATTAATTTATTGTGGTGTAAAAATCCAGCTTGTCCTCTACAGTACTTTGTTTCGACGGTGAGATGTAAGAAACATTGCATGGTGCAGTATATACACAAAATGATACATTTTCTGAAAATCTGGCTGTTTATATTTTGATTGAATAAGGATGTCAGCAATGTGTTTTTATTGTTTCTTTGCATTATTTTTTCTTCTCATGTACAGTATTTTTATATATATAAATATATCTACAGTAGTATTTATGTTTCAATTAAAATACACTTACGGCCAGTGCTTAGTTTTTTTTTTCTCTTGGAAAACGTGCTATGGTATGAAACAGCTACAATAAACCTGAGAGAACACAAAGAATTAATAAACCATACTTTATAAAAGAGTGAAATAAAATGATGTGATTTTCCAAGTTAATGAACCACTGTAAAGAACCGACAAGGTTCCATAAATGTTGTTATAAGTAATGCAAGTTATTTTATTTTTTATTTTTATGTGGGTCTACTTTATTGAATTAAAAATGAACAGACTTGTTCTGTTAAGACTGAAAATGTAAGCAATTGTTTGTATTTCCATATTAAAAATGCATTTAAATATGTTGCCTTGTTCTTGGCTTATTTCTCATTTCTAAACGATGTCTATGGTTATGAGCGTGTACCAAAAAAACATTTCCAGCTAACATGTTAGTCACAGAAAGAAAGCCTTCATTTCTCTTTCATATGTTGTGTATGATGGGCTTTTGTAGCCCAGATTTGATACTGATCAGACTGTGTTTATGTTCCTCTGGAAGGAAAGATGTTCCAGCATTATCACTGATGTTGCAGAGCTCAATCTCACTCTTGTCTCATCATGAAATTATAAACGGCTGTATGGATAGTTGGTTCCTCTAAGACTACCCTGCCAAAAAACATGACAGCCACCTGGTACAAAATCTCTGTCTGTCAACAGGAACTATTTATATTTATGTTATAAGCTACATATGATTATGAATATATAAATAATACATTGATTTTGAATAATAAAAATACATGCCACAAAGTTCCTTAAATAAATAGGCTAGAACAAAAACAAGGAAGTGCATTTATTCGGTTTCTCACTCAATACGTTACTGTACTTTTACAGTATCGAAGTGAGACAGTGACACAGAGTCATTTCATAATCAGTTAATTATTCAGGAAGCACATTAAATGGTATGTGACCTTTAAGGTTTGGTCAGGTTTTTTACACTTACATGAACAGAAACAAAAGCGACCTCTATAGGTCAATTATTGTAATTGATTTTTTAAAACTTGGTGTAAAAATAAAAATAAAAATGTTGATTTACATGTAAATTGCATAAAACAAATAATAATAAATGTATTATAGTATACAAAATGATGCAAAAAAGTTTTAAGGATCAACTTAACCACAAACTGATTTGTAGGTCAGTTGCAAAGTATTGTTTGTCTTGGTTGAGAAACAATCTCTGAAAAACATTCAAATCTGGCAAAGTCACATGGTAAAGCAGTTATATTGTTGTTAAATGGCATTCATGTGTTAGATGGTAAAAAGCTTATATGATAATTTTTTTTGTGTGTAGGAATATCATGTCTGGTCATCTGTCTGTAGGTTTTTAGGACACAGATACTGTCAGTCACTTGACACAAGTTTGTATGCTTCAAACATGTGATCAGAAATACAGCAAGCAAGTGGTTTCTGTCATCTGGTGGCTTCTATCTTGAGTTCAAATGTACTGGTTTATATCAGTTATTTTCAACTGGTTCACCTATCGCACCTTTAACTACGATGGATTCATGTTAATAGGTACATATTTAATATTTAATGCATTAATTAACATTTATGGGTAAACTAAATCAAATGGGCCCTTTAAGAAGCAATAAGAATTACCCTGACTTTCAAATTAATTTAAATAATTCAATATCACAATTTGAACTTTTGACATCTTCAGCATTGTCATAATCATTACTGGCTGGCAAAGTACAACAAACAAAGATAAAGGTTATTTATAGTTCTTTTATTAGAGGGCTGAAAAGAAAGCCCAAACATATCTGTAAAGACACACATGAGGTAAAATAAAAAGGTCTAATATTGCGCATATAAATTAAGCTAATCAATAACTCCCCCAAAAAGGACTTTACTGTGAGGGGGCCCATCATTACGAACTCATTAATAACTACCCTAAAATCAACTCATGGTTTGTTAATGCATTATTTTCCCATGACTTTACTTGAGAGGACTCAAAATAATTAATTCATTATTAACTATCCATACATTGACAATTAACCTTTACAGTACTCATGGCTTGTTAATGCATTATCTTGGCATTGCTTTTCTTTAGGGGGCCCATTCATAATTAATTTACTGTTATTAATCTACTTACTAAACTCAGCTCATGATTTATTTTATACTTTCTATCAAAAACACATGTACAAACACAGTATGTATGAGTCTGATCATGAGATGTGGTTTGGCTTTTCAAGAAGTCAGAGAGCGGAGGTACAGGATCATCGCAGCCTGCGTCTGGATGGAGAGTGAACTGTACTGACACCCACCAAACGCTGTGACCTTTAGTTTGGTCATTTCTTTAGGAATCATTCTACAGATATTCTTTGTGGGTTTTGAGGTATTATTATAATTTTTTTTAAAGCTGGATATAACATAAGTCACAGTAGGGTGAGTTTAAAGGGAAAGAGAACAACACAAAACAGACTAGATCAGTTATTAGTGTATTTAGTATTTTCTATACTTGATGAGGAAGATCACATTAATGTTTTGCCATCCAGTAATGATGATGACAACACTGAAGATTTCAAAAGTTGAAATTATGATATTAAATTATTGAAATTAATTTCAAAGTCAGAGTAATTCTTATTACTTCTTAAAGAGGCTGTTTGATGTAGTTTACCCATAAATGTTAATGAATGCATTAACTATCAAACACACATAGTTAACGATAACTCTTCATTAGTTCATGATTAGTTAACACCTTTAATAATCATTAGTATATGGTGAATCAAGTATTAATTTAGGCATTAGTACATGATTATTCATGTACCCTTATTGTAAAGTGTTACCCAAAATAATAACACTTGTCATCATGTCTTGTCATTGTCAATAATGTCAATAATGCCTTCAAATAAGTGTAGCCTAGTGAACGAGCATAAGAGGCTTCTTTCAAAAACACTACAAACTTAATTATTATGATAGACAGTAATGAGGAACAAAACATGTTTATGCACAAACACGCACAGCACACACACACACACACACACACACACACATACATAAAATGTACACGAAGCACCAACACATGACCAAACACAAATGCCTACATATATACATTTTAAACCACCACGAAACACATGCAAAAAACACGATGAGCTCTGTACTTTTGTCCTCTTTAACACAAAAGAGCTCATTGTCCAGTTGTCATTAAGAGAACTGCAGCATGTTACCCTAAAACCACATCTGCCATGTTCTTCAAACATAGGAACTCTGTTGTGTCATGTAATCTTTTTTCTCGAGAGAGACAAATTAATGATTTTTAAAGTGGCCTCGAGTCCATATTTCACAGAATTCATGATCTGAGAGAGTGCCAAAAAGATATTATAAGACAATATAAAAGAGAAAAAGAGTCTCATAAGAAAAAGGGCAGGTGTTGCAGAATGACGGAAGATACGTTAACAAAGCAAAAGAAAGTCCAAGACTGAAGTAAACCAGATCCCTCACACTTGGCTAAAGATGAGAGGAAATAGAGCGTTCAAAGTGGCTGGTCCTACTCTCTGGAACAACTTATCATCTCATATAAGAATGGCCTCCACTCTACCTGTGTTTAAATCTTGTCTAAAACTCATCTTTTTACTTTGGCGTTTAATAATTGATTTCGCTATAGTCATGTTATGTGTATTTCACATTATGCTATTAGTATTTTACTTATTGTATTTGTGCTATTGGCAGTGTACAGCACTTTGGTCGGCTCTTAGCTGTTTTTAAATGTGCTTTAAAAATAAACTTGAACTTGATGTCTGAGGTTTGGTAAAACTTCAAAGAAATCGAGACAAGCTGAATCTTCCCACTCAAATGGTATTTCACATTAACAGTAAATCAAACGCCACACAGATCACAATGGTTACATGCAAAGAAGAGAGAATGAGTTAAAGAAAAACCCTGATATAGTCATCACAGTATGTGTAGGAAAATCCATGTGGAAAATTGCACATGAGAATGTGTTGACAGGGAAGTTGATGATATTCTTTTTGTGCTAACATAAACATTGCCTGTATTGTAGGGCTATACATTAAAGAAAGTTACAGGGGCACACAAAGCCATACCAACCTACAAAAAATCACTCACATGCTTACTAAAAGGGCAACAGACTTTTGTTGTCACTGGACAATGAAAAGTGAGCCTGTCATTATTGCAAAATAACCTCCTTTCACAGACCTCTCCGTAACATTATCCCATTTCTAATATGTTTGAATATGATATATTGGTTTAAAATTATGCTAATCTTACCTGAACTTTATCTTAAAGCTTCTGCTTAAGCCGCATTCAGACTGCACGATTTTAGCCCAGTTTTTGGCTCGCCGACATGTTTTGAGAAATCGCCGACAAATGCCCGAAATCACAGGCAAATCTGAGCTCGTTCACGCGAGTGACAATCACGTAGTGTGAATGAGCAAAGACGCGATCTGAGAGAATCGCCGATGAGTCGCCAATGCCCGTGAGATATTTGGCATGCTAAATATCTGGACCTGTCGGCGATTCAAAATCATGCTGTCTGAAAAGTGTTCTGACTGAAAACTACATCAGCAATGACCGACAGCCAATGAGAGAGCAAGATACAGAGCAGCGGAGAGTTCGGGGAGGAGTTATAGACCACAATATCAGCAAGTATGGCTTCATTTCAGAAAATAGGCTTTCTTGTCGGTCTATTTGGACCCCTGAAATGGAAGATAAATTAGTATAAATTTAGCAGGAGCACCCGTGTCTGTTTGACGTTTCATCTGAGCTATCCCAGTCTCACGTGAAAACTCAGGTCTTGCATGTGTGATATCGCGTTGTTTCCTTGTCACATCTCGCGTGTGTTTGGTTGTGAAACATAGTTTGCGTGCCAGACAGAGCTGTTGGCGATTCTTCCTATTGTAAAGTCATGCAGTGTGAAACCTTCTGTCACCGATCCATCGTGCAGTGTGAACACAGCAGTGACTGAATGCTGGCCAAGATAGTCATGCAGTGTGAAAAGAACAGTGACCCGACTACTTCGTGCAGTCTGAACTCGGCTTTAGCTTCAGTTGACGGGTCACTGCTGCTCATCGTCATGAAAGCTTATATTTTTCACGTGTTTTTAAGCATTACCATTACCACTAAAGCATCAAAACACAAGACGCGGAAAAGCTTAACAGAGTATCTGGTTACTCGAGCGATGTGTTCAGTGCGCACGCAGAGAGAGAGCCGCGTATCACGAACAGCGACACTGAACAGAGCTCTCATCTGCGAAGTTCTACTCGAAGTCCCTCCTGCACCTGAACGAACAAATACAAATCGCAGCTTGAACAAACAAATAGATGTGAAAGAGCCCAATTCAGTACCGCGGTGTTCTGGTGTTCAGGGCTCACGCAGAGAAAGGCGTCTCAAAACGCTTGAACACGGAGTTTGCCTATTTTTGCTCTTGTGCTGACAAATACATACAAAATATGTTAAAATACCCGCCTTGTAAAATATGCTCGAAAAACTGTCAGTTATTTCTTAAGTGAAAGTAAAACATTGAGGAAAAAAATTGGGATGTGTATTATATTGGATGCGTTCATATATATATATATATATATATATATACACAACCCGAATTCCGGAAAAGTTGGGACGTTTTTTAAATTTTAATAAAATGAAAACTAAAAGACTTTCAAATCACATGAGCCAATATTTTATTCACAATAGAACATAGATAACATAGCAAATGTTTAAACTGAGAAAGTTTACAATTTGATGCACAAAATGAGCTCATTTCAATTTTGATTTCTGCTACAGGTCTCAAAATAGTTGGGACGGGGCATGTTTACCATGGTGTAGCATCTCCTTTTCTTTTCAAAACAGTTTGAAGACGTCTGGGCATTGAGGCTATGAGTTGCTGGAGTTTTGCTGTTGGAATTTGGTCCCATTCTTGCCTTATATAGATTTCCAGCTGCTGAAGAGTTCGTGGTCGTCTTTGACGTATTTTTTGTTTAATGATGCGCCAAATGTTCTCTATAGGTGAAAGATCTGGACTGCAGGCAGGCCAGGTTAGCACCCGGACTCTTCTATGACGAAGCCATGCTGTTGTTATAGCTGCAGTATGTGGTTTTGCATTGTCCTGCTGAAATAAACAAGGCCTTCCCTGAAATAGACGTTGTTTGGAGGGAAGCATATGTTGCTCTAAAACCTTTATATACCTTTCAGTATTCACAGAGCCTTCCAAAACATGCAAGCTGCCCATACCGTATGCACTTATGCACCCCCATACCATCAGAGATGCTGGCTTTTGAACTGAACGCTGATAACATGCTGGAAGGTCTCCCTCCTCTTTAGCCCGGAGGACACGGCGTCCGTGATTTCCAACAAGAATGTCAAATTTGGACTCGTCTGACCATAAAACACTATTCCACTTTGAAATAGTCCATTTTAAATGAGCCTTGGCCCACAGGACACGACGGCGCTTCTGGACCATGTTCACATATGGCTTCCTTTTTGCATGATAGAGCTTTAGTTGGCATCTGCTGATGGCACGGCGGATTGTGTTTACCGACAGTGGTTTCTGAAAGTATTCCTGGGCCCATTTAGTAATGTCATTGACACAATCATGCCGATGAGTGATGCAGTGTCGTCTGAGAGCCCGAAGACCACGGGCATCCAATAAAGGTCTCCGGCCTTGTCCCTTACGCACAGAGATTTCTCCAGTTTCTCTGAATCTTCTGATGATGTTATGCACTGTAGATGATGAGATTTGCAAAGCCTTTGCAATTTGACGTTGAGGAACATTGTTTTTAAAGTTTTCCACAATTTTTTACGCAGTCTTTCACAGATTGGAGAGCCTCTGCCCATCTTTACTTCTGAGAGACTCTGCTTCTCTAAGACAAAGCTTTTATAGCTAATCATGTTACAGACCTGATATCAATTAACTTAATTAATCACTAGATGTTCTCCCAGCTGAATCTTTTCAAAACTGCTTGCTTTTTTAGCCATTTGTTGCCCCCGTGCCAACTTTTTTGAGACCTGTAGCAGGCATAAAATTTTAAATGAGTTAATTAAGTGGATAAAAGTGTAAAATTTCTCAGTTTAAACATTTGCTATGTTATCTATGTTCTATTGTGAATAAAATATTGGCTCATGTGATTTGAAATTCCTTTAGTTTTCATTTTATTAAAATTTAAAAAACGTCCCAACTTTTCCAGAATTCGGGTTGTATATATATATATATATATATATATATATATATATATATATATATATATATATATATATATATATATATATAAAACAGGTACTAGGTACAGGACACTATAATACATTTATGTATGTGAGTATAGCAAAATTAAGCGAACTGTGACATAATATACCCAATCTTCATACAGAATCTTCATACAGTGAACTACTTGTGAAATTTATAAAAATTCTATCTATCTATCTATCTATCTATCTATCTATCTATCTATCTATCTATCTATCTATCTATCTATCTATCTATCTATCTATCTATCTATCTATCTATCTATCTATCTATCTATCTATCTATCTATCTATCTATCTATCTATCTATCTACCTACCTATCTATCTATATATGTGTAAATAGCACAAATAAATAAAAATGAACAAACATACAAATTAAACAATTTCAAACAGGGCCCACTGTTACAGCCTTCACCGGGGCCCCGCTGACCCCAGCTACGGCCCTGTTCCTCATAGGCCACATAGCTAAGCCTGTATACACACATGCACACATATAGACATAGACAAATATATACACATGCATACCAGTTCTGAAAGTATGTGTCACATGCAGTTTGTTACTGGATGTACAGGAAAATTGGCAACTTCAACAAAATATTTATGACTGATGTTTTGCGGTGTTGTCATTGGAAAGCTAACAGTTTTTTTTATATGCCTTGAATAAATACACAGCTCATATACTGCAGAGACACAATCAAACAAATACACTGTAAAAGATGAAAGAAAGAAGAAAATAATCTCCAGTTGATGTTGACAGGAAACTTCCCTCCACACAGTGTGTTCCCCAGAGTTACACTCTTACTCGTCACAAACAATTGTTGTTATGTAATTTCCCCTTTTTTCTCTTGTACTCAGCATAACTTATTTAATGGGTTCATGACAGGCACCTGATCAGAGACACAAAACCTCCTATATAAACTCTTTAGACCTTCATTCTGGTAAACACTGACAGGCCGAGTGACTGACATCAAGGAAACATATATCCTACATACCATCACAAGTAAGAACTCAGGTTTTACCATATTTGAAAAAAAAAAAACACTGTTTGAGGAAAAATGTGGGGGAGTGTGACAGAAGGAATGAAAAAGTAACGTTAGACACTCTGAGTCTGTTCTGTTTTATCTTGTGCACTTTTGTCTCACACTTGTCTCTTCTCTTTCTCTGTGCAGGATGAGGTTTTTGGTTGTTGCTGCTGCTTTTCTGGCTGTTGCCAGTGCTGCCAGTCTTTCTCTGGAGGACATGGAGTTTCACGCATGGAAAATGAAATTTGGTAAGAGAGTCTCCTTTAGTTTTATCTATATCTTCTTTAAAATCATCAGGTTCTCTTCACTGGCAGAAACAGAGACACAAAAGCCATTCAGAAAATCCATCAAAGACAGAAGAGTTGTTCACTGTGTCCTTTCTCTCTTCAGGTTTTTGTTCTAGTGTATATGAGAAATTACTTAATCTAACTCAGCACTTGACACAGAGTAATTTTTCTAGGCTTACAGGTACACAGGTTGCTTAAGGAATGTAAAAATATGTCTTTGGTTGAATCAGAACAATTTCAGGAGATGACTGAACATAAAAAAGACAAAATTGTTTGTTAAATTATTTGACAGACAAACCATTTCTGCATGTTTTTTAAACATGAAACTTTAGAATGAAAACGGTGACATTGTATTTTAAACATTACAGATGACTATAATCAAATTCATTGTGTTAAAATGTATTTATTAAGATTTTATTGTTCTACCAAATATAATTAGCGAAATATTTGCATTATTTAGTACACACATTTCATTAATTTAATATTTAAAATATTTATTTGAATATTTTAAACACTTTATTTTAAAATATTTTAATAGACATTTGTTTAAAAAAAAAAAAAAAAATATATATATATATATATATATTTTTTTTTATTTATTTATTTATTTATTTTTTTTAAACAAATGTCTATTAAAATATTTTAACAGCAAAACCTTGTGCTTGTGTGTATCAGGTAAATCCTACCTTTCTGTGGAGGAAGAGTCTCACCGAAAGCAGATCTGGTTGACCAATCGCAAACTGGTTTTGGTCCACAACATGATCGCAGATCAGGGCATCAAATCCTACAGGCTTGGCATGACATACTTTGCAGACTTGGTAAAAAATTAAAACACAAACACACACAAACACACACACACACACACACACACACACACACGCACAAAAACACAAAAACACACAAACAGCTCATTATAATAATAATCAAAATAATACGTGAGAATGTTGATGATGAATGTGTAGTGTATGTTTTTTATTATATTATTATTTTTATATAATATATAAAATTAATGCACTAATTCATTTAATTCTTATTTTTAGAATTCATCCCATATCTTCCATCTATCCTCTCTTAGAGCAATGAGGAATACAGACAGGTGGCGTTCCATGGCTGCCTGGGCTCCTTGAATAACACAAAGGCTCGTGGTGGTGCTACATTCTTCCGGCTGAAGGATGCCGTTGTGCTGCCCAATTCCGTGGACTGGAGGGACAAGGGCTACGTGACTGATGTTAAAGACCAGAAGATTTGTGGATCATGCTGGGCCTTCAGTGCAGTAAGACTGAATTTTTGCCTTTATAAACAGATCTTAAATGAAAATGTTTATTGAATCCATATAGTCCAGTTCAGCATTCTTAACCTTTCTTGCTCTTATGTCCCTCAGACTGGTTCCCTGGAGGGTCAGACATACAAGAAGACGGGGAAACTGGTGTCCCTAAGTGAGCAGCAGCTGGTGGACTGCTCTGGTGCTTTTGGGAACATGGGCTGTGGTGGTGGACTGATGGACCAGTCCTTCCAATACATTGAAGCCAATGGGGGTCTGGATACAGAGGAGTCCTACCCGTATGAAGCCATTGTGAGTCCTAATGATGTTTGAATAATAAATCAGCTTCAGCTGATTTTTGAAAACAATCTGAATAATTTTTGCTCATCAATATTCTCCACGCAGGATGATCAGTGCCGTTATAACCCGAGCACTGTGGGTGCCACCTGCACAGGATATGTTGATGTTGCCAGTGGGGATGAAAGTGCACTACAGGAGGCTGTTGCCACAATCGGCCCTGTATCTGTTGCCATCGATGCTGGGCACAGCAGCTTTCAGCTCTATGAATCAGGTAAGTGTCTTCACCTGTTTTTTAGGTGCTAGATTTTAAATGTAACATTTGTATTCATTATTTTTCAGCTTTTAATTACAATTTTGCTGGCTAATTTAATAAATAATGTTCCTAGGTATCTACGACGAGCCTGCATGCAGCAGCTCTGACTTAGATCATGGCGTCCTCGCTGTTGGATATGGAAGTTTGGGTGGAGAGGACTACTGGATCGTCAAGAACAGGTTAAGAAAAAAGAACAAGATGATAAAACTATATATTAAAATATAAAATAGAACACAGATGAATAGAGACAATTAACAACTAAATGCCCCAAACTGCTGTGATTTTAGCTGGGGTCTGGGATGGGGTGAAAATGGCTACATCATGATGTCCAGGAACAAGAACAACCAATGTGGCATCGCTACTGCAGCCAGTTACCCTCTGGTCTAATGGGTGAGCTCATCATATGATTTCATGACTTTAGCAGTTAATTTTAGCTAATTTACCTAAAGATACATGCTTATTCAAACATTTAAAATATAGGCTTAAATGTTATAAATCAATCTCATGGTTTACTTTTCAGTTAAGAATTAAATTATTTTCTTATCTTCTACAGGAAAGGTCAGTGTGGACATCCATGGTTGGGAGAAAGAAAATGTGGACCGTTTGAATGATTCTACAATAATACCTCTTAATCATACTTTCCTTTTAATTTAAATGTAAAACATTTAAATAAACTGACCTCAGCTGTTGTTTTTATTTTCAAATCCCCCGACAACAAAAACACTGTTGCTGTGAAGTATGGGAATAAAAATGTCTGAAAATTAACATGTGGCGTATATTTTATCATCAAAAATAAGAATTCAAAATCCTTGCAGATTATTTCTTTTTCATAATTCATAATCACCACAATGTTCTGTATAGCATATTTTAAAAGACAACAAAATGCCAGTGTGGTAGATGTCTGTGTTTGCTTGTTTTAACTAAACAGTTCTTGAATCCAAATCGTATGACTTTTATTTTTAATCATGGAACCAATTCTCCATCTGCTAAAAGGCACTAAATACACATTTTTGAACGCTAGTGTCTTGTTTGTTTTAACTAAAAAGTTCTTTAAAACTGTCAGGAATCCAAATCGTGAAACCAAGTTTCCATTGTGAGATGCCTGAGAATCTGCTGGAAGCTTCCACTTGAAATTTAAGATAATTGGATCGCATGCGTATGTTATTAATTTCAAGAGAGAGAAGGTCACTTAGACCTCTATTCTTTCCCATCTGTCAGTGATTGAAAGAATTCAAGAAAATACAATAATTGAAAGTAAAACATTACAGCTCAGAGGCTGTTTTTTATTAAAATAAACAGATTTAAATAGACCCTGTGATATGACTTCGAAGGATTTCTGCATACATTCATTATTTATTGATTGCTATAATTAGTGGTTTTTATTCATCCTCAAAGATAGAGTGTGCTCATGTGTTCAAAGATACACATCAGTGCATCTGTTCAGTACTTCAGTTTGTGTTTATAGAAAATATCAGAGGTCATGGGTTCTTTTATTTGGATTGTATCCCACACAGACGTTATAAGAGAACTGGTTCATGTGCAATTTCATTCACAATTGGAAAGCATTAGAAATGTATCTATCATTATTATACATAATGTAGAATTAATTGTAGGTTTTTTTATTCCTTTAAACGTGAAAGTTTTGAAGTGTATAATAGGTTGCTTGACTTTTTGAATTTGAATTTTGTGTATTTTTAAAGCCAGTTTAACAAAGCATACCCTACAATAACAATAATACATCAATATTTATACAAAGAAAAAGATTTTTCCAAATTACAATAAAAATAATTATGAAATTAAAATGAAATTAAAAGGCTTGATGGTATGAAGTTTTCTACTAAAATCTTGATTTTTCTACTTCTTTTTCATTTTTCTTTTTCTTTTAAAGAAACTTCTTTTCTAAATAGACGTTCTTTCTCATTTCTCTGGCTCATTGTGAGATATAGAAATAAACTAAACATATTTTTTCACAGGTGTCAGTCATAAATCACTGGTCTTGTTGACATGTTCATGCCTTTTGTCTTGCTCATTCTTCAGTCAGTGGTATGTCTCTTATATACATCCATAAGAAAAATAGGCCACATGACAGTTTCTCGGAAAACGAAAGAGACATGTATGTTTTTGCACAAAGAAATTGATCTGAATGCATGATCACTGGTCTTTCAGAAACAATAAACCTATACTTAACACAATGCCCAAAACCACAGGCAGAGAACCACAGACACGTTCACTTTATGTTGGTCATGTTTTGTTCTTTTTTATTTCTGGTTTTGTTCATTTTGTGTTACATTTTATTTAGGTCTGAACTCTGGAGTTAACTTAAGCCTGATGAAATAAATTAAGGAAAAGTGAAAGCCAATTTAAATGCAGTTTATAGTTTTGGCCACTGGATGGCGAGAATGTGCTAAACTTGCAGAAACGTTGTAACTTGCTGTTGCTAAGTTATGGTTTTATGGTGAGTTTTTGCTTCTGTACTGTAATCTGGACCCTAATATTAGCATGCAAATTTGAAAAAAAGAGTCCTTTTTCATTATTATTAACAAGTGAAATAAATAATGGATTTCTATCCAGGAAAAACATATATAATGCATCGACTTTTGCCTTGACTATCTAGTTTAGTCCAACGTTTGACAATATTTAAATGCTATAAACTGAAGTGCTCCCGAGAAGCAGTTAGAAGATTGATGATAGTGTCTCGTTAGAGTACCACATGCAATAATAATGATGATGATCCCCTCTCTTCTGTTGATAACCATAGGAAGTGGCGATGGATCAAACACAGAAAAAGAGACTAAACAACTTTCTGTAATGTAGCTGTCCTTGATATACAGGTTCAGAGTCATTCAGCCTCAAACTGGTGTTCTTAGTATTTGTGCGGGAATGAAAAACTGCAGCACCCATGCCAAGATTATTGTGGGATTAACACCCACTGACACTGACTCACTCTTGGATCAAAAACACACACGTGCATTTGTTTTTCTGTCATGGTGGGGACTCACTATTGATTTATTTTGTTTGATGTTGAGCTAATGATAATGATACTGCCAAAAATCAAGGAAGACAACCAGCAAGCAGGAGTGGTATTTACTAGGAAGAGGGTTATTTCATGGTTTATGTCACAGCTATGCATCATGTGTATTTGGAGTAGAAATTATATTTCCTTTTTAACGATTCATGCTATTAATTTAAATTTAAATTACTGAATTATTAGGATTTTTTAAATGCAACCATATTGAATTCACTGAATTTTGCAGGCCTTCATAATGCTAAATAAATCTCTGAATGAAGAAGAATTTGCATCATGAAACCTTGTACATATACAGTTTACACAGCTTTGATTTACTCCATTCATCCTCTATTATTTTCTCCATCTCTCTTTCCTTCCTTCCTCTTTTCTTCTCTGTGAATCTCATCATCACCACAGCTGCTGGTTAATGAGACTCTCATCACTCATTTTTAGTGGTTTTTGTCATGAAAATGATGTTTCTTCTTCTGCAAAAATACTGAGCCAAAGTTGTTGTAGTGAGTGAAAAAAAGAAAAGATTAATGACCCAAACTAATGTGGGTGGGCAGGAAGGATTTTCTGTATCTGTAGCTACACTGAGACAGTAATCTAGAACTGAAGGTTAGTTCAGCCCCCAAATATGCAACAGAATAAATTCCATTAATTGTTTTAAAACTAATTATGAGCTGGAAAATATTTACTTTTCATTAAACTTATCTGCATGTATGAGATCAGCATTTTTTTTCTACTTTTCATTTAGTTTCCTCCCCCTTGCTGTTAAAACTAATTCTGTAAAGGACTGAATAAAATACAATAGAATAATAAAATAGAATAATATAAGACACAATTACCAGTCACAATGTCACGGGTTATGCTACTGTGAGGAGCACGAAGCGATGGAGACATAGGAGATTTCAAACATACAAACTTTTAATCATATCCAAGGGAGCAGGAAAACACATGTAGCAAG
This sequence comes from Carassius carassius, assembly GCF_963082965.1. Taxonomy (NCBI): domain Eukaryota; kingdom Metazoa; phylum Chordata; class Actinopteri; order Cypriniformes; family Cyprinidae; genus Carassius; species Carassius carassius. The sequence continues at coordinate 12,632,471 of NC_081785.1, forward strand.
GGGTAGACATGAACAATTCCAGACAAGGGAGAACAGAATGGACTCGAACTCAAATAGGGTGGATAACGAGGGGCAGACTGGTGAGGAGGATTACTAATAAAGAGAAACACCTGGGACTAAAAGAACTAAATGTGGACAGGAACTGGAAACATGACCAAATAACAACAAACAGGAACAAAATGGGAACATACATTGGACACACAAGGCCATTATCATAAAATAAATGAATACATTAATACATACGTTCCATTAAGCACTGCAAATAATATGACTGAATTAAAACAAATTGAGGATTATAGAACTATTGATTTAAATATATAGAAGCAATATGATTTTTTATTGCAAAATATGGATATTATGCATATAAATATCTAAGTAGTGTGAGAGCATATAGGGAAACTGAACATCATTCACAGTGGTTCATGTGAGTGGGCAAACGCTAAAATGTTCTTGTGGTGCAATTTGCTTGTTGCAGTTCTCTATTTGGTCAAGTCTTTTTTTTTTTTTTTTAAATAATCAGGAATCAGTTCATCAGTTCCGCTGTTGGACATGATTATTAGAAATCATATTCCATTAATTAACAACCTCATAGCTCACAGTAACTGACTGTTTCAGTTCCAGAGTATTATTACAGAGCTGTGTAATATGATTTTAATTTGGCCTTTAAAAAAAGACAGAAATATTGTCATATTTAGTAAATGTGAATGTAAACCAATAAGGTTCATGGACATATATAAGTGCACAACATGAGACTGATTGACTGATGTTCCCATAACAATGAAGTGGGAGTTTGATGTGAACATAGTCAAATGTAGATGAATTAAGACTATAAAGACTATAAAGAGAGTAATTATTTGTCTCCTTACTTCTCATTATTGACTGAGACCAAGACCATGATGAGGCTCTTTCACTCAGTAAATAAATCAGATAAACAGCAAAAACTGGGGCAGTCAGCACGACTCCCTATTACAGCTTGTAATCCCAATTATACCTCCTTCTAAACAAATACACACAGCTGTTAGTCAGAAAAGGACCCATCCCTGCTGTGCCCACAGACTGCCAGAGTTGCCTGACGACGCTTATGGTTAATTACTGGGCAAATATGTAAAGTTCTGCCCACATGGCTTAAAGACAGAGGCTTTGCATTGTTCTCAAATAGAGCTGAAGTGAATGAAGATCAATGGTGCATGTGATTGTCAGAACAGAAACTTCACAGCATGTTTCTTGAGTGGAAAAACAGTGTCAGTCAGAACAGACGACATTGTCAGAGCACAATTTAATACACAGCATCGGTTCAGTTTAAGAACCAGTAAAATATTAAATTTGCCATGTAGTGGAAGAAGTGAAAGATCTATTCCTGTATTTTGTGACATACATGCAAATGAAACATACTATAGAAAAGAAAAAAGCAGAATTATTTTTCCAGTTATTGTCTGTTGATTGGATGGAGGAAGATGTGAATTTTAACTTGCAGTTGATTGTATAAAAGGGCAATGTTTATGCGAGTTAGGTTTACGTCACCAGAGAGGAGACATTTTGATAAAATATTAAAATTAAACATGCATGAAAAATCATATCATATGATAACATGCATTTAGATGAATTCATTTCATGCTAATCTGATTTTGATAACACTTTAGAATAGGAAACACTTATTCACTATTAACTATGACTTTTTCCTCAACAAATTCCTAATTTGCTGCTTATAAATAGTTAGTAAGGTAGATGTTAAGTTTAGGTATTGGGTAGGATTAGGGATATAGAATACGGTCATGTCGATAAGGCATTAATATGTGCTTAATACTAATAAATGGCTAATATTCTAGTAATATGCAAGAAATCCTAAAAAAAAGTGTTACCCTGATTTTCAGTTTGTATCCTTTTGTTTGGTGGCATTCTAAATGCAGAAGAATATCAATTACGAATAAACCAATAAATAAATGAATTACTTAAGTTTCCCTTCAAGCTGTTATGGGGCTAGTAGTCTTACGAGCACATCACACACAAACTTAACATTTTTGGCTTCATTCAGTTGTTGATGACAGGCTCCATTGTGATTCGTTTTGATCATCTATTATGAAAGATTAAACAAAAAGAATTCAAACAAGAGCCAAGAAAATACATCCTCTCATCCTTGATCTGCCTTTGATACATTTTCTGTCATCTTTTCATTTTTTCCACCAGCTCTTTTAATTCTGCAGGCTAACTGTCATGTAGAATTTTGTCATCAAGCTTATATTTTTCTCTCATCATCTTTTCTGCAAACTTTTTTTTTTGACAGTCAGCCTCATTCTATTTTTACCCAAACAGCAGATGCCCCCATTGTGTGTGTGAAGTAAAGTTCAGTATAGTAGCTACGGTCAAGCTATCTTTTTGAAAAAGCAGTTAGCTAAACAAGCTACCAACAAAAAGTAATTAAAACTTCCTAATGGCATCTATTTAAATCACGCAAATACAACTATTAAAACTAAAGAAGCATAATTATAGAACTATAGTAAGTAACAGCAACATATTTGGCTAAATATTAATTTCTGTGTAGGTTACAGCATTTTAGCACACTAGATTGTTGTAAGCTATTTTCAGTACATATTTATTAATTATGCTAATGATGACATTTATGCCACACGCTCTGTAACCGTACCCTAGCATAGGCTGATGCATACTTTGTGCTATGTTGGCTCTGCTAATTTATCTAGCTATTCCTTAACACTAATATGAATGTTTCCTTGAGATAGTTACAAAACCCTTAATATATCACAACACCATGATTCTTTTCATGCTAAATGATGTCAGTAAAGCATGCTAAAATCAGAAGAAAAATATGACTTAAAACTGACGTAACCTGGTACGTGTGTGTTGTGGTAGTGTGTGTGCATTCATCTGGCTTGGTCTGCTCTAATGGGCATTCAGTGGAGATCAGACTGACATATAATCAATGAGTATACCACACACACTTGGCTGATCCTGCTTACTGAGCTCACCACAGCACTGAAGTTACCGGTCTACATCACAACATTTCTCAAGGACTTCATTATTTCTTTAAATGTACTGTACTTTTTTCATTTGTTGTGGATTCTGTTTATGGAGTGTGTGAATGAGCATTTATGTATTGATATGTTATCAGCAGAGGGCACTGTTAAAACACTGTAGCGCAAGCATTTAAACCAGACTGACACACTCACACACAATTAAATTCATACAAGTATGAACACACACACACACACACACACACACACACACACACACACACACACACACACACACACACACACACACACACACACACACAAATGCTGTCAGGTTGTAGAAATGTTAGACTCTTCTGTAACTGCCACAGTCTGCTGTTTCAGTGCACATATAAAACACAGGGCAGATTATGCTAGCAGGAGCACTTCAGAGAGAAAGTTACAGCAAGCAGGGCCAGAGACAGTGACCTCTTTCCCCTGTCTCAGTGTGTAGAGAGCTTTCAAAGGCTGGATCGCATTGGTAATCTCAGTTTAAATACACAAATCCCCAGCCTTAATCCAATCAAAACTAATACTCACTCCCACACTCACATATAGAGATCCTCAGCCAGTGTTGTTTAGTCCTGTCCTTACGGGATTTAATCCAGATTACCAGACATAAAGTCAAGAGTTTTAATCTGAATACCATCATCTGCCTCTTTCAAATACACATGCAAACACACTCCTCTTGGGGGTGCTACAAACCAGATGTTTTGGATTATTTTACATTGTGACAAGATCAGATACATTATGAGAGGAGATGTGTGTGTGTGTGTGTGTATGTGTTTATACATGTGTTTCTGTACTTGTGGGGACTTAAACCTGATACACACCAACTCATGGGGACTTGTGTCACCGTGGAGACCTAAATTGAGGTCCCCATGGGTACAGAAGCTTATAAACCATACAGAATTATTATTATTTGTACATTTTTTTGAGATTGTAAAAAAGTTTTCTGTGCGGTGTAGGTTTATGTGTAGGGCGATAGAAAAACTGTTTTTACAGTATAAAAACCATTACGCCTACTGGGAGTCCCCACAAGGATAGTGAACCAGAAGTGTGTGTGTTTGTGTGTGAGAGAGAAATCATAATTTTCAATATGCCATCTGGAGTCCCTGTTTTGAGGTTAAAAAAAGCCAATTGTCTAAGCAGTCTATGGTATTACAGTTGTTCGATGTTATGATTTAAAATATGTTATTTTAATTTAATCTTGAATTTCAAAGATTTTGGCATTTCCCCTTTCAGGTAGATATGAGCTGTACTTGCATGAATATAAATAGTATAAATCACTATAAAATGAACTGACTTGCCTTTTAAAGGCAAAATTCAATGACTGGTTTTGGTCCCTTGGTCTTGAGAATCCTTTTGAGAGCCGTTCTTCTCTTTTTCATGAGTTCACATTTTTATTTAATAGGCTTGTGTGAGATGAAGGTCTAGGGCTAAATACCCCCATGGACTGCTGAATCCATGAAGACTAAAATATTAATATATAAATAGAAATCAATAGAAAATTGCTCTGTGGGCCGTGTTTGGCCCATATGTTTGACACCCCTGGCCTAAACTTTAAAAGCAATGTAAGTCAGGTTTTTGTTTAGGGGAGTGTGTTACCCACCATAGAGGAGATAGAATGATTAAAGGCCCGTTCACACCAAGCACGATAACTATAAAGATAACGATAAAGATATAGTTCTAAAAATCGTTCTCAATATTAAAGAATATCAGAGTCCACACTACAACTATAACGATAAAGGCACAGAGAAACGGTATCGTTGGAATCATTTTCATAACGATTTTTTTCCAGCTGATGAACGATACAAACGTTGATATCCAATCAGAATCCACTCTGCTATAACGAGCTCGAGGATTTAAAGCGGCAGACACACATGCGCTCAGAATAAACAGACGTTATCGTTCGCTGGTGTGGACGCTAATATCGTTATCTTTATAGTTATCTTTATAGTTATCGTTCTTGTTGTGAACGGGGCTTAATTGGTCTCTATGATGAATCATTGCCACCCTCTTCATACATTTAGCTCAAGATTAATTCAACCCCGCTGTCACAGTGAGTGATTTAGAAAGTCGTTTTTACCAACTGCTGTTGGAACTGTACAATCAGTGCTATACAAGATGTTAAGATGTTATACTGTATTATAGAATCACTCTGTTGTGTGTAATCATAATGCTTTGTGAAATTGATACAGGGAAATACTTGTTGGAGAATGTTTTTAATTTTATTTATTACTTATTATTGATTATTGTGTGCTGTGACATGTAATTCTGCCTTTTGGGATTAATAATATTTGTCCAATCCAAGTCACTTTAGATAAAATCATCTTCCAAATGCCTAAATGTGAATGAGATGTACTTGGAGTGGTGGTGGGATGCTGGAAACAACGTCAGTATTGCTGTGACACAGAAGTTAATATCAAGTAACTTATGTTTCAGATAGAATCTGGCCAGTTACTTAGTTCTACTTCTCTGCCAACAGAAATAGTTCCAAAAGAAGCCAAAGCATCAAATGTTATGTGTTGCCAAGCAACGCTAGAATAGAGAACGCCAGAGAAAATACAGACTCTCAGAATTTCAAAACACTTGCTCTTTGCTCCAGACAAAATCAACTCTGCTCCTACTCTGTAATGATTTGTTGCTTAAATATATTGTATTAACACCACCGTTCAGATTTGTTTTTGATAGAAGTATCTTTTGCTCACCAAGGTTGCATTTATATATAATATTATCACAATTTCAAATAACTGTTTTATTTGAATATATTTTAAAATGTAATTTATTCCTGTAATAAAGTAGAATTTTCATCAGCTGTTGGTAACAGAAGACAAAACTATGAAATACACTCAGCAAATGCATATACCATGCACAACACCGTTGCCAGACACTGGTCAAATTCTTCTCAGATAGATGGTAAATATAATTTCCTCCGCTAAATTAGAGGGAATGAGACATGCCTGGTCCAAGCTCACAGCCCCTGCTTGCTGTCGCCCGGCTTTCCCGTGTCTTTTTGATTTGGTGCAAATTAGGCTGAAAATGAAATATTAACCTCCCGAGAAGTGGGAAGATTCCTTAATACGCTTTGATCCTTTTTTGGTGCACGTCTCTCCATGCTAGCCTCATCAAAACAGCATTTAATTGGAGCACTTAAATGAAATCAACTACTGAGAGCACAAAGAGAAGACTTTTAGTTAAACAGGAAGATGTCTTTAGCACACACTCATCTTATTAACAGGAAAAAATGAAAAGGGTGTGCATTCTGGCTAAAGTGAAATTTATTATAGTTATTATATGCAAATGATTTGTGCCTCATATGTCACAGCATTGTACATTGTCTGACCCTGTGTGAAAAGCAGGCAGATATCTACTGTTTCTAATTTCCCCCTGACAATCCAAGTTCACTATTCACTCCCTCTTCCCTGAACCCGCTTTGACCCATCTCCTTTTCTTTCTGTCTTTCCCCTCGGCGCCTGTTCTTATACAGACCTTTGTGCTTCAAACAGACAGAGAGATTCACCAAATCCTCCCCTCGTTTCTTTAGGCTTGTGTCACAGAACTCCCTCAGGCAGGACTTGACCTTATGACCTTTGGCTGCTAATGAAAGGTCTCAGCCCAGCACTGTGTCTGAAGTCTCAGCGTCACCTCCACCTGTCTCATCCTTAGACAAGCCTGCTGTGTTTGTTCCAGCAGGTTTGGCTATTGACCACTTATTGATCTGACATTGGGACTAATCTATCTGAGTCACTAGCCGCAGGGTTTCATTTAGTTTTGTTTGTGTATGTTTTCTTGGCTCTCAAAGCCGTGATTCTCATTTACTTCCATTATATGACTGACACACAACTAGAAATCATTGGTTAAGTTGTATTTACAACACAGTTCCAGAACAGTTTAAGCCAAATATTCAGATGTGTGCATCTTATTTTATGGAGGAGTGTTTCTTGATCCTGGGAGAGAAGACTACAATGCCGGCTGTTCTGACTCACAGTCTGTAAGTACGTTTACATATTTAAAGGATTTGCCACTGATGATTCATGTTTTCAGCAGTGTAGAGTAGAGTTTGATGTTTCTCCGATTACAAATGCAGACATTGTTTTATGTTTAAAAGACAGTATACATCATTTAATCAGTAATTATGTCCCCACTGGACGCTACAAATACCTAGTTTATAATGGGTTTTATTGTTTTTGTTTTGGCACGCCGGTATTCTGACCGGGACATGGCATGACAGTAAAGGGCGTAACATTTCCGTCACACGCTTGAGGCATTTGGCCAATCACAATGCACTGGATAGCTGGCCAATCAGAGCACACCTCACTTTTCAGACCGATGAGCTTTGTACAAAACGATGCGTTTCAGAAGGCGGGGCATAGAGGAAAAACAATAATCTACAGTATGTGGAAAATAATGTGTTTTTTGAACCTTAAACCGCACAAACACATTTCATTACACCAAATACACAAAATAATGCTATTTTTAGCAACATCATATGACCAGTTTATATATGTTGTTTTGTAGAAAATAATACAGTCATAAAGGTTTAGAAAGACAGGAGGGTGAATAAAAGATGACCACTTTTCTATTTTTGGGTCATTGATGTATGGAGAAAGCAAATGTAATGACAGCTAGCATCCTATATTTGGCTATAGGATCTCCGTATTGTGTCTTACTTATGGCCTTCACCTTCTCTAGTATTATATTTTAATTTACAATTTTCTGTTTAAAGTGGTATACAATAAAGTACACCTCTGGTGTGCCTCGCATTGCTAAACATCTGAACCTGTACATCGTCTTTCATTTGCCTGCCCATCCTGCATTTATCCATGCGGACACAGTTCTTTCAGTTACAGGAGAGCCTGTCAATTAACCGCCATGGTGATGAATGACATGCTAGTTCAGTGATAGGCTGTGCTGTATTGCCAGTGCAATTAGGTGGACTCTTGGGTGCCTGAGTAAAAAGCTGCATAGCTTCACACTGAGGTAAGGTGTAGCACAGTGCTCTTAACATTCATGGCATTAGGCAGATGTTAAAATAAAAAGAACGGCAGTACAGGTCTAACATATGAGCTGAGCATACATGAGGACCCATGAGTGTGTGTGGACAGGTGTTCACTGTTGGCTCTCTCTTACTAATTCACTGCTAATTAATGGACTGTGTAATGAGATCATAAACTGATGTGTCAACAGACAGGAGTGTAGAGGGGTGGATGTGTTACAGTGCTCTTCCAGTATCTCAACAGCAGATAAATGTCAACGAGTTACTGCTAGACTGATCACAATGGTGTGTGCCAGACCTCATTTTGCATTTAATTTTTCTCAGTCCAGTTTAGATTCATGTTGCATGTAACATATAGGCCTATATTTCTGTGGTAAAGACATATAAGGCCTTTTGCGTTCTTCTATTTATTTATTTTTTGACTTGTAAATAATAACTGTTTAATATCATTGAGATTACTATAATGCTTTTTAAATATTTTGGATTAGTTTTTATGGTAACACTTTACAATATGGTTCTATTAGTTAATGTTAGTTAATGTATTAACTAACATGACCAAACAATGAACAATACTTTAATTACATTTATTAATCTTTGTTAATGTTAGTTAATGAAAATATAGTTGTTTATTCTTAATTCACAGTGCATTAACTAATGTTAACAAGCACAACTTTTAATTTTAATAATGTATCAGTAAATGTTGAAATTGACATGAACTAAGATTAATAAATGCTGTAGAAGTATTGTTCATGCTTAGTTCATGTTAAATAAAGTAGTAGTAAACTAACATTAACTACTGAACCTTATTATAAAGTGTAACAGTTTTATATTCCATTTTAATTTTTATTTAAATTAATTTTGCTTCAGTTTTTTAGTCCTTTTACTTTTGTCATTAATTTAGTCTTTTTAATTTTTTTTTTATATCATTTAAGGTTTATTTTATGTGAAGTTATGATTTTTTTAATGGTTTTCGTTTTTGTTTTTAAATGATCATTTGCTCACGTTATTCAAACTGTGTTGCATAACTAATAAAGTTTGCGTGCATAATTCTTTTGGTATTAAATGAGGGAAACCTGTTTTATCTATATTTGCATGCCAGCGGAGTTAAAACATTTCAGTCCTCTGGAGTGCTGAACATCAGTCTCACACTACTTTCCCAGCCTTCCGTTCACCTGTATCTTCATTATTTTACTATTTTTGTCTTCTGTCTTCCCAGGCACTATGGATTTCTGCTCATTAAACATAGGTGTATTCAAGTCATATAAAACATGCATGCAGGCAGGACTACCAAAAGATTACCACTATCACGCAGTTGCTAAAACTACCACTCAGCAAAATGATTCCATTGCATGTGGGTCAACTCAGAATCACAGTCTGAGCGAAAACTGTTGATTCAGTATTCAGATTCTCCATTGCTGGATTCAGTAATCCATCATTTGAAAATCAGACCACACCGATTGCTCTATATGTTTTTGATTAAGAACCGTCTCATATGAATCATTTGTTCATTCCTCAGATTTAAGTAACATTTATACTTGTATTACTTAAGTGGGTTATATATATATTATATATATATATATATATATATATACATATATATATATATATATATAGTTTTTAGTAATATTTTTTATTGGTTTTTATTTTTATGTACGTTTTAGTAATTTTGCTGTGTTTTGTAATTTTTACTAGTTTTTTATTTTTATTTTTTATGTATCTTAATAGTTTTGATTATTTTAGTTATTTTATTATGTCAAGTTAATCAAAATAAAAATTTGAAATATTTCCTTGGCAACTAGCTGAAATAAAAAAAATTGTTTCAGTTAACAGTTATTTAAAGTAACAGATATTACTATTTTTAATGGGATTAAGGTGAATTTTAGTAGTTGTGTTGCATGTTGTATTTGCCTACATTCAGTGAGGACAACTCAATAAAAATATGTTTTTATTATCTTGCTTTTATTGCATAGCATTCACAGACTGTCATCTTATATTTACAATTAACATTTGATTTATTTTTAACTGAAAATCCAGCAGGAAACATGGCAACACCCTCAAACAATCTGCAACCATATATTTAAGTGATCGTTCCAAGTTAATGAAGTGAGGTAAAGAGGTAGAGGTGGATGCTCCATATACCTGTTCATCTGAGTTTGATTCAGCTTGGTTAAATGTTTCTGTTCACTCACACACTGACCAGTCTGTCACCTTATCTCCAACAGGGTCCATAAGAGCTCATCTTACGCTGTCAGAATGGCCCACTAATGTGCATTTACACACACACAAAATCATGTCTGTAGAGGTGTGGAGCTGACAAGTGTCAAAACAACAGGCTGGCAGGGCATCACTCTAGAGAATAACACATTTATGCCATTGTCTCTTTTTCTCTGTCTCACTTACACACAAAAACACACACACAGATAAAACATTTCTATTGATAGTAGTACACCTCTTGCCCTCTTGTTTACAGCATATGTTTTCAAAGCACTTACCATGACTTATATCTGCTACACTGAAGAACAAGTACAAAAATCGATTAAGTCGTTCACATACACTCCCAGATACACACAGACACATAGGTAGCCTATAAAACACATACTAGCATTGAACTGTTAAGATATTTAGATATAAATTAAGATCTTTTTGAGTCCCTTTAGCCTTTTCCTGATGTGGATGTCTTTTTATAGTCTTCCACGAACATTTTCAGAATTTTTGAAAAACTAGCAGGTGCTGGAACCAGTTTTTTTTTTTTTTTTTGCTAATTTTATTATGTTTTTTTTATGCAATCTTACACAATCTTTGGCGAATTGGTGGCTAATTCGTATGATCTTATTCATACAGTATGTTTTCACACAATTCACTTGTGTTATAGATCTACTGTGTTACAGATGGGCCTTCAGGCTTGCATTTTTAAAAAAAAAAATCTGCACCTCGTAAAATAGTTATGTTTTCTCATGAGATCAGGTTTTTTCAACATGCAAAATGGAAGCTCGTTATACACACACAGACTTACTACATCCAGGGGCGGACTGGCCATCGGGAGCACCGGGACATTTCCCGGTGGCCTGATGGTCATTCTGCCCTGCCGGCTGCCGCTGTACGTACAGTCGATCAGGCTGACGTTGGTAAGCTGGTATGCAACTGCGAATTAACTGACGGACTTATGAATCTACGAATCAGGCGATCTCGGAGTGAAAATGACACCACCACATGACCCAGTGGCGGACTGGGACAGTAAATCAGGCCGGGAATTTGACTCCACCCCAGGCCACCTCTGTTGCTGCAGTCACCACCACCCAATTCATGTGTCCACCAGACTGCTAAACTCTTTGGTTCTTTCAGTTTTTTGAATTGGGTTATATTTAAAAAATAAATCAAAATCCTTAGACTGTGGACGGGCAAAATAATCAAATGAACTATCAAGAAGTATCAAGCCATTCACTGTCTCTATCATCTTTCCCTTAATCCCCCTCTCTCTCACTCTGCACATTGAGTTTATCTGCAATATGAAATAAGCACTTTCAATGATCTATATTAATTATGCAGCCATCAGTTGTATGTCCCAATGATCACAGTCCTACTACCGATGACCTTATAAATAATAAAAGCACATATTTTTAAGAGTATAGCTAGCATGTTTAGTTTTGCTAACAGCTTAAACTATACCTGAAGGATCCTGCCCAGACTCAAAAGCTGAACTGTCCACCCTCTCTTGTTCAACAGCAGGAGTACTGTGTTTATTTTTTATTATTATTATTTTTTTAAATAGATTTTATCTATTGTAAGTCGCTTTGAATGAAAGCGTCCGTCTGCCAAATGATTACGTAAATATTAGGGTGGAACAGTTCAATTTTTTCACAGTTCGGTTTGTTTCACGGTTTTAGAGTCACGGTTTCGGTATCGTTGTATGTGCTATGTTTATGGAAAAACTATACTGTCAATATATATATATATATATATATATATATATATATATATATATATATATATATATATATATATATATATATTATCATATTATTAAGAATATTCTAACTACAAGCAACAGCACAAATAAATACAATAGAGTAAAGATACAAATAAAATAAACTGAGTTTCAGGTTTTTTTTTAGGTAGGTCTTGCATTAGTTTTTAGGTAAAGAAATTAAATAAAGTAATCAAATGTAAAACAGCATTGCATTTTGGACTATGAATTAAAGATTATTATTTTTTAAAGTTAAAAAAGCTTTTTAATCAAGAGCAGTGAGTGATTTCTTTGTTAGAGTTTCTTTGATAGAGCCGTAAAAGCAAAGGAGGAGCAGAGACGGAACGTATAAAAATGAGAAAAGTCCTATCCACAGACGCAGCAAGTTACTGCAAAATCCCAGCCATGTTCGCCAGTAAGGGAGCAGGTCGGTCAGAATTACATTTATATTTACTAGGGATGGGACGGTTCACTGAAAAAAAAAAACGTTCAGTTCTCCACACAAGGTTCGGCATGCGCTGGGACCGCTGTTCAACTTAAATCTGACAAAGCATGTAATATGGTTTACTATAAATAAAATGAAAAACAAACTAATATCAACTATCAACTAATATATGTTTCTGCTGATGGAAGCGCATTCTGGATTCCCAGACATTACAACAGCGATGAGAAAAAGAAACCTGGACAAATCATTCACTCTTGTTCAATACTAATACGAACACTGTATCAGTGCATTCTCTTAAAGTGACAGTCTTTATATTAATCGAACAGCAACAAAGAAATCACTCACTGCTCTTGATTAAAAATCTTTTTTAACTTTAAAAAATAATAATCATTAATTCATAGTCCAAAATGCAATGCTGTTTTACATTTGATTACTTTATTTAATTTCTGTACCTAAAAACTAATGCAAGACCTACCTAAAAAACCCTGAAACTCAGTTTATTTTATTTGTATCTTTACTCTATTGTATTTATTTGTGCTGTTGCTTGTAGTTAGAATATTCTTAATAATATGATAATATATATATATATATATATATATATATATATATATATATATATTGACAGTATAGTTTTTCCATAAACATAGCACATACAACAGTACCGAAACCGTGACTCTAAAACCGTGAAACAAACCGAACTGTGAAAAAGTTGAACTGTTCCACCCTTATATTTACGTAATCATTTGGCAGACGGACGCTTTCATTCAAAGCGACTTACAATAGATAAAATCTATTTAAAAAAATAATAATAATAAAAAATAAACACAGTACTCCTGCTGTTGAACAAGAGAGGGTGGACAGTTCAGCTTTTGAGTCTGGGCAGGATCCTTCAGGTATAGTTTAAGCTATTAGCAAAACTAAACATGCTAGCTATACTCTTAAAAATATGTGCTTTTATTATTTATAAGGTCATCAGTAGTAGGACTGAGATCATTGGGACATACAACTGATAGCTGCATAATTAATATAGATTATTGAAAGTGGTTATTTCATATTGCAGAGAAACTCAATGTGCAGAGTGAGAGAGAGGGGGATTAAGGGAAAGATGATAGAGACAGTGAATGCCTTGATACTTCTTGATAGTACATTTGATTATTTTGCCCGTCCACAGTCTAAGGATTTTGATTTATTTTTTTAAATATAACCCAATTCAAAAAACTGAAAGAACCAAAGAGTTTAGCAGTCTGGTGGACACATGAATTGGGTGGTGGTGACTGCAGCAACAGAGGTGGCCTGGGGTGGAGTCAAATTCCCGGCCTGATTTACTGTCCCAGTCCGCCACTAACTACATCTGCATTTGATCTGCACAACACTACACATTTGATGTAGTGTGCTAAACAGCTTTATGTCCTTTATGAAGAACAGTCTTCACCAAAGGAACAATTATAAACAGCTGCACATGAAGCGGTTACAAACAGCCTAAACATCTGACTAGCTAAACAAAGCAAAAATATTCATGCTAATATATCTCTCAACACAAAACCCAAGTTGCTATATTTTTATTCCATCTGTTTTATTGTGTTAGTATTTATAGCATATGTGACTACAGACACGCTGTGTATATCCCTTGTGAATTATCTGATGGCTTTGTATCACTAGCTTTCAGCTTGACTTATCTCTACCCCATAAAATCATATTAATCATCATAGCACTCCAATATCTGTCTCCTCTCTTTTCCTTTCCTTTCCTTTCCTTTCCTTTCCTTTCCTTTCCTTTCCTTTCCTTTCCTTTCCTTTCCTTTCCTTTCCTTTCCTTTCCTTTTCTTTCCTTTCCTTTCCTTTCCTTTCTTCTTCTCTTTTCCATACCTCTTCATCATATACTTCCCCTTCCTTTTCTCTGTCCCAATAAGCCCTTGTAGAATAATGTGTGTTAAGACCTAGACATCACTTCACTTTCATTAAGGAAGAGTGCTTCTCTTCTTTCTTTAATGAGTTTCTGGGGGACAACAGCTGCCCCAATGTGATGGCTGCTTTATGAATCTGATTTATGAGGCATTTACACAGGGAAAAAGGAGAGATGACAACAGAGAAGGTGAAGGAGAAAGACATAGAGAGAAAGTGAGACAGAAATGGAGAGAGAGAGAGCCATGTTGAATTCTCAGGGGTGATATAAAGAAGAAATGCTGTGATTAACTCCGATATCTGATCTGCTATTATTCTCTCCCATGAAAATCTAGACGTGAGGAAGTATAAATCCCCTTAACACACAGATGCACATACACACACACATACAGACGCACAATATCAGGCACAAATAACTCACCCCCATTAGCACTTTCAACCCACCAGCAGAGTTCCACTTGTGACACTGCAGGGATGTGTGTTTGTGCGTTGATAACTGACAGAAAATTAGGATTTTGAGCTGCTCTGTGTAATTTAAATGCACAAGAAGGGAGCATGAACGCTTGATATGATAGTATGAGATTGAGGGCATGTTCTTTTAGAGATGAAATCACAACTGAGATGTGAAGAGACTACAAGTCAGATGTTCACATTGTTTTTTTTTTTATGTACAATTTGAATGAAGTTTGGTTATGTTAATGGTTCTCGCCAGTGCAGACAGAACCCTGAAATAAAATTCTCTGACTGCTCTACTTAGGGGCCATTGACAAATAATGTGTTTTTGCATTTAAAATGCATTGTCATGTTCTTTTGTGTTCAGATGCCTGATGTTTGGAAATGTACAGCAGTCGTGTGAAACAGTTATGGGAGGTGATTATACCAAATCATTTTGAGGATGGGCATTGGCTCAGGCATTTTAAAATGATTAAAATGGTGTTGATAACATTGAATAAATTTCATGTGCATTTTTTAAATCTATGCACATCTTGGTGTTTCCATCAAGCATTTTTTAGACAATATCCCGAAATTCACATAAAAGTAGGTGGATGGAAACGTAGCTATTGATGAGTGCTGTGTTTTACAGATTTAAAAAAATAAATTATTGAGGGTTATCTGCTTTTTTCGAATGCTGTGTCATGCACAAGACACAGCAAAAAACACATTTATGTTCGTCTTGCCCATGTTTACATTGAAAAACTATGAAAAATCTACAGCATTAATCATACAGTTCAAGTGTAGTCTGATTCCCAAACAAATAACTCAAATGAATCTGTTATTGTTAATGAAACAAAATAAGAGACTTCATAAGTATTGTAGTTGCTGACTGGATGTTGCAATGCACATTAGGAGTTTTGTTAATAGTATCATTATTTAAAAAAATAAATGAATGAACATGTAACTACTTATTTTGGTTATATAGATCCAGTTAATGATTTAATTTATGTCACCTATAAAAAAGACATTGTCAGCGGGTGTGTAATTTACACTGTGCATGCAAATCAGTAATGAGCAAGTTAGAAAAAAATTCTGTGATTGTGACTCCTGTATATTTGTTGCTTTGATGTGCCATCTCTAAATAGGCAAATTAAACATAATGTAATTACCTCATATTATGAGATTGGTTGGGACGCTCCATACTGCGGGGGGACTGTGGGGGTGTTTCATTCACCAGTGCACTAATTCCTAAACACCCATTATAAAGCCGTTTAGTGCATGAGAATGAGCTGTCAAATATCACAGAGTTTTTCAAGTGTGGATTTATGCTGCTGTTTGGTGTCCATGGGGACTATCCTGCACTACCAGTATTGCGATAAACACAGACCTGGAGAGGAGTTAATAGGCCCATAAGTTTGGCTTATAGGTCTGGCGCTGTTTGTTCTATCAGATGGGGTGAAGTCCAATGAATTTATAAGCAGTTCATACTGTAGCCTGGGGGCCACTCCAGTTTCATGGCTACTCCTGCTGCTCAGCTGTTCAGTCTGACTGTATATCCAAAATTCATACAAATTCAGGTTTCGAACTGGCAGGTTTTCATTCAATTTTGTTTGTTCAAGTTGTTCTGCTTGTCTGATTGTTCTGTGAAATTATGCTCTTTGCCACACTCTCCTGTGAATTAGTTGTGAAGTGCTTTACTTTTGAGGAGTCAGGTGCAGAGGTTATGGAGGTCATCAAGTTGATACTAGCAATGAGTACTGATATATAGACAGTCTGCCATCATTCAACAGATCTTAAAGAAACAAATGACACTCCTGAACTTTAACCTTTGAAATTGGACTTTGAATCTTTTCTTCTTCTCTTATTGGTTGGTCAATACTTATTTAGTGTGAGGAAGGGGAGGAGTCTATCTTTCCTCAACTCACAGACCTTTATAGCAAAACACATTTTAATATATAATGTGTTTTTAATTGAAAGAAGAGAATGTAAAAATGTTAACAGTGCAAATATGACCAGATTAGCAAAAGAGAAATCAAACCCCTAAGACCTTAGTTCTTGTCTACTGTGCTGCAGCACCATGGACAGCGCCACTCTAAAGCAGCTTGGCTGGCTGGATGTCAACCAATCACAGCTGCAGTCTCTTGATGCTCATCAACGACAAGGACAAAAGGAGTGCTGACATCTGTGTCTGATGATTAGAAACAGAGGACACATGCCCATGCCAGATTCTCCTTTCACAGTGAGAGACTGGACCACCAGCATTTTGTCTCAATGCACTTGGATCTCTCGTTTCCTGTGATCGATCGTTACACATTTTCACATCTGCATTGCTGCTCAGCCTGACTGAACATGCAGTATTTTAAAGAAATATAGCAACAGTAGTTTCACATTCTAAAATAATCGATATATTGTTTAAAATTAAGACAAAACTGTAAAACAATAATGAAACACAGTCCATAACTGATGTGTTGAACTTCACCTGTGATTATTCTGCAAAGACACCTGTGAACTTGAGGAGCTACACATATATCCACTGAAAAATCACCTTGACAACAGTTGGGCAAATGTCCTTGCAAATATTTCAGAAAAGTTAGTCTAAAAGCATCATTTGTTTTCTGTTGCACTTGGTTTGGTATATTTTAACTAAACCAATTAAATTCATTTTTAGGGGCTCAGATGATTGTGGGGTGGGGCACTGTATGTGGTCTCAAGTCTCAATCTGTCATACAGAAGTTAATTAAAGCTGTTATTAAGTATATTTCAGCTTGAATACACCATAGTGTGACCGAACCATATGGAAGACCATCCCCAAGGTAAGCATGCTTACACTTTGATGTTTATTTTTATTGATCTCTGTCCTCAGAGATAAAGCATTAAAGTAATTCTGTAATTGATTCTGTAATGCAGCTGCACACATGCTAACAAATGGATTTATTTTGAATAGATAACATTTATGGAGAAAAGATAAGTGTGTGTCCTCATCAGAATGGATTTGGAGAAATTTAGCACTACATCACTTGCTCAAGAGTGGATCCTCTATAGTGAATGGAAGCCATCAGAATGAGAGTTCAAACAGCTGATAAAAACATAACAATAATACACGCGACTCCAATCCATCAATTAACCTTGTGAAGTGAAAATTTTTAGATTTTGACGTGAAAGTCAAATTTCTCCCTCAAGTTGACAATGATTTCCATGTTAATGTTTAATTACCTTTTATTCACTGCATAGTCATTAAATTCTTCCCTTTTTTATGCTCTAGATTTAAAAAGGAATATTTCTAATTTATTTACCCATTGATGAGTCATTACACCTATGCTGGAAAGGGACTTTACAGCAACATCACACAGGGAAAATTTACTCTGTCTATCTTTACTATTCTCAAAAAGAGCCAAAGAGCCAACAAGTAATAAAAGTACACCAAAAACAAGCTTGTTCAATCTGCACGGTTCCTTTTCAGAGGTTTCTGATAATTTTACAAAAGCACTGAGAAACACACACATATAAATATAGTATAATAAAGCAAACATTTGGGAAGAAATAAAGAGTACAGCCTACCAATGTTTACATAGGAAGTTCACCTGAAGCTTTCCCTTCCCTTCCTATAACACCCTGCACCCCTTAATTAGTAGCACTGTTTTCTTTCTGCATTTTAGTTAGAGCACACAGAACTATCTGTTCCCTTTATTTGGCTATTCACCACTGCGTATAAATTTAATTATAAACAGCTGGCTTGTGAATGCTGCTAATTAAGAGAAGGGAAATGAGGGGAACAGCAAGTCTAAAACAGACATCCCCCCCATCCCATAGCAAAGCCCATGAGATAGCAGGAGGGATGCATTTGACAGACTGATGCACTGAGGTTTACAGTGGTGAAAAATGTGATGCTGAAGAGAATAAACACACACGCACGCACACGCATATATATATATAACGGTCTCATGAGATGCACTGATGACAGACGTTAGTGGCTGCAGTCATTTAGCCTCCTTGTTAGAGCATCCGCCTCCCATGCCGTCGACCTAGGTTCGAGGCCCACTCGGAGCGAGTGGGAGGTGTGGCGGTGAGGACCTGGGATAGAGGGGTTATATATATATATATATATATATATATATATATACACACACATACATACACACACACTAATTGGCCACTTTATTAGGTTCACCTTGCTAGTAGTGGTTTGGACCCCTTTTGCCTTCAGAATTCTTTGTGG
This sequence comes from Carassius carassius, assembly GCF_963082965.1. NCBI lineage: Eukaryota > Metazoa > Chordata > Actinopteri > Cypriniformes > Cyprinidae > Carassius > Carassius carassius. The sequence continues at coordinate 12,651,436 of NC_081785.1, forward strand.
CATAGATTCAACAAGGTGTTGGAAACATACCTCAGGGATTTTGGTACATACTGACATAATAGCACATCTATGATGTGCATTATCCTGCTGGAAGTAGCCATCAGAAGATAGACATTGTCAGCAACAAGACTCAGGTAGGCTATGGTGTTTAAATGCTGCTCAATTGGTACTAACGGGCCCAAATTGTGCTAAGAAAATATCCCCCATACCATTACACCACCAGCAGCAGCCTGAACTGTTGAGACAAGGCAGGATAGCTCAAAGCTTTCATGTTCTTTACACCAAATTCTGACCATACCATCTGAATGTCGCAGCAGAAATTGAGACTCATCAGACCAGGCAATGTCTTTCCAGTCTTCTGTTGTCCAATTTTGGTAAGCCTGTGCAAATTATAGGCTCCATTTCCTGTTCTTAGCTGACAGGAGAGGCAACTGGTGTGGTCTTTTGATGCTGTAGCCCATCTGCTTCAGGGTTTGACGTGTTGTGCGTTAAGTGCTTTCTGTATAGCTTGGTTGTAAAGAGTGGTTAGTTGAGTTACTGTTGCTTTTCTATCATCTCTAACCAGTCTGCCCATTCTCCTCTGACCTCTTACATCAACAAGGCATTTTCGCTCACTGGATATTTTCTCTTTTTTGGACCATTCTACATCCTAGAGATGGTTGTGTGTGAAAATCACAGTAGATCAGCAGTTTTTAAAATACTCAGACCAGCCCATCTGGCACCAACAACCATTCCACGTTCAAAGTCACTTAAATCCCCTTTCTTCCCCATTCTGAATCTTGGTTTGAACTTCAACAAGTTGTCTTCACCACATCTAGATGCCTCAATGCGTTGCTGCCATGCAATTGGCTGGTTAGCAATTTGTGTTACCAAGCAATTGAACAGGTGTACCGAATAAAGTAGCCGCTGAGTGTGTTTGTGTGTGTCTCTCTCTCTCTCTCTCTCTCTCTCTCTCTCTCTCTCTCTATATATATATATATATATATATATATAGTACAGACCAAAAGTTTGGACACACCTTCTCATTCAAAGAGTTTTCTTTATTTTCATGACTATGAAAATTGTAGATTCACACTGAAGCCATCAAAACTATGAATTAACACATGTGGAATTATATATGAAATTATATACATAACAAAAAAGTGTGAAACAACTGAAAATACGTCATATTCTAGGTTCTTCAAAGTAGCCACCTTTTGCTTTGATTACTGCTTTGCACACTCTTGGCATTCTCTTGATGAGCTTCAAGAGGTAGTCACCTGAAATCGTCTTCCAACAGTCTTGAAGGAGTTCCCCAAGAGATGCTTAGCACTTGTTTGCCCTTTTGCCTTCTGTCTGCGGTCCAGCTCACCCCTAAACCATCTCGATTGGGTTCAGGTCCGGTGACTGTGGAGGCCAGGTCATCTGGCGCAGCACCCCATCACTCTCCTTCTTGGTCAAATAGCCCTTGATGCCTTCAGTGTGACTCTACAATTTTCATAGTCATGAAAATAAAGAAAACTCTTTGAATGAGAAGGTGTGTCCAAACTTTTGGTCTGTACTGTATATATATATATATAGTATGCACACACATATATCAAAATATAAAGATAAGATAAAAATAAATAAATATAGGGCATCTTAATGTTTAATTAAAGATGACAGTACTGTAAAACAGAGATGAAATGAGTGTACAATAAGTGTAAAGCATCCGTCACCGAGAGGCACATCACTCACTGTTCTTTGGGTTGACAGTTCATGTGACTAGGCAGAGGGATTTTTCTCTTTCCTCAGTGATAAACAGACACATTCTGACTGTGCTGAAATGGGCTTGCAGAGGGGTGATGTCACATTGTTCTGTTGATTTGAGCAGTTTTAAACAATTATTTTTGTCATTCAGTTTGGTATTTGGTGCTATATTTATATTCAAACTCAGAATTTGACCAACAGATTCAGTGTCAAGGTTTCCCCTTAACTCTCCCTAATATTTTTATCCTACTGACCAACTGGAGTGCTTACAGTGAAACGCAACAGGCATTTAGAAGAGTGAGCCAGGTGAGTAAATGAGATTAATATCCATCTGTTAATCAATGTTTTAAACAAGATTTCCTTTATGTTATTATATCATTCATGATATCACATTTTGTAAATATTGAGGGTCTGTCACAGCTCTGTTATCAAGAGACATTGTTTTGCCAGAATAGTTTAGAAACAGACGGTTCAAAACAGAAGACACATAAACAGGAAATGTCTGGCTGAGTGAGCAGGCTAATTAACTTGAAAAACTATAAAAATGTAAATTTGCTATTTGCTACCACAGGCAGCTAATTATCTGCATTGGGACAGTTAGGAGCAAATTTAAATTGCTGAAGGAAAGTGGAGAGGGGGGAAATATGATTTCCCTGAACCGATCGATTGGACATCATGGAATACATACTGCTATACTAGAGAGAAAAAAACAAACAAAACTAAACAAAAAGTGTAAAAAAATAAAGAAAATGAAAATGAATAAAGGTAAAATTCTAATATGTGTGTTATATATATATATATATATATATATATATATATATATATATATATATATATATATATATATATATATATATATATATATATACAGTACAGACCCAAAGTTTGGACACACCTTCTCATTCAAAGAGTTTTCTTTATTTTCATGACTATGAAAATTGTAGATTCACACTGAAGGCATCAAAACTATGAATTAACACATGTGGAATTATATGTGGAATTATATACATAACAAAAAAGTGTGAAACAACTGAAAATATGTCATATTCTAGGTTCTTCAAAGTAGCCACCTTTTGCTTTGATTACTGCTTTGCACACTCTAGGCATTCTCTTGATGAGCTTCAAGAGGTAGTCAGCTGAAATGGTCTTCCAACAGTCTTGAAGGAGTTCCCCGAGATGCTTAGCACTTGTTGGCCCTTTTGCCTTCAGTCTGCGGTCCAGCTCACCCCTAAACCATCTCGATTGGGTTCAGGTCCGGTGACTGTGGAGGCCAGGTCATCTGGCGCAGCACCCCATCACTCTTCTTCTTGGTCAAATAGCCCTTGATGCCTTCAGTGTGACTCTACAATTTTCATAGTCATGAAAATAAAGAAAACTCTTTGAATGAGAAGGTGTGTCCAAACTTTTGGTCTGTACTGTATATATATGTAGATATGCTGCATATATGTGTATATATGCCACATAATCGCATCAGTCAGAGCAAGAAGTACCAGTCAGGTGAGAAAATCTAAAGTTTTCCTTGTGTTAAGTCAAAATCTTTAATTTCTCTTTGAGTTTCTGTTTTGGGGTGCTTTTGTTTTGCATTCTAGTATTGTGTAATCGGTTTATTGCGCCGCTAATAGATTATTTTAAGCGGTTGATATATATATACTAGGGCTGAAACAATTAGTCGACATTATCGACACCAATTGTCGGTAAATGTTTTTGAGTAGTGGTATGCTCTCGTATCTACCTAATGTGAGAGCATGCAATAATGCGGTTTGACCAGTGTGGCGCTGTAGCTCAAGACTGTATTACAGCTCTCCTGATTCAGTTCAAAAGAAGAAGACAGAGCTTCAGTTAACCTGAGGCCAGGGGGGCAGGGTTTCATATTTTATTGAAGCAGCCCTGGGCACCGCCATTGGCTAGCGGACCCGCACCTGCTGTTAGCATTCCATTGACTCCCATTCATTTTGGTGTCATTTTGACAGCAAATAACTTTACATCTGAGGCGTTTAAAGACTCCATTTGTCCATTAATTATTTCTAAAGAAACACGAAAATCTATAAAAGGCTCCATTACCTTGTATCTTATGGTCCCGTAGAAGCAGTTTTTGTAAAAATAGGCTAACGATTTCATCATAACCTGCAACTCTCTGTCGCACAGTAGAGAAATTACCGTATGGACTGGAGGAGAAGCTCGCAGACAATCTTTTACTGTCTATGAGGCAATCGGGGGATGCGGAGGCATAAAGTAAAGTGCTATAATTAATCAGAATACTTACCAAAATTTGCTCCTGTTCACGCTCGCCTTCTCTGCAAGATTCGGTGGGTGATTCAGATTTCTCTTGGCACAGCTATTAGAAGACTTACAATTGTCAGACAGGTTGCTCACGTGGCATCTACGTCATCAAGCTCAGTTTAAGTCTGCGCAGTACGCTCGACCCCCAGGAAGTGCGTGCTTCTAATTGTCTTCACTTGTCTCCGTGGAATCCAATGTGGTCGCTGTGTCCATTTTTTTTACTGTCTATTCCTGAGGCTGCTGAGCGGCGTTTGGATGAATATGTAAATATACATTGCATGCCTTCCTCTCAATAACTAAATAAACACAACAAAAACGGACCACTATGTAAAAGCAGCTCATAAGAACACATTTGATTACAGTGATGTGGATGTTTGCACGAACTCTGAGGTTCGGCACTCCAGTAAAGAAAAGTCCACCCACATGGAAATAACCTAATATAGGTTTTGATATAGGTTTTTAATATATGTGACATATATAAAATTGGCCGTTTTCCTATATTATATGTGCATATAATATAGGAAAACGGCCAATTTTATATATAACTTGCGACCATAGTTGCTTTTGGGAATCGCACCCCAGTAGACTCTGCTACAGGTGAGGCACATGTCCCATGCTATGAATCTACATTCAATTCTCTGCAAAGCAGTTATTTGAGGCTAGCGCTTCATCAGAAATTCCATGAAAAACTGATCTGTTTGTGTCCAAATTGGAATATTTGCATGGGCCAGGGCAGCGTTTCAGTGCACCACTGGGCGATCTGAAAGACAAAAAAGTGCAGAGAGATTGAAAACCAACTCCCAATATGCCCTCGAAAACACATGATAACAGCGTGGTTATGATAATGAGATTTAATTACAACACAAGCTCAGCTGTTGTTTTCGTATTTTGCCTTGTGGGTACACATTTAGTATGAGTGTAGTGGGCAAAACTAGCTTTATGGGTATTTACTGAGCTTTATTTTAGTACAATGCAGTGCTGAAGATTTGAGATGCCATTTTAGCAGATGGAAAGAACAAGAACACCAATGCTTTTATTGGGCCATGAAAAAGATAATCACCCCCAAATGTCTGTTTTCAGAGCAACCCAAAACCACTCAGTACTTTGCATGTTAATGCACTTTACTGGAGTAATACCAAAGGGATAAAGTGTGTGTGTTTGGGTCAGGTTTTGCTTATATTGTGTCTCCAGAAATATAGTAAAGCATCAAATCATGCATATTGTGGGGAAAAGGCTTAATAAACATTTTAAATAATGTGGTCATGAAAATATTAAAATAGAAAAAACTGTTTCTTTGAGGGACACATTTAGAACACATATCTGTCTTTTTTATAACAATATTGAGCCTACCGACTGCGAAACATATTCAGCACAGCTTCAAGCTAGCTGAAACTCTGAGAGAAGACAGGCTGCCAGGACAAATTTGCAAGCAGCTATTTGTCCTTTTCTTTCCGCCTTCTCTCCCTCTCTCGCTTGCCCTGTCTTCTCATGGCAGTAGCTGCAGTTTGTTATCTTTGCAGCCCTGTAAAAGTTTTATCTTGTAGAAGGAGAGGGATGACCCTGTCAGGCAGTGGTCTGACTTATGGGCCGCTGTAAACAAAGCAGAGAAAGGAGATTAATCGCTGGGAGTGGCATTGGGATAGAGGATTCTGGGACAGAAAAGCAGGATCAGGGAAGATACTATCTTATCCGGCCCATGGCCCTGAGCCCCATGAGGTGTAGATCAGAAATGAAATAGCAATAGCTACTGAAAACTTAGAGGGTTAGACATAAGGGTAGCTGAAGGACTGAAAAAAAAAACACTCTAAGCTGACAGCCATTCTTGTGTGTGTGTGTGTGTGTGTGTGTGTGTGTGTGTGTGTGTGTGTGTGTGTGTGTGTGTGTGTGTGTGTGTGTGTGTGTGTGTGTGTGTGTGTGTGTGAGAAAGTAGAGAGATGTACAGAAGCCAAAAGGTTATTATTATTATTATTTTTTACAAAATCTATAATGCAAATCCTGAAAATATAAATATTGAGTTACCCAGTTACATTGCTAATGTTGAAAATCTTTCTAATGGAAATATGCACTTTATACAAAGCCATTATCCGAAGCCAACAAAAGCAACTGAAATGAAACCAGAATAACAAAACACTGTTGATACAGTAAATGCACGAAGTTAATCAAATTGCATCCATTAAACCGAACAATTAAAATGTTTGCAGCAGTAAAAGCCTAGCCAACAGCGGAATAATGTTTTTAAATGGTGTCTTCTGATGGATCCACCAAATTAAATCAGTAACAGAGGAAAACACGTCAATAAAAGGGTATGTGATTGGAATAGCAATTCTACATGCATCTTTTAACAAGTCTCAAACAGGTGTGACCCATTATCTCTATCTATAAAATTGACAGAAGTGAAAATGCCTGAGGTCTGAATGCAAATTATTTAACAGATGTTCTGAATAAAACAGGTGTAGCTACAGCCTTTCACTGGAGCTAATAAAATCCCTTGGAGAAGAGAAGACTAACAGTATGATTGTGATTGGAGATTGAAATTAATATTGAGTAATATACATTTTAGATATTGCAATTCATGTATTTTTGCTCCGCCAGTGAAAATATTTTCAAGGCCATTCCTGAAATTCACTTGTTTGAATGAATAATTCACTCACAAAGACCTTCACCAATCGAAATCAAGGACCCAAACTAACTGTTGTATAATCATACATTTAGTTACATTATATAATAAACAAATCAAACCCACTAAATGTGTGAAAAATACTTTACTAATAATAATGGTAAAATGCTCAGTTTAACCTCAAAAAGGGCCATGTGTCACTTTGACACAGTCATTTATTATACAGCATAGTATATTGTATTTTGTGATTGTCTTTTCAGCATAAAAACCAAAACAAACAATATCCTAATCATTTTATTCCAAGGAATGTGTCTTGAACTTTTCTAAATTGTATGCGTCTAGACACAAGAGGTTTTATCTCAGCAAATAAGCTATTATAATGGAATCAGTCCAGCGTCCCAAAAGTCTTTTGCAGAAATGATAATTAATATTTTAAAGACTTCATGATGCAGCAAGAAGTAAATAAATAAATAAAAACAGAGGAAGCCAAGCATTCTGGGATTGTATTGGGCAGGAATTGAAAGAGAAAGAGAGAACATAGGAAACGCTGTATTGAGTTCATGCCAAGGCAAAGAAAAGCAGCCGTATGAGACGTGAAGGTTTATTAATTTAGGCCCTTTTATCTGTGTAATCGTTTGTGAAGTGTGTTTACTGAGTGAAGCGATGAAGATGCAAACATGGCTTGTACAAAGCTTCAACAAATGGATAAATTTAACAAATCTCTTTAAGAAGAGAGCTCCAAAGGGAGCAATTAACCTTTTAGTTTTAAAGAACAGCTGCAGGGTTTGGTTGTTCAATTTTGAAATACAGCCACCTGAGGGGAACTCTTAAAAGTTTTAATAATCATTTTCATTATGAAGTGTGCACACTCTTCACGGCTTTGCTTCAGTGGATAAGTGCCTTGGGCGGCCCAAAGCAAACACACAATATATTTTGAATTAATCTTCCACTTTCACACATCAGTATCTCTCTAAACTTCATATTTGTTAACTGCAAGATTATATATATGATATTTTAACAAATGCAATTTTAAGTGCAATATTACAATGCAATATATATATTAAAAAAAGCATATCAAATGATTCTTCTTCTTCCTCTTCTTCTTCTTTTTTTTTTTTTTTTAACAAATTGCATATATTTAAAATACTTTTTGCAAAAAGTGTTTAAAGACAAACACTGTGAAGAGCTGAAAGTAAGGGGGGAAAAATAACTTTATACCTTTACACCACAAACACCTCAGACAATAATTTTTTAAGTGAAGCCTTTGGCCCTTTTCCTGGCAAGTAACCATGGAGAAATTTTTAGAAACCAGAAAGGTGCCTGAAAGTAGTGTTTTCTCACCAACATTTTGTCTATTTTTTGCCACAGATATTCTTATTGCCAAAGCCAGAGAAAGAGAGAGAGAGAGAGAAAGAGAGAGAGGGAGAGAGGGAGAGAATGATGGAATGGGTCTACCTGCATCCACGCTAATTCAAAGGCTGCTTTGTGAAGCAGAGCATTGGCTATGAAATCCACATTAAACATAAAATCCACGTTACATTCTTATTAAATTGTAAAATACATCAGTTCACATAATATTTAAGATATTATATGATTCAATGGACTGGTTGATTGTTCTGTCTTGATGACTCTTAAGCAGGTCTGAGGGTTGATTAAATGCTGAATAAACATAGTACAACTTATGAATAGAGAGTAGAATTCATCTTTGACAGAGATAATGATTCCAAGGGCAGTGCATAAAACACATTCGATGCAAATCCTCCTGCTTGGACTTTGACTGAATAAGAGCTCTGTGATGCTCACAGACAATTTATCCCCCTGAGGAAAACCTAACTGACTCTTCATAACAGCTGATCTCGGCAATATTTATTAAAATGTTGCTTACTGGAAAATTGCTGAATGAAAGTATTAAACTGCTCTGATGTGGGTTCAGTAGAACGTAAATCAAATAGAGTGTACATCACGATGGCTCTGGCAGGGATATTTTCTGCACACAGTGTAAAAAATGAAAGAGAGAATCATTCTCGCTGTCTGTGTGAACAGTGTTGTTAATACTCCAAGAAGTTTCTCCGATTAGTTTTGGCTCTCACAGGTGAAGTTTTGGTCAGCAAACCCAGAATTGTTAGACCAGCACTGCAAACATCCCCAGATAATCTGAAACTGCCTAAGGAGCACTAAGACCACATTCGTTGCACTGTGAGAAAATTGGAAAAATACCATATCATCAAGGTTTGCTTGACCGAGTTTTTGGCCTAAAACCTTTTTGGTTTTTGGAGTCTATGATGAAATTTTGAAATAGAAACAAATTCCATTTCTCCATCTGAACACTGAGGACATTCCTTTGTTCAGAGAAGTCATATTGACCTCGCTGCAACTCATGCATGTTGGCATTCTCCTTATTTAAAGAGAATAAATTTTATTTAGCTCATTCCTCTAAATCCTCCTGGAGGACAAACATCTCTGCGCATCTCAAGCGAGAACAATAAGAGCTATGTTTTTAAATCCCTGTCAGCACTTTCATTTTATAAGGAAAACACAATAAAAGCACTAGTCCATTGGGCGTTGGAAAGATTCAGTCTTTGGGCTCTATAGAGGGGATAATAAGCAAACTGCTACAAAAAAGGGGGGAGCGGACCTTAAAAGACCCCATGAATTGACAAATTTGCATTTGATTACTCAAAAATCTTCAGGGTGAATCATCTGTATTTTTGGCTTGTTTAAAATCTGCAAAATTGTACTCATGTTTACAGATATAATAGATATACTAGCAGATACAATAGCATAGACAGGGTTGGGTTGTAACAGAATATGTGCATTGAGAATCCAAATATACAGAACAGTGTTGCAAAAACATGTTATTCTGTTAAGTTGCAGGCTGCCTGCAAAAACAACACCAACACAAAAAAAACAACAACGGCGCTGGGCTAGACAGTCTCATTTTTACAACGCTCAGTTCAACCTTTGCAGCCTTTAGGAGGATGCAGCCTCAGAATGGGTATGTATCTTTCCTTTGAGATGTCTGGGATATTCTATGAAAGCCTCAGTGAGCTATTATTGTGGTAATTTGCTTTAAATGCAAATTACCTATTAAATGCAATTAAAAATGTTTAATTTAGCTATTGAATTGTATTCATAGAATGTGTAGTTAAAATAGTGCTAGAAAAATGTTGTCCAATTTAGATGACTGCCACAGTTGGTATTCACAATAGTTTCCTGCAAATGGATACCTGGCTCACAATTATGGCACAATGAGTAATCTCATGTGTTTACCCGTCATGTGTTCAGTCTGTCCGTTGTCATGTTGCAGCCAAGTCTATAATGGCGTTGTTGAATGCATCGCTTGAACGTTCCCGTATTGACACCAGGAGAGCAGTGTGTGCTCTCTCCAGCTCAAAGCATATGTTAGAGCGGTGCTCAACCGAAATGAACACGCCATCCGAGCGATTTGAGGCTCTAGTGGACCCCTGCTCAGAGACCGACTGCTGCAGATTGTAGAAACACAAATTATCTGATCATCATGGTAGCAGTTGTACAATTATTCTGTCTGATTCTTTCCATTTGTGTTGTTTTTTGGTTGTTTTTCTCTATTTCCCTGACCAGTTTACTTAAAGACTGTCTCATCCATTCTAGTCTCATGAAGCCAGATCTTTGACAAAATGTGCCACCTAAGACTAGTTGGACTCAGGCAGGCACTGAATATGATTGTGTGTGGGTATGTAGCATGGATCAAATACAGTCTGTTATCCTCACTGGTGAGGATAATGCCAGTTATCATTCAAGCATTCAATAAGGCAGACAAATCTGCAAGGAGCTCTCTTTTTCTTTCACTCTCTGTCTCACTCTCTCTTCCTTTGTCTTCTTACACAGTTTGCAGGAGAAAATCCTGTTGGGATCCATTACTTGGTCTTATGCACCCTGAAACAGCCTGTCAGTGAATTCTTGGCATCTGCTGTTTAGTCACAATTATAAATGAATATTCAAACAGGGACAATAAATAGAGCAAGAATTGATTTGTTAAAAGAGCACAATTTATTGCAAGCAATCACTTCCCGATTTTTAGATCATCAGCATGATTGTAAGTGGGATGTTGTTTTTATGCAGCAATTCAATGAACAGTTTGAGTAATTTACATTTTTGATAGAATATTGCCAGTTACTTTGTCTATTTTTCTTCCACCATAGAAAATAGTTCACTTTTCAATGCAGAATTATTATTACAAGAATCTAAATGACACATTGGTGCTGTTTTGTTCCTGAATGAATCAGCCTTTGAATGAACTAACTGAGTGAATGATTCAAAGCATTACTCATAAAACAGTCACATGCTTTATTCCTGATTTAATCAGCTTTAGAACTAATGGGTTGGGTGAATGATTTAGTTAGTCACTCTTTATAAAATCATATATTAAGTTCCTGAATGAATGAGATTGTTTGAATGGATCATTTGAATAGTTTGATTTAATATCTCATTCTTAATACAGTCTCTTGTTGCCTACTGGCATAACAATTTTACTTGCAAAAAGATTCACTGAAAAATCTCTACAGACTGACAGCCTGTTAACTATTATTTGTAGACTATTACAGTATTTATATTTAGAATTAATTTTTATTTTTACATTTTCAGTTTTCTTTAAAATTTTAGTTCAAGTTTCAGTAATTTTGGTGTGTGCATTTGTTTTCTTTTCTTCATATTTTTCATTTTCAATATATATATGTATATATATAATTTTATTCAAGCTTTATTTTAAATAGCGAAAACAATTTTTATTTGATTTAGGGTTGTTTTTGGTTCAGTTTTAGAACTAGTGTTTTGTGTTAAGTGTTAAGGTGTTTTGTGTCATTTCTGTGCAACTAGCTGCATTAAACCAATGATAACTAATTCTCAACTTCATTTCTAATTGCAGGTCTTGCCTCAAAAGAAGAGAAACACACTCACAAATTACAGAATTTGCATCCTGCCAAGAGGGACAGACAGACACATTCTCCCGGGAGAAAGATTAAGCCAGGGGAGCTGTCTATGAGTGAGCTGGCTGAGAGCCCACGAACAACAGCTAAAACACATACAGCTGCCTGACACACACAGTAAACACACATAAACATGCACAAATATGATACTTCCAGTCTAGCTGAGCGTTTCATTCCACATGCAAATGTATGCGTAACTAACATAAGAACATTTTGAACATGACCCTGTGACCTTTTGTCAAAACCTGCCAAAATCTGATCTGTAACCTAGAGAGTGAGACCATTCTGTGTCAACATGGTAAACTGTATAGGGGAAAAATGAAAAAAAAAAAAATTCCCAGTGGTACCCAGGGCAACTCTTTCCCACCTCTAAGCACTGAATGCTGAGAAAGCTGATACAGAGCATGAGACGCTCTTTCTCTTTATTTCTCCTTCTTGGGTTTGAAATTAGAATCCTGTCGTGATCTGACACAGCCTCTGGGCTCTGAAGTTTTGTCATGAAAATGACTGAAACAAACTTCAGCTTGTCTTTCAGTAGAGATTCTCTGGGGACTCGTGTGAAGGGCTGCATTATTTTATTTCATGACTCATTGATCTGTTGCACTCAGCTCTCAATCTCATATTCAGCCTTTTAATGCCCTACTGTATGTGTATCTCTGTGTTTTATATGAGTTTAGTGCCAAGGTCATACCTTGATTTTTCATGATCACATTTCCTGTGTGTGTCAAATGAGACAATACGGAGGTTGGGGAAACAGTAAAGGTCATATATATGCCTTTTTGTCAGAAGCATTCAGGTGAAGTGAAGAACAAAGGTTTAATTCGTTCTTTTTCCAAAGGAAATAGGACAGCATAGGTCAGAGGTTGGAATAAAGGGAAGATTCGGACATTCCTATATCTGGACTAAGATAAGTGTAGGATAAGTGTAGGGCTGGATGATATGACCTAAAATCTAAATCTCGATTAATTGAACATTTTACCTCGATTATGATTATTTAACGATTATTTTTATTAATTTATTTATTGTTCATTGGCAAGGTGGGATACTTTTTTTTCTAATAAATGAGTGCATGTCTTTTCTTTGTGATTTAAAAACAATTGAAGGAAACACAAGCTATTTAATGATGTTTTTATTAACAAGATTCGGGAGGAGCGTGTCAGATACTTAGCCTAATCGACACAGGTGGACCATAATCAAGTAATCAATCCCATAGTACAAATATCGCTGACTTACCTCTATCCATTGACGGTTTATCAGCATCCCTCCTCCACCCCATCTCCTCACTTTGAGTTCACTTTATGAATAGTAGACGGGGAAGGTGGGGTACTCTAGGTTTGGGCCATTCCCGAGCTCGGAGCCCTTCCCCGGACAGCACGCCAAATACGCATACCATACCTCAGCTAATTATATGTAAGCGTGAACTAGTGAATGGTTATTTATTGAATATTTTGAACAATTGCAAAAGACGCTGCAAAAGATGCTTGGGCGCAGCAGTCATACACATCTGTCTAGCGCTGAATACACACATGATAGCATGTTTTTGAGCTAAAAGTATTAACAGAATTGAAAAACTGGAATAATCGACATGGGAAAATTACATCGGTTAGAGGTTCTGGATTTCAGTTTAGATTACTTTTCGATTAATTGTCAAGCTCTACAAGAGTGCCTTTTAATATAAAGCTTTTCTTGCTCTCTTCATGTGTTTGTCTTACTCACTCACTCTGGCATGCTGAAATATCAGCTCAGAATGTAGCATGATCCATTTCTTCCTTTCTCACTACACCCTCTCCCTTCACATTCATTTGCTGACCAGCTGCATCTCTCTGGCTCCCTATGTGAATAGATTGTGAACAAGAACTGGCACTAGCAAGGAGCTTGATCTACTACTTGTCAACTTGACTGTTATGTGATAAACAGGTTGAGCATTACAAAGCAGCTGGTATTTATTAGCAAAGTTGCTATACAACATCCCATGACCAACCTCCTTCTGTTATATATATATATATATATATTGTGAGCCGTGTCCCGGGCACCTATCAGCGTCGCCCTGGCAACGAAGAAGATCCACCTGCACGCAATCACCATGGGCTGATCGGTCACAGCTGAAGCCGATGAGGAGAGGACTACAAAAGCTGCACCCGAGAATACACGGGTGAGAAAGGGAGGGTTTCCCCGGAGGGTGTACCAGGAGCGACGCACGCCAGAGGGCACCCAGTGCACTGCCAGCAGGTCAGCAGTTCCCGGCATGCAAGACGAGCCGATGCCCACTGAGCCACCACCCTCGCCCAATCGCGCCTGGCTGGCAGGCTGTGCCGTCCATCTGGAGCCGTCGCGAGAGGCACCCCAGACTGAGGTTTTCATCAATGGCCGTCCGTATACAGCTCTGTTGGACTCTGGTAGCGTGGTAAGCCTGGTCCAGTCCTCCATGTTACCCCCACGGATGGGAACCAAAGCCCGCCTATCCATCACATGCGTCCACGGTGGCACCCAGAGCATACCTACCCGACAGGTGACCATCTCCGCGAAGACAGGCACCTGGCCACTGGAAGTGGGCATGGTCAAGGACTTGCCCGTACCTGTACTGCTGGGGAGACACTGGCCAGGCTTTGAACAACTGCTCACCCGAGTCACCCAGCCTGCCAGCCCTGCCGGGAACCGCCAGAAGAGGAAGAAACTCAGCCGAGGTCCCCGATGGCGCCCTGCCCTCCTAGCATCGGACAGCGCCCGAGATGATGAGCCCCCCCCCCCCCCCCAAAAAAAAGTTCTAACCTTTTTTATGATGTGTTCCAGCAGGTTAGGGGTGGGGGAAATTTTGTGGAGGAGCAACTCGGGGACGATCAGCTGAAGCACTGCTGGAATCAAGTAAGGGTGGTTGAGGGAAAAGAGGTCCAACCACCACCACACCCAACCCCACACTTCGTTGTCCAGAATAGCCTGCTGTACTGTGTCACACAGCGGAGAGGGGAGGAGGTGAAACTGCTGGTAGTCCCACGTACGAGGACACAGATGGTCATCGAGCTCGCCCATTCTCATCCTATGGCTGGCCACCTGGGGGCGCAGAACACTACCCAACGGATCCGGGACAGGTTCCATTGGCCCGGCATGGAGGCGGAGATCAAACGTTTTTGTCAGGCTTGTCCGGACTGCCAACGGATGTCGCCACATACCCCTCCCCCAGTTCCGCTAATTCCGCTGCCCATCATCGAGGTGCCCTTTGAGCGAATACGAATGGATTTAGTACCAGCTTCGTACCACCGTCTACCACCCTCAGATCGATGGGTTGGTTGAAAGATTCAATCAGACGTTGAAGCAGATGCTCCGTCGTGTGGCTGCGGACGACCGACGGGATTGGGACCAAATGCTGCCGTATGTCCTCTTCGGCATCCGGGAAGTCCCCCAGGCCTCCACAGGATTTACCCCTTTCGAACTTCTGTTGGGACGGCAGCCCCTTGGCCTGCTCGATGTTGCCAAAGAGGCCTGGGAGCAGCAGCCGACCACCCATCGGACCACGATCGAGCACGTGAGAGAGATGAGGGAAAGGATCGACCGCGTCATGCCCCTCGTCCGGGAACACCTGGCGGCAGCCCAAGAAGCCCAACGTCGTCGATACGACTGGGCGGCCCAACTACGGGAATTCCAGCCAGGTGATTACGTTTTAGTCCTCGTCCCAACAGCAGCATGTAAATTTCTTGCCAAATGGCAAGGCCCGTATATCGTCACGGAGAAAGTGGGGCCTGGATGACGGAAGGAAAGTCAACTGTACCACATCAATCTCCTGAAGCGCTGGGAGGGGACGAGGACTCAGGTTGCTGCACTAGCCGCCACCTCTCCCGTGGTTGTTGACATCAGCCCCCACCTGTCGGCCACCCAAAAGACGGAGCTCCAACATCTGGTCGGTCAATTCTCTGATGTGTTTTCCCCACATCCCGGGCGGACCCGCATACTTCAGCATGACGTACGCACACCTCCAGGGACCATTGTGCGATAGCGGCCCTACCGAATCCCGGAGGCCCGGCGACACGCAGTCGAAGGGGAGGTTCGGGAGATGCAGAAGTTAGGGATCATCGAGCCCTCCCGCAGTCCCTGGTCCAGTCCCATTGTCATGGTCCCAAAACCGGACGGCACCCTCCGGTTCTGTAACGACTTCCGCCGCCTAAACGAGGTCTCCGAGTTCGATGGATACCCGATGCCCCGTGTCGACGAGCTGCTGGAGCGGCTGGGGAGAGCCCGGTTCATTTCCGGTTCATTTCCACGCTCGACCTCACCAAAGGCTACTGGCAGGTGCTGTTAACAGAATCCACCAAACCGAAGACCACCTTCTCCACCCCCAGTGGCCACTGGCAGTACTGGGTTCTCCCCTTCGGGCTGCACGGGGCTCCGGCCACCTTCCAACAGATGATGGACATTGTGCTGAGACCCCATCAGGCTTATGCAGCAGCCTACATCGATGATGTCGTCGTCCACTCAGAGACCTGGGTGCTTCTTGAACTGCGGCGGGCGAGGCTCACCGCCAACCCCAAGAAAAGCCACCTTGCCCTACCTGAAGCAAAATACCTCGGTTTCCGGGTGGGCCGGGGCCTGATCCGTCCGCAGGAGGGAAAAGTGGCAGCCATTCTCTCGGCCCCGAGGCCCACCTCCAAGAAACAGGTACGGGCCTTTTTGGGGTTGGCTGGTTACTACAGATGCTTTATACCTAACTTCTCCTCCTTAGCGACAGCCCTGACAGACCTCACTAAGAAGGGACAGCCGGAGAAGGTGAGGTGGGGAACCCAGGAAGAAGAAACGTTCAAAAGGATAAAAGCGGCGCTCACGTCTGAGCCAGTATTGTGAGCTCCCAACTTTAACTGTCCCTTCTAATTGCAGACGGACGCATCCGACACCGGGTTGGTCTACATCAGCCGGAAGCTGTCCACAACGGAACAACAGTACGCGGCGGTGGAGAAGGAGGCGCTGGCCGTCAAGTGGGCAGTCCTGGAGCTGAAATACTATCTACTGGGACGGAAATTCGCCCTCATCACCGATCACGCCCCCTTGCAATGGATGGCCCGGGCTAAAGATACCAATGCCCGGGTGACGCGGTGGTTCCTGGCGCTCCAGGACTTCCACTTTGACGTGTGACATCGAGCTGGAACCGCTAACGCCAATGCGGATGGACTCTCCTGCCTGTGGACAGCTTTCGCAGGTCTGTCAGGTGTGGTTCCTCCCCCAGCCCCCACCTCCCCCATCGCCCGAGGGACCAGGACGACGCTTAGGTGGGGGGGAGTGTGAGCCGTGTCCCGGGCACCTATCAGCGTCGCCCTGGCAACGAAGGAGATCCACCTGCACGCAATCACCACGTGCTGATTGGTCCCAGCTAAGGCCGATGAGGAGAGGATTACAAAAGCTGCACCCGAGAATACACGGGTGAGAAAGATCTCCAGACGACAGCCAGCTAATGTTGTGTCTCTTGTCCCTCCAGAAAGCAACTGACCGATCAGCACGCCACCCGAGCACCGGACACCGAATCCCCTTGCACTCAGCCGGCCGGCGAACATGATCACGCAGCACCGAGGACGAGCACCTGACACCTCTGGCACCTTCACGGTTATATCTGTCTGTCAATAAATATACCCTCCGGGGCTTTAACCTTCACTGCAACCTGTCGTGTGATTCTTCAGCCCGCCACAATATATATATATATATATATATATATATATATATATATATATAAAATGTGTGTGTTTGTGTTAAGATTTTGAAGATGGTTTAATGTTTTCGAAAGATGTTCACCAAGACTACATTTATTTGAACAAAACTACTGTAAAACTGTAATATTGTTAAATATTCTTACAATTGTAAATAGCTGTTTTCTGTTTTATTTATTATTTCATTTATTTTATTTTTTTTTTTTTTTTAATGCAGTTAAAGCTGAATTTTAAGCTGCCATTCAAGATTCAAGATTCAAGATTTTTATTCGTCGCATACACAATTATATAGAGCATATATAACCAGCAGTGAAATGTGAGCCATTACTCCGGTCTTCATTCTAATATGCTTATTTGGTATTTAAGTAGCATTTCTTATTGTGATCACAAGTGTAAATATTTTTGTGGAAACTGTAATACAGTTTTTAGGATTCTTTAATTAATAAAGAGTTTAAAAAATGATTTTTGTAACATTTTGTAATCATTTAAAAGACTTGAGGCATTTTTGTTCAATTTAATGCATCCTTGCTAAATAAATAAAAGTATTATTTATTAAAATGTATTGATAATCATATTGACCCCAGACAAAGAGATATTAAACAAATATAATAACAAATTCAGAACATAAAAAACAACAACAACAAAAAAAACATCCCCAGCTTGAGCATTCTAATCTTCTAACAACTCAAACTCTTTATAATTATATGTATATAATATATTTAATATAACATATTATTAATATATAACATATTATGGCCATGTGGCTGCCCCTACAACCACAGGGACAGCTGTGGCCTAACGGTTAGAGATCTGGACTAGTTACCAGAAGGTTGCCGGTTTGAGTCTCGGTGCTGGCAGGAGAACCCCCAGTTGTTTCCCGGGCACTGGATCTATAGCTGCCTACTGCTCTGGGTGTGTGTTCACTTCTCACTGCTGTGTGTGTGCACTTGGGTGGGTTAAATGCAGAGCACCAATTCCAAGTATGGGCTACCATTCTTGGCAAATGTCGTGACTTTCATGAATACTCTTGATGCTTTTCATGACATGTTATTATAAAATGAGCTGAGGTAAAGATATTTTACATTCAGATCTTTTTAGATATAAGCAACTTATTTAGTATATTTCGGCAAAGCTGCTATAACAGAGATAAATGTTTTTTTCTGGTTTTCTGGAAAACAACACCCCTATTAGCACCTGAAGTGTGAAGCATCTCTCCAGACAGTTCACACTCATCTCATCCGTGGGCCTTCACTCGTCAGTCTGTGAGCAGAATCCTATGGATTCAGCTTGAGTCAGAGATGTATGTGCATGTTTGGCAATAAGAAACACATTGTGATAAAACTGTTTGTTTAATCTGTCTAAAACTGATATGTGACTGCGCAAAGGAAAATTGCTGCTTGAAAGTACAGCTATGAGCAGCTTCAGCTTGTGTAAGTCTTTGATTGTGTTATGTTAATCATTCTCACCTGTGTGTGCTGGGCTCAGAGAGTCTGCTGCTGTGCGTGATTGCAAGGAGGTGCTAATAGTATTTTACTTAAATGCCATCTGCTCAAGACTGTTGAGGCGGAGAGAGAGGGAAGGAAGGAAGACAGCAAGAAGAGAGAGAGAGAGAGAGAGAGAGAGAGAGAGAATGAGAAACATCATTCTAATGACAAAACATACCGTACATGTAAGTGTCTGAAAGTTTTGCATCACTTTTTGGTCTTAATTTAAAGCTAGATGTGCTGAAGTGCCTGTTGTTATATAGAAAATCGTCCTGGCCCCTCCAAGCCTTTCAATGTGTTTGTTGTCAACAGTTCAGAAGACGTGAAATAAATTTTTGCATTTTTGTAAGATAAATATCCATATTCCAAATGTAATAAACACTTTTCTCTCACTTCCGTAGGACGTATGCGTCATGCGCTCACCCCTGAGAAATGCAGGAGCAAAATTTCCTTGCTTCAGCAAAGGAAAACAAGTTTCCTTTTGGCTTAAAGTATATCTAAATCCTCCGACATTTTCTTTACAAATCCTCATTTTGTACTTATAATTCGTGATTCGTGTTTTGTTTTATCTTGTCTCCATGTTCATCACTAATCACGCAACACCGATGACTTACATCATCTGCCGAAATGTCTTTGAGGAATTGAGGAAAAAACTGTTCGGTATGTTTGAATTATGGATATCTATCTCACAGAAACAGGAGGCCTTTATTCACCCCCCGGAGCTGCGTGTGGGATGTTTTATTATGGGTGCATGCGCTTTATTGCATGTCTTCTGAACTGTTGACAACCAACACCTGCTTACCTCCTTCGAAAGGCTTGGAGAGGCCAGGACAGTTTTGAATTTAAATCTGATTGGATTCGTCTGAAAGAAAAAAGGATGCTCTGAAGGTGAGTAAAACACAGGCTAATTTTCATTTTTGTGTGGACTAACCCTTTAAGCAGTTTTCTCTGGGATTCATTGATTAACGAAAGTAGCCCCATCTGATTAAGAAAATCCTTTCTAAATTTGAATTTTATTCTATGGCATTTAGATTAAGCTCGGTTAATAATTCTCAGGCAAATGAAAAAAGTCAAAAGGGGCAGTCAGTTGGATCGGAGACTGGATTCAAACAGAATGAGTAAATAATCACCACAAAAGATTAAAACAGGCCAACCGAGGAGGACAACAACAGAAAACAAAACAAATTACAAGTCCTTAATATGTCCCTGCAGGGTATTGATAGTTGTATGGATCTGATCTTTGGAATATTATCTGAGAGTGTGTTGTATTTCACTCCCTTAAAGAGGAGACTTCTTCCACTTCATAGAGAAAGATTCTATGGACCTTAAGAGCGATTAACATGTCATTGTGATATTTCAGAATATTACAGCTTTTACTGTTTTTTGATCAAATAAATTCAACCTGGGTGAGAGAAACGGGAATGAAGCGATAAAAAGTCAAACCATCAGCACCATTTTAAAACAGGGTCCACAGTTTATACTAAACCTCTATTTCGTTTAGCTAAGCTGAGTTTAAATTTTTTGAGGAAATGTATACTCTTTGACTTTGAGCATGGTATTTTGCATATGGAACTGGATTAAGTGTTGATGCAAAGCTATTAAAGAGTCATAGAACATTAAAATGTTGCAAAAGTATCAACATACAATATACCCTCTCATTTAGATAATGAAAATACAAATTCGTAGATACCAAACATGCTATAGGTAAGGTTATATTAACTAAGGATTTTATCATAAGCTTGCATATACAGTATACAATACAAAAGACAATATACAAAAACAGCAGTAATATACACAATGACCTGGGGATATGCATGATAGGAAGGTCATAGAAAGGTCAATTAATCTCAATTTAGGTCTAAATTAATAGGGAGAAGTTCATTTCTATTGGTATTATGTAGGCCTATCTTTCCTACGGGAAAATGGAGTGAGAGTTATTCTGACTGCATTCCTTTGAGCAATAAAACCAGTGTTAACAGATGATTTGTTATTGAGGCCTGTTCTGCATTTTGGGGTGTTAGTTCATCTTTGGGTTTGTTCACAGAACTCTAACAGATAGTTTGCTTTTTGGGTGAGGGTGTTCACTGGATTATTCATTAAATATAATGAATAACTGTGTGTCTGACTGGTCCAAATGCAACACACTATTGCAGATATTCACCAGATATTCTTGATGCACAACTGCTTTTGAGCTCCTGAATTATAAGCATACTCTCACAAAACAGCAACACAAGCAAGTGGAAAGGGGAAAACAAGTAAACAATAAAACTGAACATGAGAGGGTATTGCTTGGTGCACCGTGAATCTGAAGTAAACTCTTACGCCGATGACTTTTCATAATGCTATACAGAAATGTAGTCTCAGATGCATTGTTTACCATCCTGTTTTCTCTTCATTACAGTGGCACAGTTTTGATTCCTGACAGAGTCAAGTTGCTGATGTGTCATCTGTAGCTGTCTTGCAGAGAAATTCGAACCCGCAGCCCTAATGGTCCATTTGGGGGATGCTGATTGGCATATCTGATGAGTCCTGTCGGTTGTGTTGTGTGTTTCCAGCCCTGGCACCTGCTTCTGTTACTCCAAGACATGCATTTTCCTCTGATAATGGTCCTGCAGCACCAAACTTTCTGGTGATTGCTGTCTAATTTATGTTTGTGTCAGTGGATGCCACATAAGCCCAGAGAGTAACGGACAAATAAGACAAACATCAAACGCGGGCGGAGGCCGTGATGATGAAGATGAAGGTCTGCTGTTTACTCATTACACACAGATCATGTGTGTGCGGTGGAGCCAGTGTGACTGAGACCTTGGCACATCAAAACAGATCTTGAGCACATACACATCATTAGTGCCATGAGAATGGCATAAATGAGGCCCACGCACTCAGCATCTAATGGTTTGTGTCTGGGGGCAATTCTTTTAGCAATGTCATGGAAAAACAGTTAAAATATGTGAAACTGTCCAGAATGTGTCATTTTGATGAGACAGGCAAACAAATATGGCAGATAACTATAAATAAAAGAATTAATTGATATGGTTACTAGGGTCTGTTAGCACTAGACTGCCTTATAAAATTTTTTTTTTGATGCATTACATTTTTTTTAACCAATAGATGTAATAGAAGTATAACATTGCAAATATTTCCCCTCAAACACACACATACATGGCATTTCCTTTCTCGGTGGAGTTATACAAACCAAATAGGAGTTTTTAAGGAAACTGCTTGCACACCACACTGAAGATTAATTACTGTAGCCTACTGCTGTGAAGAGTCCGGAGGCAAAGACACACCAGAGATTAAAAGTGCCAAATTCTAATGATTTAGTGCAGTAAAATTCTCTCTAGATTTAGCGGACAATGTGCTAGTAAACCTTTAGGATACAGCGTCACTGTTTAAGCACATGATGCAGGACAGACACGGGGCCATGAGTGCAGGCAGAGCAGCTGGGAATGTTTTTTTTTTTTTACAAGCTTTGTGATGAGGGAGGCCCTAAGGCAGGGGTTTTCAAAATGTACATTCAAAGGTCCAAATCAGAATTTTCATCTCTGTCAAAAGTCTGGACTGGAACAACTGGTTATTACAAAACTTGTTTTTAATAAACATACATAACATGCATAACAAATAAACAAATTCTTTTTGAAAAAATAAAGTGTCCTTTGAAAATGAAAAAAATAATTTAAGTGTCAGCAATAGAGGTCGACCGATATGGGGTTTTCTCTGGCTGATGCTGATATTAAGAAATTAGGGCAGCCAAAGGCCAATATATGATGCAGGTTTTTTTGGGCTAATATGTTTGACTGATTTTCTTTTTATCTCCCCCCCACCACTCCCTTCAATTCATAAAATAGAGTATGAGTATGACAAGGGGGCGTGGTTCTGTAAAGTCTGCAGTGGGAGAGAAGGTCGGGAGACGAGCTGTGAGTAAGTGAGTTAAGTGCTGCTTGAGAGAGAGAACCTGAGGAACTGAATTGTGCCACTGACATTGTGTAAACGAGCTGGGAGAGCTACTTTTTGTTTTGTTAAAGTTGTTTTGAGTTTTTGAATATACTTACCCGAGTCTCCAAATGCCAACCCTGGTCACTTAAAGTGAGTAAATGTTTATTGAAAGGTATAAGATAGTAATAGTACCAGCCTAATTCATAGTAATAATACATGGCTCAAAACTTAAGCGCCTTCTCAAAACCAGGTCCGTCCTTAGCTGACACGGCGCCGGTGCATCAAGCGTGGGGCCCTGTGCAACCGCACCAGCTGCACCCCCCTAAGGAACGTCTTGCTTAAAACATTTCTGAAGCATACTTTTTATGTTTGTTGACAGCCCTTACGAAACACAACTATATGTGAATATACTGTATGATATAATGTGATATATGAAATACATAGATTTTCAACATTCTGCAATATATGTATGAAATATGTATAGCCATATATAGATACATATTAAATATATTTAGCCATAAGACAAAGCAATAAGTAGCCTACTACATAGCTTTATTGTAACACTCATTCCTTTTTATTTACATGGGTTTGCACACAAAATTAAACTACGGTGGCCGAGAGAGCTCAACACGCTGCAACTTAAGAAAACACATGCAAATTGAAAAAACATCAGCAAAATGAAGAAAACATCTCCATCAGTTTGACAACACAAGTGTTGCAAATCATCACAACACATGCATATAACCAAACGCGCTGCAAATAATTCACAACACATGCATATAATGAAACGCACTGCAAATCTTTCACAACACATGCATATAACAAAACACGCTGCAAATCATCACAACACATGCAATTAACAAACGTGCTGCAAATAGCACTGACCACAATGGAAATGTTTCAAGGAGACCTCAAAAAGTGTCGGACTCGACTTGGATTTGTTTATCGTGCAGTGGCTACTGGTGTTTTTTTTTTCATGGTGTTTTTTACACCATGATTCCTTTATCTTTTGGATATTATTAGCCTAAATAAGCTGAATAATTACATGATTACAGTAAATGTAAAACGTTACTTAAGATGGCTAACTTTAATATTCTCAACTAAATATAATTTCAAGGTTAATGTCCCCCCCCCCCCCCCCTTTTTTGGGCAAGTGTGTTCGTATAGAGATTTTCAAGAGCTGGTGTGAATAAATATAGATTTAAACTCAAAGAGATAGGATAGACTGCGCATGACCTGATATTTTATACAGACCCAGAAGACGAGATGAACATCACGGAGCGCTAAACTCTCCTGCAGTGTGTGCTTCATTCATACTCAAAGCCGGAGAGCGCTATCGCGCGAATAGTCATATCAGGAAACTCCTAATATTAAAATTATGAAAACAAGTTATTTTCACAGAAAAACAGACATTTTTAAAAACACGAAGACATTATTATACGATTACGACAATATATGGTTTTTCAAGTCATCTCCAGCAGGTGATAAATAAACTGTCACAGTGTCTGGGTTGTGTTCCCTGGGGTTCCACTAGGTGTCCTCAGTTCCCACGGTGTTTATCATATTATCACTTCCTGTCTCCTTATTTGGTCACCTTCCTCCTTGTTTAGTTAATTGATTGTTCCCCACCTGTCTCCTGTTTCCCCATTATCCTTTGTATATATAACCCGGTCTGTCTTAGTATGTGTGACGGAGTCGTTGTTTATTCATGTCCGTCAGTTCGTGCCCTTGCCTTGTCTTCTTGTTTAGTTTATGTTTTGGATGGATGTTTCCTATTGACCCCTGCCTGGACTGTTTATGCTGTTTGGATTACCCCTTAATAAAAGACTTACTTGCAATTGGTTCTATCTCCGTGCTTCATTGGATCCCGTCCGTGACAGAACGACTCCGTCAATCTAGGAACCAGCGGTATGTCGTCTTTCCGTTCCCCAGCCAAGATGGCGGAGCGGCGAGCCAAGTATCTTCGGTTGATCGCCCTCCGCCAAGAGGGAAATGAAGTGGGTGCCCTGGCTCAGGTGTTCTGGTCCCTGGCCGAGGGCATGGACTACAATGATGCGGCCCTCAAGGACTATTTCAATGGCGGGCTGGATGATCCAGTGTCTCAGGAGGAGATGTCGCAGTTAGAGACACTGGAATTCTGGGAATTCGTGCGCTACCTGCAGCATCGGCTTCGGTGGGATGCCCCAGCCACTTCTGTCTCTTCCGGCGGGGTGGTCGTCAGCCCAGCACCACTGCCCAGGATTGCAACCAGCCAAGCGCCACAACCCAAGATGACCGCCAGTCCAGCACCACTGCCCAGGATGGCTACCAGCCAAGCGCCACAGCACAAGATGGCCGCTAACCCAGCGCCAATGCCCAAATTGGCCACCGTTCCAGCGCCACAACCCAAGATGGCCGCCAGTCCAGCACCACTGCCCAGGATGGCTACCAGCCAAGCGCCACCATCCAAGATGGCCGCCAGTCCAGCATCACTGCCCAGGATGGCTACCAGCCAAGCGCCACAGCACAAGATGGCCGCTAACCCAGCGTCAATGCCCAAATTGGCCACCGTTCCAGCGCCACAGCCCAAGATGGCCGCCAACCCAGCGCCAATGCCCAAATTGGCCACCAGTCCAGCGCCACAGTACAAGATGGCCGCCAGCCCAGCGCCAATGCCCACTTTGGCCAACGGTTCAGTGCCACAGCCCAAGATGGCCGTCAGCCTAGCGCCACAGCACAAGATGGCCGCTAACCCAGCGCCAATGCCCAAATTGGCCACTGGTCCAGCGCCACAGTACAAGATGGCCGCCAGTCCAGCACCACAACCCCAGATGGCCGCCAGACCAGCACCACAGTACAAGATGGCCGCCTGTCCAGAGTCATGGCCCAAGATGGCTGCCTGCCCAGCGCCGCTGCACAGGATGAGAGTCTCAGCTGACCCTTCAGAGTCGAGTCAGGTGCCCGTGGACCCTCCGGAGTCGAGTCAGGTGCCCGTGGACCCTCCGGAGTCGAGTCAGGTGCCCGTGGACCCTCCGTAGTCGAGTCAGGTGCCCGTGGACCCTCCGGAGTCGAGTCAGGTGCCCGTGGACCCTCCGGAGTTGAGTCAGGTGCCCGTGGACCCTCCGGAGTCGAGTCAGGTGCCCGTGGACCCTCCGGAGTCGAGTCAGGTGCCCGTGGACCCTCCGGAGTCGAGTCAGGTGCCCGTGGACCCTCCGGAGTCGAGTCAGGTGCCCGTGGACCCTCCGGAGTCGAGTCAGGTGCCCGTGGACCCTCCGGAGTCGAGTCAGGTGCCCGTGGACCCTCCGGAGTCGAGTCAGGTGCCAGTCACCGCTGATCCTCCAGAGTCAGGGCTAGTCACCGCTGATCCTCCAGAGTCAGGGCTAGTCACCGCTGATCCTCCAGAGTCAGGGCTAGTCACCGCTGATCCTCCAGAGTCAGGGCTAGTCACCGCTGATCCTCCAGAGTCAGGGCTAGTCACCGCTGATCCTCCAGAGTCAGGGCTAGTCACCGCTGATCCTCCAGAGTCGAGTCAGGTGCCAGGGAACTCTCCAGAGTTAGGGCTTATCACCGATGACCCTCCAGAGTCAGGGCTTATCACCGGTGACCCTCCAGAGTCAGGGCTTATCACCGGTGACCCTCCAGAGTCAGGGCTAGTCACCGATGACCCTCCAGAGTCAGGGCTAGTCACCGATGACCCTCCAGAGTCAGGGCTAGTCACCGATGACCCTCCAGAGTCAGGGCTAGTCACCGATGACCCTCCAGAGTCAGGGCTAGTCACCGATGACCCTCCAGAGTCAGGGCTAGTCACCGATGACCTTCCAGAGTCAGGGCTAGTCACCGATGACCTTCCAGAGTCAGGGCTAGTCACCGATGACCTTCCAGAGTCAGGGCTAGTCATTGATGACCCTCCAGAGTCGAGTCGGGTTCCAGATGACCCTCCAGAGTCAAGGCTAGTCACTGTTAACCCTCCAGAGTCAGGGCTAGTCACCGCTGATGCTCCAGAGTTAGGGCTAGTCACCGTTGACCTTTCAGAGTCGAGTCAAGTCACCTTTGACCTTTCAGAGCTGAGTCAAGTCACCGGTGATCTTCAAGGACTGGGTCAAGTCACCGGTGATCTTCAAGGACTGAGTCAAGTCACCATTGATCTTCATGAGCAAATGCAAGTCACCAATGATCTTCATGAGCAGTGTCAGGTCAGCACCGATCTTCTGGAGTCCAGTAGAGACACCATGGAATTACCAGAGTCTCGTCCTCCCGTTGATCCGGCCGCACGGAAGTGGTGGGCTTCTGATCCGCCCTGGGGGCTTTGTGCATCGACCACAGGGATGTGGTGGTCTTCTGCTCCGCCCTGGAGGGCTTCCGCTTTGACCACAGGGGGGTGGTGGTCTTCTGCTCCGTCCTGGGGGCCTTCCGCCCTGACCACATGGTGGTGGTGGTCTTCTGCTCCGCCCTGGGGAACTCTGGCCTCGACCACAGGGTTGTGGTGGTCTTCTGCTCCGCCCTGGGAGGCTTCCGCTCTGACCACACGGACATGGTGGTCTTCTGCTCCGCCCTGGGGGGCTTCCGCTCTGACCACACGGACATGGTGGTCTTCCGCTCCGCCCTGGGGGGCGCTTGCCCTGACTACACGGTTGTGGTGGTCTTCCGCTCCGCCCTGGAGGGCTCTGGCCTTGACCACAAGGGTGTGGTGGTCTTCTGCTCCGCCCTGGGGGGCTTCATGTTGTTTTTTCCTTTGGTTTTTGTGTTAATGTCTGTCCCTGTTCCTTTCTGTCAGTCTGGCCCTCCGTCCCTCCCCCTGAACCTCCTCCTGTCCTCCTCCCTCCTGGTCTTTCTGTGTTGTGTTTACATTCTGGTGCCTGTTCCCCATGTTTTTCTTTTCTGGCCCTCCGTCCCTCCCCCTGAGCCTCCACCTGTCCACCTCCCTCCTGGTCTCTGTTTTGTGTCTGTCTTGGAGCGTCTGGGAGCCGCTCCGTAGAAGGGGGGTACTGTCACAGTGTCTGGGTTGTGTTCCCTGGGGTTCCACTAGGTGTCCTCAGTTCCCACGGTGTTTATCATATTATCACTTCCTGTCTCCTTATTTGGTCACCTTCCTCCTTGTTTAGTTAATTGATTGTTCCCCACCTGTCTCCTGTTTCCCCATTATCCTTTTGTGTATATAACCCGGTCTGTCTTAGTATGTGTGACGGAGTCGTTGTTTATTCATGTCCGTCAGTTCGTGCCCTTGCCTTGTCTTCTTGTTTAGTTTATGTTTTGGATGGATGTTTCCTATTGACCCCTGCCTGGACTGTTTATGTTGTTTGGATTACCCCTTAATAAAAGACTTACTTGCAATTGGTTCTATTTCCGTGCTTCATTGGATCCCGTCCGTGACATAAACTATATGAACAATTCAGTGCTACTGACATATCGTATAGTATAGAAACTATTCTGCCTTATTATGTGATAAATAAAGTGTTTGTAGTATATAAACAAATCATTATTATTTGTTATTGTCCAGCAGTAATAGATTTCTAAGCCAATTAAAAGCTAGAAATTAGAAAGTTGCCTATAGTATCCTCTACCAGTCAGAAGTTTTTAATCAGTAAGCCTGTTAATGTTTTTAAAGAAGTCTGTTCTGTTCACCAAGCCTGCATTTATTTTATCCAAAATACAGCTAAACAGTAAAATTTTGATTTTTTTTACTAGCCTATTTAAAATAACTGTTTTCTATTTGAATATATTTCAAAACGTTATTGAGATTTTAAAGCTGATTTTTTAGTATCATTACTCCATGTCACACGGTCCTTCAGAAATTCTGATATTCTGATTAGCTGCTCAGAAAAAAAACACCTATTATGATAATGTTGAAAACAGCTGAGTAGAATTTATTCAGTTTTCTTTGATGAATAGAAAAGTTCAGAAGAACAGCATTTATCTGAAATAGAAATATTTTGTAAAATTTTGTCTTTATCATCATTTTTGATCAATTTAAAGAATCCTTGCTAAATAAAAGTATTAATTTCTATAATTTATTTTCCACAAAAAAAAAAAAAAAAAAAATTTACTGACTCTAAGCTTTTGATTGATATAGTGTATAATAATGCAAAGGCTTTTTATTTCACATTAATGCTGAAAAAAATTAACTCATCTATTTTAAATATTGATAATCAGTAAATCAGCATATCAGAATGATTTCTGAAGATCATGTGACACTGAACACTGAGGTAATGATGCTGAAAATTAAGCTTTGATCACAGGAATAAATAACATTTTAAAATATATTCAAATAGAAAAGTTATTTTAATTGTTAAAAATATTTCACAATGTTACTGCTTTTGCTGCACAATGGATCAAATGAATGCAGGCTTGGTGAGTAGAATAGACTTCTTTAAAAACAAAAAATCTTACTGTTCAAAAACTGTTGACTGGTAGATTACAGAAATATTATAATGTTTATATATATATATATATATATATATATATATATATATATATATGTGTGTGTGTGTAGGCCTATATGTATATATGTATGTATTTTCTGTCCCCCTCACTTCTGAAAAGATGGCTACGCCCCTGGTCCTCGTCATGCTGCAGGGGTCGTGTGGGTCGGGCAGTGTTCATGGAGGAAGGGTCCAGGTAAGGGCGGAGTCCACATGCGCTCCCCTCTTCGGTCCGGGGCGTGAGGAGCGGCGACCTCTTTCGAGCGGCCGCATCCTTCTCGTTGGCTGCAGCACTTGTATTATATATATATATAGCACAAATGTATTTTCACATACATTTAGTAGATATTAACATTATTATATTAACAATATATATTAATATACACATATAGTCATATATGGATATATATTACAAAATATATTTGTCAGATTTAGCTACATATAAATGTAACACATGTTCCCATATAAATGTTAATATACTACACGTGGTCAGAATTGTTGGTACCTTTGGTAAATATGATCCAAGAAGGTGGTGAAAATAACTCTTTTTTGTTAACCCTTTTGATCTATTATTTTTTTTAAATCACGCGAAAACTAACCTTTCATTGGAGTATAAGAATTCAAAATGGGGGAAATATCAGTTACTTCTCAAAAATAGTAGCCTAACTGATAAAAGTAACCAGAGAAAGTAATTGCATTATTTATAAATTTTTTTATAAAAAAGTTCAAATATGTCAAATAACTTGGATGCCTCCAATATTAAATGTTAAATGAATGAAATGGAAACTACATGGAATAAATTATTACTATTTTTTAACATTGTAAAGTAATACAAAACAACAATTTACAAATACGTAATTAACACAGATTTTTTTTTTTACATTCTAGCAGACATTATAGTCTACCAAAAGCACAATTTAACTTAAAATTAACAAATAATATTTTGTGGCCATTTTTGAGACAAATTCTTGAATCAGGCTTGCAAATAAATACAACCTTGCTGAGCAGAAGATAATTATTTTAAAACATTAGAAAATATTACAGATCCCAATTTGAACACTATGTGTGAACATCCAAAAAAAAAAAAAAAAAAAAAAAAAAAAAAAAAAATATATATATATATATATATATATATATATATATATATATATATATATATATATATATATATATATATATATATATATATATATATAAATCTAAACTAATGATTTACAAGTTTAACACGAGTTCTTAGGAGGAGGAAATACAATTAGTGCTCTTGAAATACGAAATAGAGGTGGGACTGGATTCCCTCCAAGCACTGCCCTATCAGCTCTCAACTGAGGGGCTGAGATCCACTGAGAGGCGTCAGGAACCTTTTAAGTGGGCCAAAAGATGAACAAAAATCAATTCAATTAATATTTATATTGATTTATTATAGTATTACTTTTAAAAATAAAAAAATTTTAATAATAAAAAAATAAATGATTAATTTTAATATGTACTTAATTTAATATCAAATATATTCCTGTTTTAAAAATCTAACTTCAAATGTAAAAAAAAAAAAAAAAAAAAAAATGCAATGCAATGTAGGCTACACTGGCATTTCTGCAATACCCCCCTCCCCACCCCTTTGGGTATATAAAAACCAAACTGTCGTGTACAAAAAGCTGTTTATTTTGTTTCGGTATAATTTTTTTTTTAATTTTATTTAAATTATATTCAGGACAGACACGTAAGATGTTATTTCCTGTTTTACTTTTCTCACGTTTACTTTTTAAATTACAAATGTGAACCAAACAAAAAATCCCTTAAAAATTTACTGGAAAAACACAATCTAATTATACTGAAAAGATAGATGTGCTGAAAAAATCTATGCCTCGTGCACTCACATATATCACTGGAAAATAATGCTTTAGTTTACAGTATTGATTATCATTTTTGCTACTCTATAATTACCAATCTCGCTTTCATTTTTAATGATTTTTGATAAACGACTACAGAGAGCGAGCTGTTTCCATAGCACGATGAACATCCGGGTTTCGTTTTACCCTCCATAGCAACCGCAGCGCGTCCTCAAGTGAGTCCGTGGCAACCTAAACAGACAAGCACTAATGCGACGCCATTGAGTAAGCAGGTGTTCTCCGTACAGTTCTAGTATTTTAATTTGTATTGCTCTTTAGAGCTTAAACTGTGTTTAGTTAGCAATGTGTACGAAAATGCGAACATTTCATCCCTTGGCTAAAGGAGAACTGAAAACCGAAGGGTTTACCGTGAAATCCACCATGAAGAATTCAGTGGTGAGTGCGTGTTGATTTTATTTTATTTTTTTAAACGAACACTAAAAATATACGGTACACTTGTGATAACTAACACAAATGAATACACAACAGAAGTATTTCCAGCAAGCATTAAGTATTGCTGTCAAACTTTATTTTTTCAATCTGCATCAAAGGAGTCATTAGTTACTGGGGATTGAATTGGGGATTTCGATTTATTTTAAGGACTCGATTCTTTTAAGTCGGGTACCGTCATTACTATGCCAGTAGGTGGTGAATGTCTTGTGTTAATGAATCATTCATTTTCCTTGTTATGAGCTGGTCTAGTCTATCGTTTGCTCACCTTCAGTTGCCTGGACCCGTCCGATGTCCATAGAATGGAGAAAAAAAAAAAAAAAACACAAGTCAATGGGGGTATGCAACTGAAAGTGAACTATCTGAAAAGAGGCAGCCTTAATGACGTATGCAGCTGACAAATGTGACTTCCGGATGGTGCATCCTTTGAAAATGAATGAAAAAATATGAGATATGCAAGCAAACTGAACGATTTTGTTGTGTAATGGCCTTGTGCTCTGTATTAACGTTCTTCTTATATTAATGCAATACCTGTGTTAATTGGAATAGTGACTGTTTTAATGTTTTAATTGTAACTGGTTTCATGTCTTACTGTTTTAAAAACACTATTCAAATGAGATTACATTTATTAACACAGGTCATTAGTGCATGAACTGATTGAGACATTGGATGCATCATGATGCATTATTCCCATGCACTGATATTTTTGTATAGTCATTATTCTGAGTTGGAAAAACAAAGAGTAACATTCTAGCTTGAACAGATTTGCAGCATTGTCCTGAATTTAGTACTGTAAGTTCTTCCATCTGTCTTTTTTTCTTTTTCTACTTATCTTTTTGCACATATACTATACAAAACAAACTCACATCAAAATGTAGTTTCTGCTTGCTTTAGACATTTATTTTAATACAATGTGGATCCCATTTTTCACCACACAGCTGACAGTTACCCATCATTCTCATCGTGCCTGCACGACATCACCCCCATCAGTGCAGGCTGCGGTATAATTGCCTAAAATGGTCCCGTCTCTTGATAGCGTCTACGAGTTGGCCAGAGATGAAGATGTATTAGATTCCCATAACAAGTATAAAAGCCCATCGGTTTAAAGTGGCAGCTCTTATCTCCTCATTGAAAGATAGTATTTTCTTATTCTAGACTAAATCTGTAAAATAGTTGAGAGGAGCATTTTCAAACGTAAGGACATAAGCATGGATTTAGCAAAACAGGATGACAGATAATGTGCATTCAGGTTTTGTTTTTTCTTTTGTCTTACAAGAGTTGCATTTGTTACATTCACAGCTGAAATTAGCTGTTTCACAACATGGCTTGTGTTCATTTTGTGTCTTAATGTTCACAACTATTAACACATGCACAGACACACAAATGTCCTTTAGCCCACAGTCACTAATGAGCCTGTTTATATCTGCATGTTACTAATTAATTATTCTCCTTAACTCATGGCTAAACCCTGGCTCCTGTGCTTAAACTGACCTAAATTCCCCCCATGTGCTAATTAAGGTTGTGATCTAGACTGCAGTCTCTCACAGGAGATGCTGAGTGTTGTTGATAGCACATCAACTCACATCAGTATGACAACCAGCTTACTCTTAAATTTAAATTATAAGTCTTTCCTGGAGCTAAACAGCTGTTTGTTTGCTCATTGTCCTGCTCAGAAGGTGCAAATATATTTTGGAGCAAGCTGTTTTCTTCACACTTAACCTCTAGGGAAACAAAGTTGTCATAAGGACAAAATTGTAATTTCTTTCCTCAGTGAAGAAGCCTTGCTTTACCTGTATGTAGCAGTCAGTTATGCTGCTTAATGTGGCAAACTGGTATTTGGTATCATATTATTATCATATTATTTTTATTTATTATCATAATTATAAACAGACTAATTTGTAGTAGGGGTGGGCAATAGGACCAAAATCTTATTTCACTGTATGAGAAATTTTATTTCACGATAACAATATATATACCTCGATATAGCTATTTTTATTTTATTTTTGTTATTAAAATTAGGGAAAAGAAGTAAGTTACAACACAACACATAAATAGAAACTTTTATTCAGCTAGGTTTTTTTAAAACATGTAGTAAGAAATATTACAGAAATTGAATAAAGAGTATAAATAAAACGCTGCATAGTCTTCACTGTATCAATCAAACATGATTGACATTAATAATCACAGACAGCAGCAGGTAAATAAGGCTGCTGTCCCTTTAAGACCAATCCAATATACTGAAACACATTTGGTTTTCACCCAACTGTTTACCTTTATTTAACATATAACTGACAGTGTTTACTTCAGTACTCCACACAATGGGCATTATGACATAACAGTGTGCGTATTTGAAAAATCAAGCACAATAAAACAGGAAAGAGATCTGTTTTCATGATCATATGCTGTCTGAGAGGGGCTTTCAGTGTGCGCGCTTCGGCTGTGTGTCAGTCAGTGCGAGCAGCGGATTAAGTTTTTTTTTCACTGCTTATTGCCCTTAACTTTATTAAACATCATCCATGTCCCAAATTCGTGATCGCATGCTGTCTTACAGAGGTGTGTCAGTCAGTGCAAGCCCCGCAATGAATTCTTTTTCACTGCTTATTACACTTGATAACTCGACCTTCACTCTTTATAACGCTCTCATTCATGCATGTTTCCTTATCTCTCAAAGGAGAATATAACGTTTAAGCAGTATGTTATGCGGATATATTTGCTTACCAGGGAATATACAATATAGGAATCTCTAACACTTTATTCTGCTGTAATGATATAGCTTCATATTATATATATATATATATATATATATATATATATATATATACCGTCATACGACCCAGCCCTAATTTGTAGTGCAAATAGTTTTAACATTGACTGACTTTGTTATTCCTCTAGTTGTTTACCTAACAGCTAATTAATCAGAAGTCTTCGCACATTCACAGGAAATAGCTTACTCTGCATTTAAAAATAAAGTTGATACAATAAAGGTGGATAGTGACGGTGGCTTGCTAGGTTCGGCAAAGCACAAAAAAAGCACATGAAAAATTGTAAAAGTAGTTCAAAGGACTCATGCCCTATTCTGAGGGACTAAATGGTGACAGAATTTTTTGGAAGGGTTTGGATGTGGAACATGAGTCCGTTCACACAGAACTATTGTATTTCCATGTAAATGTGTTAAATGGATGTTTTTGACAATTATAAAAACATGGTGCTGAAATTAAAAGTTTTACAAGTTTTAAAGAACTTTTTTAGTTTTTTTGTTTCAATCCACTGCCATGGGTCTCACGTATTTTTAATCCCAAAAACACATTTTGTGTGAATGGTCCCTAAATGATGACAGAATTTTTTTGCAAACCATCCAATTGTACTGTGAATTCTTGATTATAAATCTGTTAAAATTGGATGGCGATTATCATCATACATCGGTCCTGCTTTCAAAGCTGCTAATCTACAGCATATTGACACAGCAGCCCACATATCCTACTGGCTGCATTAAACATTTAGAGGTGTGTTGCTCATCTTATAAGAGGTAGAAGAGTCAGAGGCTGATTCATCCAATAATCACATCTTCTCTCTCAAGTCAAGATCATCACTGGAGACACTTAATATCTCCCATACTTCTCCGTCTGCTTAGAAATGCAGGGCAGAGGAATGCTTTGCTAAGTTTGTTGTACAACAATGCGTGTCATTCAGACTGTGGCGTGTGAACTTCCACGTGCACACACATTTTCTACATCTGGTTTCCTGTCAAACTCACGAGCAGTTCATCTTTGAGCTCTGTTTTACCGATTACACAATGCCTTCCATTACTGTTAGTGATTGCACCCGATTGCACAGAGGCAGGCAGACTGGAATATTTTTTCATGTCATTCTGTATTCTCCTTCATTTTTCTATGTCTGTTCACTGTGTAAATTAGTGACTGACACAGCAAGGGTGTATTTACTTTGATGCTTTTAATTTTTAATTTGTGCATTCTGGTAGGCTATACAGTCAAAAGAGTGTTAAGTTCTGTAGATCTCAAAGAGGAGAGTGTAAATTTACAAGCGTATTTCCAACGTTATTTCAAGAGCCTTGTTTGTTACATCAAGTGGAGTGGTTGTCAACTGGTTGGGTTGCGAACCAAAATTTGGTAACAGGTTTGTTCTGATAGGATGAGAGGAAAACAGTGTTAAATGCAAATTATAAAATGCGTATAATCACACATAATTAACGATGAAAAATGGGCTTATTAAAGAGAAAATACTTCTCATATATTTTGTTGTTAACATCAGGCTATCAAACAATATTTAACTTAATACTATTACATTTAGCCCAGTATGATATATAAAATTAAATGTATAAAATTGGCTTACTGGGCAGCAGAGCAGGTATCTTCTCTCTTGGACACAGAGAGTGACTTTATTACTTTCTGTGGGTCATAAACAAAGGCACCATTAAGGGCCCTCCATAACCCAGCTACTTATATTCCTCAACATTTAGCATCGTTTCAGAACACACCGATGGTCTGAGATCTGCCTCTAAAACTATTTATATCTACCCCTCTCTCTCTGGTCCTTTCATGCTGTCGCAGATGTATAGCCAGACTGTGTGGTGAGCAGCATGATTTGCTGATATCAGCAAGGCCATTTGATGCCTAATGCCTGGTTCAGATTACACAATTTTTTCGTCTTATGCGATAGTCACTGTGTCAGATTACACGATTTTGACTCCCAAAATATTGTCGTGTCGTGGACAAGAACCATGTCAGACTACACGTTTCTTCCAGACCAGTCATCACGTGCCGTCTTTGAAGACGCGCGTGAAGGCGAAACTAGTAGCGCCTGACTTCCGGAAACGAACATAAACAAACAATGGATGAAGCGGCGATTTTCGTATTGGCTGTCTTGTGTTCAGAAAAAGATAAAAAAAGAAAGAAAAACCGACAATGGACACGTTCCTGGATTGCACGAAGAGGACAGTATGGACTGTCAATCCTTCAAAGAGAACTTGAGGTAAAATATATATATTTTTTTATAACGTTAGGCCTATATTTGTACTTTTAGCCAGTAGTAAAAGTAATATAAATGTTGCTAGCTTGCCACAACGATAAGATATTTCAAAAACAGACTGTTAAAACAATTATTTGTTCATCAGTTTAATTAAATACTTCTAATGTTCAGAAGTAACGTTAACCATTATTGTTACCATTATCAACCATTTCCATGGCATATATATATATATATATATTTTATTGTTTTGACATTTTGCATTATGTGTGAAGGTTTTATAAGTTAAACATTGCTATGGGCTAAAACCCTGAAAAAAAAGCCTGACTTTTTTTGTTTGTTTGTTTTTTACACTGAAGGACAGTGACAGGAAGGGTTTTCGCGATCTGCTTAGGATGGATGTGGAGGATTTCAGCTACTTGCTTGGCAAAGTTACACCATTTATCCAAAGAAGGGACACAAAACTGAGAAGAGCAATCAGTGCAAGAATAAGGCTGTCAATTACCCTACGATTCCTTGCTACCGGTAAAAAGTACATTTAAAAAAAATTATATGACCCTGATTTCACTGACAAAATTTAATCTAGTCCGGTAGTCCCAGACTAAAATGCAAGTTTGAGCTGTTTAAACTAAAAGTAATTTGCACTGACTTATCTTAAAATATGTCAGTGACATTTTTTAAGATAAAGATAATGTTTTTAAGGAAAGTTTATAAAAGCTACTTAAATGCTCCATCTCATTTAATGCCTAATTTGTGCTTAATCTTGCTGTGTCTGTAAATCCAGGCCATGATACATTATAAACCTTATACATGCTTCCTTCCACAGGAGAGACGTTTAGATCTCTAAGCTTCCAGTACCGGATCGGCCGTAGTACTATCAGTGAGATAGTAATGGAGACTTGTCAAGCCTTGTATGGCGTCTTAAAGGAGGATCATTTAAAGGTAAGTCATTTGATGTAAATAACAGACGTACATTTCAAGACAGTGGGTTTACACAAAGAGAAGCCTTTACTGAATAATTCCCAAAACGAAGCGTTTTAACCAGAGTTATGGATATGTTTTTGATATATAATAAGTGGACTTTTTTATTAAGTATGTGTTCGGAGGAAGCAACTTTTATTTGGACCTCACCGGCTGTAGGAAAGAAATCAGAAATCAGACATCAGCCTCTTTTTTCTTTTTATCCTGCCACAGAGGATGGTTGGAAGAACATTTTATATTTTCACTTCACTTACTTTTAGAGTGGGAAATGCGGGCAGTTGGTAGATGTTCGTACAAGTTCAATCGTTGACAAGCCTTTTGTTTGCAGTTTATTCTAGAGTTGGAGAGGCCAGAGGCCCAAAAACACTAACCTGCAATCCAAAATGTGCTACTCCACCAGTGTCTCCATTCATTCATTCATTCATTCATCCATCCATCCATCCATCCATCCATCTGTTTCCATCTTTCCATCCATCCATGCTCCTGTTTATCTCCATCCATCCATGTACCTGTCTCCATCCATCCATCCATCCACTTACCTTTCTGTCCCATGGTCCGTCCATCCATCCGTCCGTCCATCTGTCCATGTACTTATACTATCCATTCATCCATTTACTTGTGTCTCCATCCATCCATACTTTTATGTATCTGTCTTCGTTTATCCATCCATCCATCTACCAATCTGTCTGTATGTCCATCCACCCACCCACCCATCCATCCATCCATCCACGTCCATCTTCATCCATCCGTCTGTCCTTCCATCACGTCTGTCTACATCCATCCAACCATCTGTCCTTCCATCAATCCGCTCATCATGTCTGATGGAGAAATAGTTATGTGAATGTCACTTGCAGGGCTGCATCTCAGCACTGGTGCTCTATTACTCAAAAACCCTCTCTGCTCTAAAGGTCCTTGACTGAACACATGACATCTGGAAATGTTATTGCCTGCAAAATTTTCCCCTTTTCCCTATTGGCACTTTTCTTGTGTATTTCACATTTCAAACAGCAACATGAAACTGTGGATTAGTACTTTAGAGGCTGCATATGCACGCAAACTTCTAAATGCTTTCTTTAAACTTAGATTGATGTGGCTCTTTTGGGTTTTATAGTTTATCTCCAAAAGTGCTTTGTTATGAAAAAGCTGCTTTTTATCCAAAGATGAATGTATAATTGGCAGAACTTAGAAGAATGTTTGCACATGTCACTTTCGGGCTCTCTGTGACCTTTTCTGTGGTATTTAGAAAAAGTTGTACTCTGCTAGAAGTTGCCTCTTTAAATTAAGTTCTCTGTTAAAATGCCATCTAAGCTATAATTATACTTTTTTTCAGGATGTAATAGCTGAGCTACTGTATGCTTTTTCTGTAATCTGTTTAAATCTGATTTACGTCACATGACTAAGTCATTATTCAGTAAAAACCTTGCTGTCCATCTTTGTTCACCTCTTGTTCTCATTGTTTCATGATGCATTTTTAGTGCTTTTAGTAACAGCAGAAACAGCTTGTGTTTCCAAAAATACATAGCTTCTGCCTTCTAATAATATGGGCTTTGTATAAGTAAAATTACAATCGTAGATAAATATGAGTTTTCAACAGGTTTGGTGTCTGAGTGAGAGTGACTGTGATGCCCAAGATGAGGCTGATATGAGTGATAGTGACAGAAAAGGAAATGAAGTGAGAGTTAGAGCACGATTCAGATAAATCTTTTAGATAGCATCTGTGACCCATGATTGGGATTCGATTCTGTGTCTTTATGGACAGCCGGCTCAGGAAAGTATGATTGGATGTGTTTGTCAATAGCGGTTAGAGCATGGCAGACAAAAGACAATCAATATGCAACATATGCTAGCCGTTCTGGAGATAAGATGACTTACAACCATTTGGCAGGAAGGGAAAACATCAATATTACCTTTCAGTATAAAAATTAGAAAATATATATAGGTTCGAAAGCAAATATAAGTGAAAAGCTAATAAAACAATCATGAGCAAAAGGAAATGCAAAGTTTGAGTGAGACGAGCCTGTCGAAACCTGAAGATGGTTATGTGAGGGTTTAGCAGCCGGTGAACTCGTTTCAAGATTACATTAAAACAGAGAGTGCCCTTGAATCCGATTCAGAGTCACAGTCACAGCCATAGGATGGACCAGGTGTCATGGACTGTTATTTAGCTCAAGGCCTTGTGACCGCCCACATACTTTTAGCACATGAGGAAACACGGTTGGGAGGAAATCAATACACCCTAGAAAAGTCACGTCATCCCAGTATGCTCCACAATGTCCTTTTTTTTCTTCATTTAAAAAAATCTTTAAGAAGTACATCGCCATTATGTTGACCTGACCTTTTGGAATGGATGGGCTATTGGGAGTACTGAATGAATTTATCAGTTACAGAGACTTGTTAAACAAATAACAAGAGGATGTAATGTGATGCATTGTGATTACTCCAACTAAGGCTGTTAGTTGATTTGATTTCTTTAATCGATGCTTGTGACCTACGGTTTTGTCCAAATTGACTTACAGTTCACTTATTACAGGGACAGTCCTTGTGGAGCAACCATAGGTTAAGTGCCTTACTGGATGGTGCTCCTGGTTTCCAGCCAACTATAACAACTGCACCACATTAGTTTGCAAGCAGGAGAGTACCCAGCAAGGTTCCACCCATTTGTGGGCCATAATAAACATCCTTGATGAATAAAAGTTTTACTTTCTTAAAAACCTTGTACTCCGCATATTTTTTTATGGTGATGATAACTTGAGAAGTGTGTGAGATTTATGTTTTTCTAATTTTCTAAATATTTATTTAAAAAAAAATATTTGATATATACATATATATATATATATATATATATATATATATATATATATATATATATATATATATATATATAATTTTTTGAAATATTTTTTTAAAAGTAACTTAGTGGAAACTACTTTACAAGGCAAAAAAAAAAAAAAAAAAATAGAAAAACAACTTTTATTGCTTAATCTCTTTTCTTTGAATGAATACTTTTTATTTCTAACCTTTCACTTAATGTTTTTGTTTCTTTGAATCTTTTAACGTGTTTTATCTTTCAGACTTTGAACACAACTGCAGTGCAGGCTTTCTCTTCTGAAGAGCAGTCTTTGTGTATATTTCTTCCCTCTTCTATTATAATATTCAGCTTTGATTAGGAATTGTGAAAAAAAAAATTCAGAGTAGGCAAGGGTTCTTTTGCATGCTCACTTAACTGTTTGGTTCCTCTTTTACTAAAGAGGACAGTTGCCTTTCAAAACCTGAGGGGACTCCTGATAATCTGTATACTAGGTATTCCTTTCTCTTTAGTTTTGTTTCTTCTGCCAATGCAAAATGTGCCAGAAGATTTAGCTCTTTGTTTGAAGAGAGTGAAATTAGTTTAGTTTAGTTTAGTCACATTCTCTTTGGTATTCTATGATTTTCTTTTATCTGCTTGCATTTATCACTTTAGTCAGTAGTCACTGTTACTTTACTTCAGTGTTACTTTAGAGAAATGTGATGCGTGAAACATGATTTGATATCATGTTAGATTTTTTTGTCATTTAGTGTTTTTTTTTTGAGGAGGAGGAATTGCTTCCAATTATCTCCTGAGAAAATGCCCCTGATGTGTTAATCACAAAGGCTAGTTCTAAAGCAATTGCAGATACAGTAGATTTGATGATTAGGCTTTTTCAGTTGTTGGTCCTCTGCAGTTAATTTGTTCTGATTACTCAAGCAATCCGCGGTGTGGTTGAATTAACAATAGACTAGAATGAACAGGCTAACTCTAGCTCTTTTTTAATGATGGGAAACAGTTGTCTAAAGAATATACCGGTAATCATATTTTCTTGTAATTATACAGTAGATGACCAAATTGTGGTGACAAATTTATGCTAAAACTAAAAGTTAAACTAAAAGTTAAACTACTATAGCATCACAGGGCTCCAAACTACGACTAAAACGGTCGCATTTGCGACCATAAATATTAAAATGCGAGTGAAGTTTTTGCTGAGGTCGCCACTGGCGACTAGGCCTATGTGTTTACATGCTATTTCTTAAAAAAATGCATGTAATGCCTTTTTCCTGATTGTTTTGCATACACAATCTTTTGTTATGTTCGCGCATTGAGAGAATGCGCATCGAAGTTTTAGTGGTTAAAAGAGTTTTAAACAGTCCTCATCTGCCGCGCAGCAGCGCTGACACATACCTGATAAACGCGCGAGAGAGAGAAATGATGGAGACTTGAAGAGAAAGTGCAGAAAAACGGCGTTTATTTCGTTCATAACTTGAACAAACTACAACAGGTAAAGCTGTCATCTGTGTGGATATTGCCAATATCGTTAACAGTTCTCGTTTATAATCATAAGGCTTCTTCTTAACAAGATCTTAGTCCATGCTGTGTTCTGTTAATGCATGAACTTCATTATTTGAAGTGCACTTGCCGTCCATTAATCGCAAAAAGCTTTGTGCTTTGTTACTTTTTAATTTACAAAGTATCAGCTTTAAAATTATTCTAAAATCATAACAAAATTCAAACAATAAATACAGTTTTGGTGCTCTTTAAGGGGCCGTTCACATATCGCGCCTAAAAACGCGTGGAAAACGCTAGGCGCGCCGCTTTCTGATTTTCTTCCAAAAGCCTTCGGGCTTGGTTGGTTCTTGTCACATGACCTGCGGTGCGCTCGCGGGATTCTGAAAAGTTGAGATGTTTTTAACTCGATGCGGTGCGGGCGCGCCTGGAAAAAAACGAGCGCGTCGCTTCCATTATGAGCACGCACGCATACCGCGTGCCTATATTTGAAATAACGAACTTGAGCGCGCAAAAGACGGGACATGTGAACGGCACCTAAAGCGGCAGGCGCGATCGCGAGTAGTGCCTCAGTTCAAGGAGCACGTGAACCTATCATACCTTGCTCTTTACTACTAGAGTACATAATGAACATGAATTAACATCAAAAGGTAGGCTATTTTATAAGAGATTCTACAGTAGGCCTACAACACTTTCAAAACGTGTAAAGCTTGTAAACATTGCAACGCAATATTAACCTCGGT
Organism: Carassius carassius; assembly: GCF_963082965.1. NCBI lineage: Eukaryota > Metazoa > Chordata > Actinopteri > Cypriniformes > Cyprinidae > Carassius > Carassius carassius. The sequence continues at coordinate 12,693,867 of NC_081785.1, forward strand.
GTCCATAAGCTCATCTGTCAGCTAGAAAAATAACTATAAAGAGGAGCATTTTGCTATATTTATGAGCTATTGAATTTGAATATTTTTACTTAACCTGTTGTCTACATGATTCAACTCCTCCTATAAAATTTAATTTTACTAATTAAGAAAAACAGACTGAAATTGTGAAAGACATGCACTCTTAAAAATAAAGGAGCTTAAAAGGTTCTTCACAGAACAATTTTGGTTCCACAAAGAACCATTCAGTCAAAGGCTCTTTGAAGAACAATCTCTTTCTGACCTTTTCATAATCTGTTATTGTCTTCAAATGTTAAAGGTTCTTTATGAAACCATTTAGACAGGAAAAAAAGGTTCTTCAATGGTATCATGAAGCATCTTTATTTTTAAGAGAGTATGACAACATTTACAGGATGCATTGAGGAGGACCCCAAACTATACTCAGGGGCCAAGTGATGCTTATGGTCCATGATATTGGTACAGCTTTTGTGTAATAAATAACGCATGAATGTATGTTTCAAGTTGGAAAAGACATTTAGCTCCCACTTTAAGTGAACCTTCATTCCCAGGTCATCTACAAGATGGATTAAAATGCTGATAAATTCAAGAAAAGATGAGACATAAACACGTAAGTATGATTAAAAAGTTAAAATGTAAAATAAATAATTTAAATAAAACGCATAAAACCTGTTTATTCTGTGGCACCTAAAAAAATCATTTGGCACCTAAGTTTTTTTCTTATAGGAGCCAATGGCTCCTTACTCGATTTTTTTGTTTGGAGCCCTGCATCATGTGTCAATGTCAAAAAATGAATTGCAATAATTGTTAATGACAAGTGATTTTTGTTTATTATTTTTGATTGGGTTCACAGAATATAAATGAAATCTTACTCAACTGCTTAAGATATGTCCTGGTTCTCAGCAAGGGCTTCCAAGTGTGTGAGCATAGCTAGTTTTATCACTGCTGTATGGCAAATAAGGCAGCGGTTTTCTGTGTGAATGTTCCATCTAAATTAATACACACATAATCAGATGTGTTCTTTTTCGTCATCTGATGAAACATTGTGGTGCCTGTTAAGCTTGAAATCAGCAGTGGAATGTTGCCTCAGTGTTTGTCAGCCAAAGGACACCACATCTTGTAATCTCTGCTGAAGATGAAGAATGTTTTGAGCTTATTGCGATGATGAACACAGCTCTGGCCTGAAAATCTGATGGTGTTCCAATATAAGAACATTTTTCTTCCAAAGGCACTAGAAGCAAAACAGGGAGTATGATTAATTATAACTTTAATTTTCTCATTTAAAATGTCTAGATGCTAGCAGCATAGCATGGATCTCGTGACAGCAGATAATGCATCAATAATCTGAACAGAACTGCTGACAAACAGTCAAAAAATCACTCATCTTACATACACACTCTTAGAGTTGTCCAGATGTCCCTTTGTAGATTACAGGGAGTGTGCTGATGGAATGTGTCTGATGGTTCGCAATCAAGGGCACTCTTTAGTGCTGTTAAATTGGTCTGCACAGTCCTGAATAGATGCAGGTCTGATTACTGATCATGGCAGTAAATGTAAAGTGTGGTAAGACTCATCACTGGTGACCAGATGTGTGTGTGTGTGTGTGTGTGTGTGTAACACAAAGATCTACAGACATTCTTTATCGACATAGCAGCACTATTTTGAAATGACTTGGACAACAATTTCACTTAGAGTGGAAATTGTACAGTGGAAGTTTTTGCCTTGAGTCTTTGTTAATTTCTTGTGTGGATGTACAGAGTGCAAATTGGAACGACAGATGGATTATTAAAATGTTTTATCACTTTTCCTACCGCACATGGCTCATCCAGGTTAAGATTAAGACTATTAAAACAACATCTGTATTTTCCGTGAAGGTTTGTGGTGTCACTGACTGAAGGTGATGCTTAAAGGATTATAAGATTATGGAGGAGAGTTTTACTAGGAAAGCTAAAAAATGCACATCAGGGTTGTTGAAGGAGGATATTTTTGCCACTACTTTCCTTTCTTGTATTTGTGTATTCTTGGAGCTGTGGGAATGTTTGTGTTCTTTATGTACAGTATGATCAGCTAAATTAAGGGTGAAAGCTCGTTGCCTTGTTGCACAGTATGCTGCCTTACTGAACCAAGCTGAAGTCAAAATGCATTTATTTAGGTTTTGTACAAGAGTAGAGTTACTGTCTGAAGAAAATCAGCATTGTGTGACAATTTTCAAGCTTTTTTTCTTTGGCTCTTTTTATAATTGAATACATGATGTTCATTTCATCCCTCTTTCGCTTTTGTTCTCCACAGTGAGCGTTGGCGTCTTTGCTGGTTTGTTGTCATTTTTCATCAGAATCAGGAGTGGCTCTGTCTCCTCACAGGGACAACACACTCACTAGCATTCAGCAGGCTACTGGCGGGGAGGAGTGTTAAATCAGGAAAAGGAAAGACAAGGAGAATATTTCAAATGTCAGATTTTTCTTACACAAATGATAGAATTGAAAGGCTTAATGAAATTAGAACACATCTACATTTCTTTAACAAACAACAAATGTAAATCTGTAATATTTAATTTTAAAACTACACTACCTTTTAAAATTTTGGGGTTGGTATGATTTTATGTTCTGGAAAGATGTCTCAGCTCACCAATGCTGCATTTATTTGATCAAAAATACTGTAAAAGCAATAATATTGTGAAATATTAATACAATTTAAATTTTCATTTATAAAGCTGAGTTTTCAGCAGCAATTACTCTAAGTCTTTACTACTACTACTAAGTCTTTAGTGTCACATGATCTTTCAGAAATCAATCTAATATTCTTATTACAAATGTTGAATTAAGTCTGCTTAATATTTTTTGTAGAAACCATAATACTTTTTTTCAGGTTTCTTTGATAAATAGAAATTAAAAGGACCAAATATTTGAAAATATGTTTCTGTAACATTAAATACACATATAATAAAAGTATTAATTTCTTTCTTTTTTTTTTAAATACCTGACAGACCCCAAACCTTTGAACAGTAGTGTATGTTTAGCATGTCACTGAAGAAAGTCGAAATCAGGCATCCTTATCGAATAAATCAAACACTGGTGTTATTTCAGTTTTATCACCATCACAGAAGGCTGTTGTTCTCAATTAAATCCTCACACTTTCAGTGTAAACGTTATATAATGTCTGTCTGTCTCATATAATTTGTATCGTTATGAAAGAGATAAGGTTGCAAAATCAGAGAAAAGGTTTTATTGATATTGATACCATATCAAGCAGCTTACGCTCATATTTGTCAATTTGCATCTACAGTGAATTGTACTACTCATTTCAGATAGATGGATAGACAGATGAGCCATCACATTGTCTGATAGTTTGGCGCTGGTTGACTCTTCCTTTAGGTTGTGTGTGTATATTAGTGGGTGGATCAGTGAGTATGCTTGTGGAGGTGAATGCTCCATGAATAAAGGGAGGTAATTTAGTTGCCTGCAACGGTTGTGTGAAGTCTGACCTTATCAAAGCAGCCTCTGTTTTTTCTGCTAAACCTGGTGAGTCACCAGCCACACAAACACACACACACACACACACACACACACACACACACACTATACATTGAATGATATTGTCAGGGGAATATGTCCTGTGAGAATAGGAGGCGAGAGAGAACAGTGGAAATGTTAATGTGGGTTTCACCTGCCGGAGCGGAGAGCTGCAGCCCCTCACCATGCATCCATCAGAGGCTCTCAGAAGCAGTTTAGAAGTCCAGAGAGAGCCTGAGAGATGTGGCCTCAGCTTGGGCAGGTGATTGATCACCTTCATGGAATCACACCATCTCCAATGCGAAGTCAGTCGGAGGATTAATGAGCTTCTCTCTTTCTCTCTCTGAGGTAGAGCAGTTTCCAGTGATTGAAACCGCTTTCATAGAAAGAGATGGCTGAGGACTCACAGCTCACTCCCCAGATGAGTGTGTGTGTTCTCAGTTTAACTGCAGATAGAATGGACTCTGCTGTCATCATCTTCCTTCACTCACAGGAAGTGCTCACTTGACCGTCATGTGGAGAACATTTACTTCCTGCCCATCCATCACAGGTGTAAAAACATCTGTTAACATTCTGCTGCCGTATAAATAATTTTAATGTACTTTTAAGTATTCTGTGACAAGGACAAAAAACAAAACCTTTCATGTGATTTCTTTATAAAGAAATGAGGGCCAGTAAGGATTCATTGAAAGTTTGACCAGATATCTTTGTCGTTTGATTTTATTTAGAAAAGAAAGTGCATATTTTATAGGGATAAAAATATGTTGCAGTAATTACAAATTTTCAAAACACTTTTCCCACCAAGTAAAATGTATTGTTAAAAAAGGTACAAATTATCTTTCTGAAAATCTTTATATTTTTTAATCATTATGTAATGAAAATCTATATACTCTACTGTGAATTTGTCCATGACATGGTGGACATCTTTTGTGGTTTACTCAAAAATTGTCTGCTTGCAGTTATTTTATAAAAGATGCAGGAGCTTGACCAATGTGCATTTGTAACTGCCTACAGTCTCCTTAATAAAAACAAATATGAATTTAAACAGAAAATCTCACATTTTTATTTTGGAAATTGTGAAATCTCTAAGGGACTTTATAGTGAAATTATAGACTATATATATATATATATATATATATATATATACATAATATTTGGGTTATGTCATCTTCTGATTGGTCATCTTCAGATGGATTGCAAAATCATTTCAACCACGCATACACCACAAATTTAAACCGACAGTGTCCAATTTTTTATTTACATGTTTAAAAATTATCGGGCGGTCGGGTGGTGCTCGCAATGTTCTCGTAATTATTCTCACAAACGGTACAAGCCGCGACCATGCGAGCATCTGCAATTTTTTCTCCCAAGAAAACAATAATAATCTGCGAGCTCGTACGACAGAAAAAATCGCTCTCTGTATGCCTGCCTTAAGTCTTTAGGAACAACAAGGCCAGACAAGGGAGAAGTGAAGAGTGATAGCTTTTTATGCCAGACTTTACAAGTTCAAATGAGGCTGGTGTGGTGATGGCTGACTGTATGCAGGTGTTTAACAGAAGGGATGCTGGGAAATGTTGTTTCAAGTGGACTGAGCTTGTGACCGAGTAGAGTGGTTGGACTGCTGACTGGAGATTGTGACACTCTTTGCTAAAGGGATTAATGCAGTGATCCAGTTTCTAAGCTATTTTATTAATAAAAGTCACTGGGAAGTGTGCCAACAAGTTTTTGTACTCGGATGTTTCTGTGTGTGCACACTGCACAGCGTGATCTCCGATATCTCTCTCTCTCTCTCTCTCTCTCTCTCTCTCTCTCTCTCTCTGTGTGTGCGAGTGGTGTGTGTGTTTATGCGTGTCAATGAAAGCAATAAATTAATTTAGAATGGCGATTAAACTGACTTGGAACTTGTGCATTAAACAGTTTTAATGCATACTTGCCAGCCAATCAGAATCGAGTATTCAGACAGACCATGGTATAAAGTGTTCTTTTAATTGTGATGGTTTTGGCTCACATTTAACAAAACCCCACTAATTCACTATCTCAACAAATTAGAATACTTCATAAGACCAATAAAAAAATAAAATAAAAAAAAACCTTTTTTGTGAATTGTTGGCCTTCTGGAAAGTATGTTCATTTACTTTACATGTACTCAATAATTGGTAGAAGCTCCTTTTGCTTTAATTACTGCCTCAGTTCAGTGTGGAATGGAGGTGATCAGTTTGTGGCACTGCTGAGGTGGTATGGAAGCCCAGGTTTCTTTGACAGTGCCTTCAGCTCATCTGCATTTTTTTGGTCTCTTGATTCTCATTTTCCTCTTGACAATACCCCATGGATTCTCTATGGGGTTAAGTTCTGGTGAGTTTGCTGTTCAGTCAAGCACACCAACACCATGGTCATTTAACCAACTTTTGGTGTTTTTGGCAGTGTGGGTAGGTGCCAAATCCTGCTGGAAAATGAAATCAGTATCTTCAAAAAGCTGGTAAAAAGCTTCAAAAAATTTTGGTAAACGGGTGCAGTGACTTTGGTTTTCAAAAAACACAATGGACCAACACAAGCAGATGAAATTGCACCCCAAATCATCACAGACTGTGGAAACGTAACACTGGACTTGAGCTTCTCCACCCTTCCTCCAGACTCTAGGACCTTGGTTTCCAAATGAAATACAAAACTTGCCCTCATCTGAAAAGAGGACTTTGGACCACTGGGCAACAGTCCAGTTCTTCTTCTCCTTAGCCCAAGTAAGATGCCTCTGACATTGTATGTAGTTAGGCTAATTCCTTGACACGTCTGTGTTTGGTGGCTCTGTATGCCTTGACCCCAGCCTCAGTCCATTCCTTGTAAAGTTCACTCAAATTGAATTGAATTTGATTTTGCTTGTCAATCCTCATAAGGCTGCAGTTCTTTCTCTTGGTTGGTTGTGCATCTTTTTCTTACACACTTTTGTCTTCCACTCAACTTTCTGTTAACATGCTCGGATACAGCACTCTGTGAACAACCAGCTTCTTTGGCAATGAATGTTTGTGGCTTACCCTCCTTGTGAAGGTTGTCAATGGTTGTCTTGTGGACAACTGTCAGATCAGCAGTCTTCCCCATGATTGTGTAGCCTAGTGAACCAAACTGATAGATGATTTTGAAGGCTCAGGAAACCTTTGCAGGTGTTTTGAGTTGGTTAGCTGATTGGGATGCCACCATATTCTAATTTGTTGAATTTGTGGGTTTTTGTTTAATGTGAGCCAAAATCATCCCAAATAAAAGAACAACTTCACTCTGTGTGCATTGAATTTATTTAATTAATGAGTTTCACAATATGAGTTGAATTACTGAAATTAACTTTTCCACGACATTTTAATTTATTGAGATGCACCTGTATGTATTAATGTGCCAAGACTAGAGCATGTTTCTTATATAATATATTAGCATAGTTATTTTGTTAACCATTAGCTTTATGCATTAATTTAAATTTGAACAACCATAGCAATTAAGCAGAATAGCATGTCTGGATTACTCTCTGTGTGATTTTATTCAGATGAAGTCAGAGTTTAATGTCAAGGCCTGGAGCAAATCCCGGGGCAGCCACATTCTCACTATAGGGGCCTTCATGAGTTCAACTGTCTTGCTGAATAAACAACTCCCATTTCATTTTTTTTTTAGCTTGTCACCATCTTGTTGTGGTAAATGCACAAGTTTATTTATACTGCTAATATGTACTTTGTGTGATCTGCTAGAAATGAATTATATGAGGCAGACATTGTGAATAATTGATGGTTTGATGCTATAAAGCAGATATGCTTCCTCTGACATCAGACAGAGAGCAGATTTACATTGGGATGAAAGAGGATCAAAACCATAAAATTTTCTGTGATGGTTTTAGGCCTGCCATTGCCTCTGATGACACAGCATCTAACAGGCTTTCTCTCTCTCTGTGTCCTGTAGGTGGTGGGCCCTCCAGCTGCAGGGGCTTTCAGGGAGAGGCCAGCTAAACCCACAGCTTTCCGTAAGTTCTATGAGCGTGGAGACTTTCCCATCGCACTGGAACATGACTCTAAAGGCAACCGCATCGCATGGAAGGTATGTAAAAATATAACTTATGCTTCTATTTTCTTATTGTAGTGCAATATATTTATCAGCTGTCCATGCACATTACTTACAGATATAGCTATTCACATACAAAATAAACCGTAGGTGATTTATTTGCATTTAATTTAATTCCTGAAGTAGACCATTCTTGATTCTTTTAAATGTGGCTTGAATAGCACTTTTCCCAGTACATATTGTGAAAAAAAAAAAAAAAAAAACACTGTCAAACAGCGATAATCTTGACCTGCCCTTGCCTTGACTTGTTTGCCTTGAGACACAGTCATGAGGGTCTCCTCACTGTGATATTATTTTCACGTTTGAATTGTTGCAATATAAAAGAAAAGAAATGAATGTCACGTCATTGACCTTTTAATGAAAAAGTAAAAGTGCAGAAATGTTTCTGTGAGAGTTAGTGGATAGTAATATATATAGAAAAACCTGAATCTCCATCTTGATATAAAAACTTGTATGTGTGAGAGAGAGTATTATGCTTTGAAAAGTTAAAGAGCTCTGATCAATCAGAGTGATGCTCACTGTCCCCTCTGCACTACAGTTGTGTATGACCTAATAGTGGACTGTTGCGAGTCTCTGTGTGTGCCTGCAGGTTAGACATAGTGTTTATTTCATGAAGGTCGGCAGTAGCATTATCAGTGTTAATCTGCTGTCTGTGCACTAATTCAGAAAAATCAGAACAGTGCCTGACAAGCACGACTTGGAATAAACACGCTCACCACTCTCCTTCAAGAGTAATTCTCTTTTTTTTCCAGGTTGAAAAACTTTGAAAGCCTTGCCATGAATTATTAAAAGCAAATTTCGAAATGTATTTTCCTACGCTTTAGAAAAAATAATGTCTCTTTTTCGTTGTGTTGTTATGAAATTGCTGGGAGCCGACAGGAAGTGATGTATGAAATTGTAGCTGTCACATCTAATGCATCTGTAATGCTTATTGATTTTCCTTCTCAGGCAGCCATTGATTTGATTCTGCTTTTCACACGCAGTATTTACATGGCTTCATTCGGTTAATATAATACAGGTATGCATGAGTAAAACCGTGGCCTAGGTGACCCCTGTAATATATGCGGTACGAGGGCACTTCGAGGTCATACTTGGTTTGAGTGTTTTATTATGCATATATTATTGTATGTTAGGTGTAAGTGGAACTAGCACATGTTTCTTGTTTTCATCTACCTGGCTTAATCATGCAGATCTGTCATTGGGTCAATGATACAACACCCTGGGTCCTAAGTGCAATTAATAGATACAGTGGCTTTAATACACCTAAATTTATGTAAGCTCGTTTTTAATTTCTGAATTAAAATTCAGTTTGATATATTTTGGGGGGCATTAAGTAAAAATGTCAGTCGTGATATCATAATGAAAAAAAAGCCTAATTAAAAGAATGCAATTCTTGGCAAAAGACTGAAGTTCTTTGACATGATCTTTGTATTATTATTGACATTATTATTTAAAACAAAATATATATAATATTTTGGCAAAATTGTTTATCTGTCTCTTATTATTTGACAACAAATTCAAAGTCAAATAATAAGGGATGAAACCAACATGCAGAAAAAAAAACAACATAAAACAGTATATTATAGATGGGGCCCTTGCAGACCTTCATTATGTCAAGGTCAAAAAGTCTCTTAAAGGTGCTCTAAGCGATGACGGGAGTCGTAACTTCTTGTTGACGTTCAAATTGTTGTCAAACAAAACGGAGGCTAGCTAGACCCTCCCTCCTCCTCATCCGTGCACTAACCCCCCAAACCCCACCCCCAAATCTTTCTTGTCGGTTATTGGCTGGAACAGTTTGTTATGTTTTGTGGTACGGGTGAGCCCAGTTTATTTTTATGTTGTTTGTGGAGTCTATGGTGTCTAGAGAGACCCCGTTTTTTTACAGTGTGTTCAGGGGACAAGCAGCTAGCGGATAGTGAGGAGATGTTTGCTGGATGTGACAAAAAATTTTTGGCCTAAAAAATGTGTGACATCACTTAGAGCACCTTTAAAGTATTAGATAATTTGACCTTTTTATGACAAAGCAAGATTTGTTTGACATGTGAAATGAAATGTGCTGCAACTCTTTGAATCTTAATATTTAAATAAGCATATTTATTAATGAATAGTTTATGATATTTGTAAAAAAGAAAATCTCATCTCATCTCGTCTCAATTCGTCTTGTCTCCTCTGTTGAGTGTCAGTCCCCTTCTCTGTGCAGCAGGGAGCAGCAGTGCATTCTTGCAGGCATTTCAAAGTGTTTCCCATTCTCCTCTTCTGCATACCTCCCAGTCTTTTCACTTTATGGTAAACATGGTGGTTTAGACATTTTCGGTTGGTTATTATTGTGTGCATTTGCATCTTTAAACATAGATTTTTAAACTTTTGCTCACTGTGACCATTCAGATGTGTGTATTCAGGGAGGAGGTGTATGTGTCTACTGATGTCTGAGAACAGACGCTGCTGTTTAAATGTCAAGGGCAGTGTTTGGACGCACAGTGATGTGAAGCAGAGAACTGATATTTTTAGTTTCAATCTACGAAAGTCCTCACAATTCTCTCTCATGCTGTCTACGCAGTTAAAGCTTTGACGTTATGTGTTCTGTAAACATGTGCAGTACAGTGAAAAGAGTAAGCAGGAGGTCTCTCTCACTCTTTTTCTCAAAGTGTATTTGTGCATCTCTTGCACATGGCCCTGTTGCTGTCAGAACAGTCCATCAGTTTTATAGTGTTCCAAAGTGTTTCCCAGGGATCTCCATCGAGAGAGAGAGAGAGAGAGAGAGAGAGAGAGAGAGAGAGAAAGAGCAATCTGATGTTGTGGTCACTGATAGGAATGAGAATCTAGCAGATCTCCAACAAACCCATCTTTTTGGATACAGTTGGTTGCTTTTAAAAGCCAGTTGTATAAAAAGGTAATGTAGTTTAAGAGCTTAAAGGGTAAGTTCACGCAAAAATAAAAATTAGTCCATAAATAACTCACCCTCAAGTCATCCTAGATGTATATGATTTTCTTCTTCTGACGAATCCAGTCTGCATTATATTAAATATTGTCTTTGATCTTTCAAGCTGTTTAATGGCACTCAGCGGGTGTTGCATGCATCAGTCCAAGAGAAGTTAAATAAAAAGGGCCCATCCATAAAAAAAGGAGAGCTCACACAGCTCTGTGGGTTGAACAAAGGCCTCCTGTAGTGAATCGATGCATTTTTGTAAGAAAAAGACTGGAACAGTTACCTCATCGCCATGCCAACGATTGACAATTAAGTCAGATTGCGTCAACACACAATTATGCCACAATGTTCAAGCTTCCCAAGACCCAACAAACACTAAATACACACAGTAAAATTATTTTGGGGGGGAGGCAGTGTGAACTAGCTGTAATGCTTCACACCAAGACGAATATTCGGTGTGAAAATATTTTGATAAACATTCTAAATATTAATGAACAGCTGTTAATGAATCTATTTAGACAAACAGGAACATCCACGTGTTTGTGCTTCTGCATTTTTAGAGAGAGTTGTTCTAATCTTTAACTGTGACGAAAACTTGCCAATCAATAATATTTGCGATACAATTGACAGAATTGTCATGTTGAACATTTGTTTTGGTGTGAACAGGTCTTTTAAGAATTTAATGATTTTGTGATTCTGATTCCATTTCTGTTTGCTAATTATTATTATAATAATTATTATATTAATTATTGTATTATCTGTTCTTTTAGTAGCCTGAATTTGTTAGTGTTGTTTATTCAGACAGTGATTGATTCATTAAACCATTTCAAATCAGTAACTTATATATTTGAGCCTTTTTAATGACTTAAAAAATCATTTGATTAATGATTCAGAACACAGGCTCTACTGAATAAGAATAGGTTGTTTCCATTCCATCCATTCTACCTCACAGACATCCATCCATGTCATCCTTCAACTTTATCAATTATTCCAAGGCGTTCTGTGTTCTAATTTTTCCTCCTCTTATGTTGTATTTTTTTTTTAAGAGAATTGTGACGTGTTTAAAATTGAAGAAGCATTTCATAGAAAACATCAATGTAAACTTGATTCCTGCTATCATGCTGCTGACTGGGGAGGGTTGGGGAGGGGGGGCAATCAATTAATCTGATCAAGTGCTTCAGGAAATGGAGAGGGTAAGCGATCTTATCCATTCAGTCCACTGATTGAATTATGTCAGCAGGAGAAGACCTGTATGCATGAGTGTGTGGCAGTCTGTGTAACACTGCAGACACAGCACTGAAGTGGGGTGTTTTTATTTTTCCCTCTTTTTTATTTTTTATCTCCGTCTACACATTAGCATTTTAATGGGCGGTACCTTATGTGAGCACAGACCCTCTCCTGACAGCTATATGACCTGTCCAAGGAGAGGTATTACTCTCAGGAGTTAATCCCACGGTCCACTTTCCCACGGGAATTCAAGAGCAGCCTTATTATACACCTGTTTAAATACAGAGAGAAGAGCAGCTCCTTCCGGATGCCTTCAATCTTTTTACAAAAACACCCTGTCACTGGTAGTTGCCTGCATAGATTTTTGTACATTTTTATTTAAATTCTGGGCTGAAGAGAGATCAGGCAGTCCAATAACATCCTCTTGCCTTTCAAAGGGAAATAGTTGATATGGTTAAAGCCGAAATCATATTTCCAGTGCCGTTTCCAAATGCTAATGCCATTTTTGTCATGGTAGCTAAGCTCTGGAGACTCTTTTGAGTCAATCACCTGAGCCATAAATGCCATGTGATTAATCACTCTGCATGAAAATGATGTTTTGATTAGCTGATGGTAGCACAAGTGACTATCCTAGGTTTTGACGTCAAAGGAAGCAGACAGGGAAAATAGCCGTTATTTGCGCACTCTCATGTTGTTCCAAATCTGCATGATTTTCTTTCTTCTCCAGAACACAAAAGAAGACATTTTTGGCTTGCTGTTTTTGTCCACACCGTTAAAATGGTTGCAATTGTAAAAAAAAAAATATATATATATATATATATATATATATAAATATATATATATTAGGGATGTGCAACAGTGATCGAGTACTCGAGTACTCGACCGCGACAGCGATGATCGATCACGTAAACGATGATCGAAATTATTATTATTATTATTTTTTGATTGGTTATGGCAGCACGTTGGGCGGCGCCCTGATCTCTGATTGGTTACCTTCCCACTTGATTGCCTCAAAAGACGTAAGAAGACAGATAATCATGGCCTCAAAGTCACGTAGTGATGGCTGGCTTCCCTTTGAGAAGAACGATGAAAATACAGTTCAGGGTAATCTGTGTAGCGCCAAGCTGTCAAACAAATCTACAACAAATACAATGCGCTATCATCTAAAATGTGTACATAAAATATCTGGCGATAACAGAGCGGCAACTCAGACGAGCATTGAATCACTTGCCGTAAGACCTAAATGAAACGCATGCAGAACCGAGAAGACGACAAAGCTAAAATGCTGAAATGGTGGTGAAAGATTTGCTGCCCATTAGTTTCAGGGACAGAGAATGTTTACTTGTCCAGTGGTACCTGGCTGTTCCTGCAACATCTGTTCCAGCGGAGCGAATTTATTCCACTAAATGTGAACAGGCTGCGCACTCGGCTCTCATCTGAGCGCGTAGACCGCCTTATCTTTTTGAATAGACATTTGAATGTTTCACCGGTCGTGGTAAATATAATATCCATTTTTTAAAAATAATTATTATTTTAGTTTTGAGTTTTAGCCATAGTTAAAATATCTAGGCTATTTGGTCTCTGTTTTATACCTTATAATAGTTGTTTGGTTAAACTTGGTGAACTTTTTTCTTTATCTTTTAAAAACTACGTTTCACCGCTGAATCAAAATATGCTGCTAAAGTTATACTGAAAGACAATGTTTTGTTAAAAAAAATGCAGTTGAATAAAGTAGCAAAAAAAGAAAAAGTATCTTTGTGTGTTAATTTTTAAGTCACAGACAAATAATGAAATGGTCTTTATAAAATAGAAATGCACTGGATATATTTGTAGCCTAATTACATTAAACATATTCGTAGAGATGACGAAAATCAAAATTATTTGTTTGTCATAGTTTTTATCTTAAAAATATTTTAAATCTTATTCAATTATTTAGCAATAATCAGTGATTTCCATGCTGTTAAATAATATTTTGGTTGATCAGAAAGTGCAAATTGAATACAAAATATTAATTAAATATTAGAATACATAAAAAAATAACTAATGTGAATTTATTGTACTTTTGTGTTTGTAAAGCGCACTTTCGGTCAAGTTCACATCTGCATCTGCAAATTTTTTTCAGATAAATTTGCAAAAGCTAGTCTACGTCTGATTAATTAACATGAACAATTATGCTAAAATCGCTGCATATCAGCAATTCGTTTCATGCTCATATAAGCAATGCCCGATAATGATATTTGCTCTTAAATGTTTTCTTATTTATTGTTATTATTGTTATTATTTTATTATTGATGTTATAATAATACAGCCAAGCTTTTTTTTCCGTCATATTTGTGGGCATAATGCAATTCATATGGCTTCGAAAACGCTCAGGTGGTTTATGGAAAATAAAACTTAACTTAAAAATAAAACTTAATTACAACTATTACACTTAATAACGTAGATGAAAAGATAGCACAAATCTGCCATACATTTATAATGAGAACTTTATAGGAATCTATAGTAAAATCTGTCTTTGCCCATCTTTCAGCGCGCTGTCATGAAAACGCATCAGAGGGAGCTTGCGCACGCGCTCTCTCTCTCTCTCTCTCTCTCTGTCTAACGCATAACTTAGCATCCTATTGTGCTGATACAAGTTGTAATGTTACGTCTGATATGTATCTCAGTTATCTGATTTATCAAAGGATGTGTCATAGAATTAGCTTCCGTTTATTGGTATACTCTTCACCTCAGGCAGATATTTCTTGCTCCTTTATTAATAACATTGCTTCATCATAATCATAATCTAACCTGTCCTAATCATATGTTCACGTGTTCATGTTTTCATAGACAGATTTTCATGTCAGATTTTTATTTTTATTTTTTTTCATTTTCATAATCTTCAGATTTTTTTTCATTATATACATTATGGCCATGCCCCGCCCCCCTGCATAAGCCCCACCCCCGATTAATCGATTAATCGTTTTTGAAACCCATCGATGATCGAAATGAGAAATTTCCCAAAATGCCCATCCCTAATATATATATATATTTGGTGAATATTTAACATCACATTTTATACAGTTTTACTGTAAGACACTGTCAAATTCATGTGTTTTAGGAGTCAAAATAGTATATAATTATAATATAGTTTATGGTGAAAATCAGTAAAAGAACATTCCCAGAAGTCACTTTTTGACACATCATATAAGATTATATTTTATATAAATAATATTGTTTCTTCTTCTTCTTCTCTCTTTTTTTTTGTTACGTTTTCTGTTAGTTAATGTTCATTGCATTATATTAAGTGGGATGTCCATAAACCAAAGCCAAAACACTATCATGGTGACACATATGATTTTAAAATAATATTTATATAATACAATAATAATAATACAAGATCTTGCCCACATAATTATGTAGTATCAGCATCTGCAAGCAGGGGCTGACAACCCATGCTAACCAATCAAACTTTCACCCCCATGTTTAACACCTAACTGGAATTATCCAGGAGGTTAAAAAATAAGAAGAGAGAGTAATAAAAATAAAAGACCATTCTCTCTGGAATTGAGAGTAGGCGCTTAATTAATTTTACTTACAGGCTGCTAGTAGAAATGTGTTTTATCGATCAACTACTGTATATTTGCTCGTAGACCTGCCTAATGTAATGGCTTGGAATAACTCCAGCAAGGGATTGTGGGTAATTTACAGAAGGGCATTTGAAGATTTGAATGTCAGAATCTTCAAACTGACACAATGCTTGTGTGGCAACAGTGCTCCAGATCAGCTGGGGTTTAACGAGAAGGCAAAATGATATAAAATGCTTGGAAGTTTGAAAATTGTGTTTTCTGAATGACTGATTATGCTCTTTCCAGCTTTCTTTCCTTCCAGCCTTGAATAAAGATAGTCTTTCCATGCCATTTATTTTATTAGAAATATGGAATCTGGGTGAGTTGCAGTCATTGATGTATCTGAACTTAAAGATTGGTGCCTTTGAGAGCCCAGACTTTGGCTGAAGTAGAGAGACGTATCGGGGCTGGGGGTCTAGGATCAGTCGTTCTGCCCCAGCGTGAGCCACAGAGCTGCTATTGATTGACATGCTCATAGCCAGCAGGCTGCAGATCTAAATAGAGCCTTTAATTAACTAAATGGAGCCATAGCAGCTGGATGCCAAACACTCCTCAGCATAGAGAATGAGCAGGGCACACACTAATGTCAAATACTAATGCTAGCAGCTTACGTGGCTGGCAGAGGGAAACTGACTCGGGGTAGGCAGCTATTTGATATTCTTCCACATTCTACCTCACAACGCAGTCTAACTTTTGCTGTCTTGCCTGACCCATTACTAACTTAGAGACATCTTTCACTCACTCTGTCCCCTCATGCAAAGCTTTTCCCCTTTTTTCATTTTTTCTTCTTCAAAGATATCACCCTCACTCTCCTCTGCACACACTCTCTCTCTCCACTTGCTCTCATTCCTGTCCACTCATCCGTTCCGTCAGAGGTTAATTGGTTTGGAAATGATTCTATTCATTCTGGATGGTAATGCTGTTATCCTAAGAAAGAAGAAATACGCCACACATGCACTTAAGCCTAATTTGAAAGAAAGGAGGGGGGGGGGGGGGGGGATAGGAGAGAAAGAAATCCAATTTAATCTAGCCTGACTTTTTTTTTTTTTTCGCCCAGGCCTGTCCCCACAAGTCTTTTATTAAACTTATGGCAGAATTTCATTACCTTGAAAGCTTTTTCTCCCCCCTCGTTTGAGAGGATAGACGGCCCTAATGTCTTTCTTGTAACCTCAAGGTCGATGTGTTTGGATTGGTGGAGGTGCTCGAGCATCGCTGTGATTAATGCACTGTACGATACGCACGCAAATACGCACTCGCTGCAGATGAAAGTGCCCCTGTCACTGCCCTTGTTGTGAATCAGGAAAGACATTGATATTCAAATTCAGACACCCATGGGGCTGTTCATGTCTCCCAGGTGTAGCGACACCACCTCCCTGGTCGCGTCTCTGTCTGGCTTCTTTCTCTGTCTGTCTCCCAAACGGCTGCTCTGTAACTCTCTGACCTGTTCACTCCCTGTAGCTGCTCAGATGATGACTCTCTGTCTCACTGATTGTCTCTCCGGCTGTTCCTGTCTCCCTGCAGCTCTGCAGTCACTCTACAGCTGTCCTCTCTGTATACAGTCTCTCTGATTGTCTTTCTCTCTCTTATCTGCCTTGACGGTCTCTGTCCTCACATGAACTCTCTACTTTACTCTCTATCCATCCATCATGTAGAGTTAGTATTCTTAAAATATGTACCCATAAGTTTGTGATTACAGTTGAATTTCTGTTTATCCTGTGAACATATTCATGAAGATCACTAAAGCTATGGCAACACCACATACTGAATGAAAAAGTGAAATATAATTTTATCTTTCAAGGCTCAGTAGGTCCCATTCCCACATGACACTAATTTCCGATGGCAGTGAGAGTAGCTAGGTTGTAGCTCCAGCACCCTCTCTCTTTCTTTCTCGCTCTTTCTTTCTCTGACTCAAATAACATTTAATGGTACAGTAGGTGATATTAGGCACAATCACCAGCCTATTTCTGGTGCTCTGGGGAGCCCTGAGAACCCCCACACATTCACAGAACAGTGACTGATCTTCCGGCAGTTTAGCTATAGTGTGTGGGAAGTGAGTGTAGGGTTAGTTCAGACTGAGGTTCAGGCTGTGTCTGAAACCTGAAAAAATACAATATGTAATATACGGAGGTAGGATGGCACTGAGGCGTGCCTGAATCTGATGTTTGGACAAGATGCTTTTAATTTGTTTGTGTGTGTGTTTGTTTTGGCTGAAAAGGATCATTCTGCCATCATTTCCTCACTCTCATGAACTCTGTCACTGAGGCTGTAACCTCTCAAAATGTACTAATATGTAAATCTTAGGTACTAATATCTATATCTGTTCACTCTGTGAACAGCCAGCTTCTTTGGCATGAATGTTTGTGGCTTACCCTCCTGGTGAAGGGTGCCAATGATTGTCTTCCAATGATTGTCAGATCAGCAGTCTTCCCCATGATTGTGTAGCCTAGTGAACCAAACTAATTCTGCATTCAATTCCTCCTGGGAAGTTTGTACTTACTAGTTGACAAGTTGTAATTATGACGTTGGGTGCATTCAAGTCAGTTTTGTCGGCACAAGATGGCCGTGTACCTTCTTTTAATAAATTACTAGAAAATACAACAGGGTTTGTTAACTCTGCTTATAGAAAATGTAGAGCAATGAAGTAGCATCAGGTCTGTTTTGCGTTTTTAATTTATTTAAATATTTTATGAAGCCACTTTAATCTGTATCGCAACAATGTATTAATTGTTATATTGCAATGATGTCTATCAATTTCAACTAAAAAATTACCGTCAACAACAGACGTTGCATCCATCGATCCATCAAATTCTGTCATTGACACGCCCCCAACTCGGAAACTCTGAGCTTAAAGATTGACTATAAATGAATTCTAATTTATTGAGTTATTGTTTTTACATGTACAATCAAAGTCAATATTGGACAGTGTTGGACCCACTGACTTTCAATGGACAAAAACAGTTCTTTGTCTTGGACAAACCATTCTTCAAAATAGATTTTGTGTTTTGCAGAAGAAAGAAATGTATGCAGGTTTGGATGAGTAAATGATGGCAGAATTTTTCATTGTTAGGTTAACGATCCATTTAAATAATATATATTTTTTTATTTTTATAGCTTATGTTCTATTTCAACTGAGAAATACGCATTGTAGACAATGAATATGTGCTTAGTCATGTTTAAAGCTCATTTGAATTAGTTCTAGATCATTTAAAGCACAAGGATTGCACAAGGACCTTTAACCTTTTGCTTTCCAGGCCAGATCTGTTCACTGCACCACCCTACCCATGATTACCTACATTTGCAGCTGTATAGATCTGTCTCATCCTGAGTAGATGCAACTGAATTTCCGTCTAGGTCACATTGTAAATCTCATTAGCAAATTTGTCAAGCTTTTCTACATTATGGTGTCCTGATGGATGTGGCTTTGAGTCACTACATTAGAACTGATGGTCCTACCTCTGAGTCCTTATCTCCCCACCTAAAACACGCAAACATGCAGGATAGACGAGAAATAGAGATGGATAGAGAGAGGAGAAGGAGCAGAGAGAGGGGAGGGGTTGCTGACTGCATGCATCTCTCTTTTCCTTCTTTTGTGATAATGCAAGTGTGATGGAAGAGACGGAATGAAGGATGCTGTCAAAGTGTCACCTTGCTTTGTTCTTGTCACGCATAAGAAACAGAATGACTGCGTAGGCCGGAGAGAGACGCAACGTCCTTCTGGCTATCAAACACCTCCTTTCACACCAGCAACTCTCAACAAATGGACAGCTACTGTCCGAAAAAAAAGACAAAATAAAAGCAAAGAAATGTTGAGGGAAGAAACAGAGGAAGAGACATGGATTGTGGCTTGCAAGCCCTCAAGAGTGGGGCAGAGGAGGTGGTGCTATTTTATTTTTGAGGGGCTAAGGTGACAAACCACATCTGTGACCCCAATATGGCTGAAAACTGACCCAGCACTGTGACTAAATCTTATTACACTCCGGAGCACCTCTGACTATGGCCAGAGTATGTGTGAGTTTGTATCGCTCTGTGTGGCTGTACAGTAAGTGTTTGTTTTGTGCCTGTATTGTTCGAGTGTGTGTGTGTGTTTTGTTGCCACTAACATGAGACATAGAGGCAGGATCCTAAAAGTGCTGAGCTGTTGTATTTGTCTGCTCCCTTACATTCCACAAATCAGCATCCTTTTCTCTTTGTCAGAGACGTCCTCTGAGAGACAGACCCCCTCTCACTGTTTACAGTGTGTGAGACACAGACCCCCCGCAGACCTGTTCACAGGAGGTTTCAACAGCCTCTTTTTGTGTTTCCATTATCTCTGCAGCAAGAACACTCACCCAATAGCTCTATTCTTTGTTATTACTACATAGGCAGCGATATGGAAATGGAAACTTGTTAGTGTCTCATTTTAAACACTCTCCAGGAACTCAGAAAACTTGACTGTGTAGTTGATTACAGTAGAGTTTGCTGTTTGCATGTTTCTATGCTATAGGCATACAAAAATATTGGATAAATGAATCCATTTTTCATTACACTGAAGTTTTTATTGCTGCCTTTCAGCATTTCTTCACAATCTTGGATTTCTTTCACTGAGCTCAGTGCAAGACATTTTGGGACTGTGTTTTTTGAGAAGCATACATGTGAACCTACCTTTGAATGTGCTTAAAACAACGTATCTTAGTCTTGAAATACCTAGCTCAATTGGTTTTGGATGAGAGCTTAAGTTCTGATGGATGGGTTGATAAAAGGAACTTCACAGGTACTATAGAAAAAGGGGGAATGGAGCACAAATTCGCACTGACTTTCACAAACATAAACAAAGCATCAGTGTCTTCAGACTCACTAGAAACTTCCAGGAAAGTGTGTTGCAGCTGGTTGATACGGAAGCCGAGAGAGAAAACACATGCAAATTGAAAAAAACATCAGTAAATTAAGAAAACATCTCCATCAGTTTGACAACACAAGTGTTGCAAATCCTCACAGCACATGCATATAACGAAACACGCTGCAAATCCTTCACAACACATGCATATAACGAAACGCGCTGCAAATCCTTCACAACACATGCATATATGAAACGCGCTGCAAATTATCACAACACATGCATATAACGAAACGCGCTGCGAATCCTTCACAACACATGCATATAAGAAACGCGCTGCAAATCATAACAACACATGCATATAACGAAACGCACTGCAAATCATCACAACACATGCATATAACGAAACGCGCTGCAAATCATCACAATACATGCACATTAAGAAACAATTAATGAAGCATTGCAAATTTATTTTCATTCACCTTGAAATTATATTTAGCTGAGGATATTAAAGTTAGCCATCTTAAGTAACGTTTTATTATGTAATTATGTAATTATTCAGCTTATTTAGGCTAATAATATCCAAAAGATAAAGGAATCATTAATAATAATAAAAAACACCATGAAAAAAAAAAAAAACTCACCTTTCAGTTCACCAACAACTCTACTGACCAGTAGCCACTGGACGATAAGCAAATCCCAGCCGGGTCTGACACTTTTTGATGTCTCCTTGAAACATTTCCATTGTGGTCAGTGCTATTTGCAGTGCGTTTCATTATATGCATGTGTTGTGAAGGATTTGCAGCGCGTTTCTTTATATGCAAGTGTTGTGAGATTTTGCAGCGCGTTTCGTTATATGCATGTGTTGTGGAGGATTTGCAGCGCGTTTCTTTATATGCAAGTGTTGTGAGATTTTGCAGCGCGTTTCGTTATATGCATGTGTTGTGGAGGATTTGCAGCGCGTTTCTTTATATGCAAGTGTTGTGAGATTTTGCAGCGCGTTTCGTTATATGCATGTGTTGTGGAGGATTTGCAGCGTGTTTCTTTATATGCAAGTGTTGTGAGATTTTGCAGCGCGTTTCGTTATATGCATGTGTTGTGAATGATTTGCAGCGCGTTTCGTTATATGCATGTGTTGTGAGGATTTGCAGCACTTGTGTTGTCAAACTGATGAAGATGTTTTTTTTTTATTTGCTGGTGTTTTTTCAATTTGCATGTGTTTTCTTAAATTGCAGCGCGTTGAGCTCTCTCGGCCACCGTAGGTTGAAGCTAAACTCTGCAGGACGTTGGTTCTCCTGGAGCAGCATAGGACACTTCTGAGCTACGAAGCCGCATGATGTGTCATTCTTCTGTTGGTCACGTCTTAACCTGATACAGTTTTGCTTGACAAAATTCACCAAACTGGAACCTTGGAAACAAAGCAAAATGCAAAACCTCTTTGTGTGAGTTTGTGTTTCCTGTCTCATGATTTTGCATGCATATGAATAGGAGTCAGTGGAATAAAAAGCACTGTGTGTTTAGTCTCTTGGATGCATGCACAAATGCTGAATCTTAATATATTTCAACAACTATTATGAGGCTAAATAATAGGGAGGGAAGGAGTCAGAAAAGAAAAGGCAATGTAAAGTTTAGAAAATGATGAAAGAAAAGGGATGAGAACAGAAACGAGCGGGTGAGGCATGTGTTTTGGTGTGGGGTTAAACAGAGCATGGTCTGTCCTAATGAGGGACATTTAGGCTGTGTGCAGATGGTCTGTTTTCCTGTAGTGGAAATTGTGTTGGCCTGGGAAGCTCTGAGAACTGTCCATACAATCTATTAGTCTATACCTGCAGTGAACATCAGTACCGTCCATTTTTGTTGCTTGGTAGACAAATTACTTTTTTTGAGATTTCTAAAGTCTTTCTGCTAAACGGAGCTTTAGATTGTTTTGTAGAAACATCACATTTTGTGGTTTTGTGATCGTACAGCTATTGGAAACCATCATTGGAATGCCAGATTCATCCAAAGAAAATGTCAGTTTTCGATGTCCGCTCATCCTTGATCCTTTTGCTGATTTCAGTTCATCACCACTGCAAATGTTTTCTGTTGACATGCTGTCACAGTCACTTTCGAGGGGTCTAGTGGCATAAAACAACTTGCAAGGCTTCATATGCCATAGTCAAGCATTACATTATTAACCATTCTGCACTCTACCATTTTTCCTTTTTCGTTTTCAACTATTTATTAGAATCTACAAACCCCTACTATGAGCTCTCAGCATTTTTTAGTTAGACTCTTTGTGTGACACAGTATTTATGTAAAATTGTGTATCTCTATGAAGCACATGCTTTGATGTGTTGCATCTGAGACTTTGTAGTGCTCGAATGTGTCCGTTGGGCATCTTCGATTTCTTCATCTTTGATCAGGTCCTTTAGAGCAGGGGTGACTAGTTAAAGAGCAGTTACTTGATGTCACACCTGATTCGGTTTCCTTTTTTGATGCGGAACTGCTTCAGAGCACCAGACGAAATCATTTTTCACTCTCTCTGGTCTCTGATAGGATGACAGGAAACCCTGGAGCTCAAATTTGTTCGAGGAAAATTAGAAGCAAAGTGTTCATTCAGTCCTCAGAGCCGGCCCACACTCTCCCCTGCTCAGAGAAATGGCCTCCATTTTCCACAATCTTAATGACCTTTCATAATGGATCTTTGTCAGGGCTTTTATTTATGACAAAATTCAATGCAATCTGTCAGTCTGGGGGGCAATGGCGTTTATAAGAAATGGGCACACTAAGGGAGACTCCATTATGAGAAACATTGTAGTGTTGCTTTCCATCTCCAAATAATAACAATAAAACAACCTATGAGTAAATTTGAGCTTTAATGAAATTTTTGAGAATCAAAGTAGGATGGAATTGAGTCGGGCTGTATTAGGATGTTTATTGGAAGTGGTGGGCAATAAGAGCAGCATTTGATTGGTTGGTAGGGGATTGAGCATGTTTACCATCTTATAGTCTATTGCTCTGTCTCAATTAACGTCTGTGCCATAGTCCAGTTTCTCCTGTGCCAGCTCTCAGTCATGAGCAGCCCTTTTATCTTCCTGTCTGAGCACTTTAATAACCGTAATGGCTTTTACGATAAATGACCCTTGGCCCAGGCAAGAGTACGCATTGCAGGGTTTGAGTCTCACGTGAGAATGCTTGCTGTTACGCACCCCTCCAAAGGTCAATGTCTGCGGCAGCACCACTGCCAAAGAGACACTAAATCACTTCCTAAGTGGACACAAATGTTCTGGTCCTGATCCATGCCGGTTCCACCGTACTGCTTTGCATCTTTCTCCCATTCCCTCCTCTGACAGTTAGAGGTGAGATGAAGGGGTGTATTATTTGAAGTCGTGTGCTAAATGAAGACAGGTTGACCCTTCCTATGCTCGACTGTCCACCTGACGGTCGTGTTTGCAGTCCCCTCCTCATGTCTTCATGCAGATGTGATTTTATTAAAGGCACTGGGGCTGAGGACATGGCTCAGATCATTTACCGTCAGAGGGCAGGACGAGGACAAATGCAAATAGAAGCAATAAAGAAGAGATGAAAATCCAAAGAGAAACATTCAAACCAGTGTTCCACAAATAGACTGAACATATCAGAGCATCAGTCAAATCAATTACAGCTCCTAATAAATTTTGTACTGACTTTATTCTGACTGTAAATGGTACAGGATATTATAATATTTGTTGAGATGCTTTTATTTATTTATTTAAAATTTCAAGTACATTTATTCTGTTGGTACCTCCGAACATGAAACGATGTCATTATTTATTTATGTGTTAACTTTATTTAGTTTATTTATTATTTATTTATTTATAATAATAAAAAATCATATTCAAATTCATTATTTTGAGGAATATTCTTATTTATTTATATATTTATTTAATACTTCCACTTAAATTGAATGCTTTTCTCTTGTATTTAGTTACATAATGTGATATTATAAAAATAAATGTTACGATGTCACGTTTTGTGAGATATGGATTAGGTTTAGGTGTATACCCTGAGGTGTATACCCTGTGTGTATGTGCTCAATTATTGTTGTTCATTCTCTTAATATATTAGATGTGATGCAAGAGAGGTTGAGATTAAAGTGAACTAAATGCTCATTTGGGTACTGCCAGTAATAGCTGTATGCATGAGGTTGAATTTCAGAGTTTTGTAATTGAATGCTTGTATTAGATCTGTGATATTGCAGTTCTATTATCAGAGGCAAGAGAGATGTTGAATGAGAATGACCGATAGTGAGAGAGGGCGGGAGGAAAAGAGCACAAGTGAGCTTTTTAGCCCATTCAGCTAGGAAAAGTGCTTCATTCACAGCATTTAATGTGCTCACATTCCCTTACATTTCCTCCTCAGTCCCTTTTTCCTGAAGAACCGAGCAGGTGTCTGGAGCACACACACAAGAGCCTTTTCTTCCTCCTTCTCATTTATATTCTGATTAAGACCAAAATGACACATCAGTGGAGTTTTTCTTTACCGCCTGGTTCCTTCTCACTGCAGTGCCCATGTAGTCTGGGTCTGGCTGTGTGAAGAGCTCAGCTGCAGTTAGGTTTATCTAGAGGTAGTGCAGATGTTTAATCTTCTGAGCTTTGTTTGCTTGTACCTTTGAAACTGACAGATTTTCTGCCACTTTTTGTAAATGTATAGATATATAAATATAAATTCAATATGCATCTACATTTTCCAAAAGTTTTTGTCTCATTTTTATTAATTGATGAAAATGTTTTTAGATTTGCATCACAGTTTTTGTCATTCAAAACAAGTTTCTATTTCATTATTGTCTTGTTTTCATCTGTGAAAAATGTAATTGTCAAAAATATGAGAAAATTCATCAAACAAAATTAATACTGCTTTACAGTCACTTTTGATGAAAGTAAGTATGGAGACCCAAAATAAAATATGGCAATTTTCTAAGCAGATAAAAAATGATAACTATAATGTATTGCGCAAGAGCACTTAGCAGCATTTCGACCTCGGCGCAATAATATCATCACTCCTTTATTTTGTGCCGCCATACTTACTCATGTAACTCATGTAACTGTCTTTAAATAGGGAAAACATGGAAGTGTTTGTTGGCTTCTAAATTCATCCCTGTTTGAATCATAAGGAATGAATGGTGCTAAGCTAAATGCTAACATACGTAGTTGCGCCGCACGCTACAGCGATTACATGCACGCACTGAGTCGTTAGAGGTACATATCAACTCGTCTATGTTGAGGGAATAACACTGAAATATAGAAAAATGGTCACTTTTTTCTTTAAGTAAATATGAAAAGCTGATCATTTCACGTGCCGCTTAAACTGAGGCTCCACAGTGATCTTGTCGCAACATTAAAGAGTCACAAAACAGTATTAATTGTTTTAATTCCTTACCATAGAATTAACCTTCTATGTCTTGTCTGTCGGCACCATGATGTGTGGCATGAGAGCAGCATGGCTTGTCGGACATACCTGTAACAGGGGCAGGTCTTTGTGAATGGTCAATTGAGAAAGTTTTCTGATCACATGCAGCATAGAGAAAACTGAGTACAGGCCCCTGCTGAGATGCTGATCTCTTGATGACATATGTTGCTTTAGATTACAATCTGTATTATTGGATTTTTGTGTTTAAAAGCATATAGGACAGTCTAAATCCCTAGCTACAGAAACATCTGCTTCAATGTAGTTTGTTTCTGTGCTTTATCAGCTATGCAGGAAAGATCTCAGCATCTAACATACTGGCCAAAGGTGAGAGTTTCTGCTGAGTTTGGTTTTTGCCTCTCTCTCTCTCTCTCTCTCTCTCTATCCATATATCTCTCACTCAGTCTCTTTACATTTTCGGCCTCCCTCGCCTGGAAAGCTCAGACAGATGCTGTGTCCTGTGTTGAAGTGTGGGTGTTTGGTTTCCAGAGGGGCTTGACAGCATCCCTGCGTGCTGGGTTATAACCCTGCACTGAGGCCGACCCCCTGATGACATGGATCAATACAGCACAGCAATGAAGTGGCCCATCGATTAAGCCCATGGCAGGGCATTTAAAGGTTTAATCTGGCTAACGAGGATAACCTTTCCCTCTGAGGCAGCAGCCTGCATGAGAGGAATGTAGTTATGGAAATCAGGAGGCCCATAGCTGGATTAGACGACCTTTAGTGCTTGAGACTTATTTCTGCATGAATACATTCAGGCAGAGTCCAAAATTCACTTTCTGCAAAATTTCCCAATGGTGGGTAAATTGAGAAAATGTACTGGCCATAAATGTTCCTTACTGCCTTCTAGGGTAGTTCGAGAAATGTTTGATATAATGTTAATGTACCAAAGGCTGAACAAAACAGTGCTACTCATTTGAACCGCACCACACAAACCATTTATCCGCTTGGCTCAAAGTTCAGCACAGTGCAGGGGCTTACTAGAGCAGATGCTTTTACTCGCTGCTAAGTCTCGCTCCAACATGCAGCCACTGAACAACGCTATGAGATCCAGTGTGAAGCACTTGAATTCAGCGAAGAACACCAGTGACTCTATGATTTAAATTTGTTTAGAGCCAGATAAAACAGCGCTGACTAATAGGAGAAACACTGTGCAATGTTACAGTCAGAAGGCTTTTTAATTTACCATGGATTTACTGTAGTAACACTTACTGCACCATGCTATGTGGCAGAAATGTGGGATAATCATATAGAATTTTATTATATTATTAATGCAGACATCTATTTAATAAGTAATAAGATTTAATTACAGTATTTTATTTTTGTGTGATTAAGCTGTAGTGTTTGTGTATTTATACTAAATGTATTTAGACTAATGTTTTTCATAAAAATAGCTAGAAACCATATAGAAACCATTTTAATCATGGTATAAAGGAACTAAATGAGTGTTTCTAACTGTGGTTATCATGATCTAAATGTATGCTACTATAGAAGACCAATGGTT
The DNA here is from genome assembly GCF_963082965.1 of Carassius carassius. NCBI lineage: Eukaryota > Metazoa > Chordata > Actinopteri > Cypriniformes > Cyprinidae > Carassius > Carassius carassius. The sequence continues at coordinate 12,720,988 of NC_081785.1, forward strand.
AATTTTCATTTTATTAAATGTATTTTTAATTAAACTCAAACAGTGAAACAGAATAATTAAATTTCACCATATAAAAATTAGGTTTTTAAAATAATGAACATAAATTTACATCTGCATCATAACTCAGACTACTACTACTCAAACTACTGTCAGATGTGCATTTTGGATGACTTCTGCGTCGAAACTGTGGCACATATATTAATGTTACACCTTCTTATTTAAAAAAACAAAGCAAAGAACAAGGACTTGTTAGTTTTAAATAAATGATCTGTTCTTTGATATTTATTTGCCACAGTCATGGCTTATGCTTCTCCGACAAGCTGTTTCTCCTTATGCTTCATTTTGTCAATGGATTTCAGAAGATTCTACAGCGATCTACATAATCATAAGAACTAAACATACAGTTGGCTCCAAATACAAAGTGAAATGACTTCACAAACATGCATTTGCTGTGAAAAAAATGATTTCTCTCATACCTTTGGTCTTCATTATATTTCAACATAAAAACATGAGAACTAACAGTATGTGGTCTTAGAACTGTCACTATATCAGCAAGATTTTGACTAACTATCATTTTTAAAATATGACCATGCATTGTGCAGTGTAATAACATTATTGGCCAGCTGGCAAATAATATATATTTTTTTTATTCACCAATTTTATGCATATTTTTTGTTTATTAACCCTTTCAGCAATTCCATCAGACCTAATGCAGGTTGTTGCTGTTATTGCTGTTCTTATTGCTGTTGTTTGTCTGTCTGTCTGTATGCCTCTAACAGTTTAACACAGCCTGGTGAGATAATCATTTCTGTATTTGTCATGCACATGTCTGAGTGTGAAGAGTCATGGCTTGACTTTGAAAACACTTCATAAATATTCATGTGTGCCATTCTTTTAGATGTGAGTGTACTGTAAACACTGCAAATCTGCTCATAAGATGCGTTTGTTATTGCTGAGGACGTTTTTAATTTCATGCTTTTGGTCTGTCAGCCCTGTTTCCTACTGAGAAGCTTTTTAAACTAAACTGCACCCCCTCCACACCAACAGGACTTTGCAAATGACCGCAATCTTTTCTGGCACTTTTAAGTCCTCACACGACTAATGTGAACGAGTGTGCTTCAGCACCCTACTGTTGCTGGATCTCTGATGGGACTCTGAATGCAGTTAAAGACATCTCAAAAGACACACACATACCACACTGACCGCTGAATGTAGATAATGTAGCTCTTAGACAGAAAGACAAAGATGGGAGGAAATTCTCTGATGATTATGCAATGTTGTCATAATAGAAGGATTTGCAAGCAAAACCATATTTTTTGTGGCGTTTGACTGTGCAACACTCCCTTCCACAATGCTTGGTTAGCAGGGTGTTAATATGGTGGTTGTTTAGCATGTATTTTGGGTGGTTTCTTATTGGTTTACATCTCCTATGCATATGCATTGATGAATACGTTATATTAATCAAAGAAACATGTATCAAAGTTTACACACACACGCACACACACACAAAAGTTTTCAACTTTGATAATCATGAGAAATGTTCATATCAAATCAGCATATTATAATGATTTCTGAAGCGTCATGTGACCCAAGACTAGAGTAATGGCTGCTGAAAATGCAGCTTTGGCATCCTATTAATAAATTTAATGTAAAAAATGTATGAAACATTTTAAATTGTAAAAAAAATTATATTTTATTTTATCAAATAAATGCAGCATTGGTGAGCATAAGAGAATACTATATCTTCAAATTTTTGAAAATACATTCTCCCTGTGTAGTGTGAAAGAAAAAACACATAACAGAACTGAGATCAGTTAAAACAAGTGTGTGAGACAGCAATAGCAATGAAAATATAGGGTTTGAAAACACTGCAGTCTCTCAAGGGTACAAACCACTCTCTGTCCTCAAACAGCCTCTTAGAACATGACACACCTCATATCTGCTGGAGGGGTGAAAGAGTCAAGCTCTCCTGTGAAATGAGGTGTGGGCATACACACATGCACACACACATCATCAGCAGCCGTAATAACTTTAAATGTGTATGACTCCCTGTGAGCAATATAGGAGTACCATTACAGATCAGTACAAAGAGAACTCCCTATATGTCTCCTAGAGAGAGAGAAAGAGAGCGAGAGTGAGAGAGAGAGAGAGAGAAAATGAAGATGATAAGGAAGCTGCGTGAGAGGAGTTTGTGAGTACATTCAGAGCCTGCATGTATGGCCTCAGGCTAGCTGCTAATACTTTCATGTGAGAGCTGTACATGAGAGGAGATGAGCTTCACCTGGAGTGAGATGCAACCTCAAGAGTTCTTCCACTTCCCACAGACTGATTTTTGGCTTCTAATCTGGGTCTTTCTGATCAGGCACATTTTTTTTGTCTATGTGCTAAAGTGCTATCCACATTGTGGTTCCAACCACGGGCCTGGAGAATTGCCTGGCACAACATACCTTCTAAAAAAAACTGCCCCAAGCAGCTCCCATGGTACAATAGTGGCTTTGGTCCAAAATGTAGTGAATTGGCATTATAGTATATATTGCCTTTTGTATAATTCGTGGAAAATGTCAAAGAGCCCAGTGGAAAAAGATGGTGAACAATGCATAAGAAGTGCTGATTATAAATGTACTCATTTATGTAGTGCTAAAAAGTGTGAATTAAAGTAGTTGAATCAAATTACAAATGAATTGTTGTATTTAATATTTTTACCTTAGTAACTACAAACTATGGAGTTGAGGTGCTATTTGTATGATACACAATTTACACATGTAGAGTGTCCAAAAATGTGTCATTTTAGTTAGGATGCTGCTATAGAAGGATGTCAATGCGCAGGCAGTTCTGTAGATAGCAAGGTGGCTTCCAAAAATTATATTTCTGTGAGTGTTTACTCACCCTCATGTAACCAACATTGTTCCAAGTCTGTATGCCATTGGTTCATGTTTGGAATGAGGGTGAGTAAATGATTTTCGGGTGAACTATCCCTGGGTTACTGTAGTAGTTGTAGATGGCTCTAGTTAAAACAATAGAAGTCTGTGGTACGTGTGAAGGTGTGTGTTTTATGCATATCCTATGCTCTGAAACGAACAGGCTTAGATTTACAAGGTAAAATAAATAAATAAAAATCGTAAGGTCTTCCCATCAAGTTTTTATGGCTCTGCTGCCATCAGCTGTATGGTTTTAGCTTGTTTATTGCTGATAGTGGACCAATCCTATCCAAATGACCAAATCATCAAAGCTTGTCTGACCATGCTGCTTATCAAAACCAGCATTTAATGGTTAGGCTAAGATTCAGGAATTGTTCCCTGTTGCGTGTTTTCGCATGCCAGCATTTAAGCGCTCGTGTGATGTAGGCAATATTGCTTAGTTATTGCTCTTTCTTGGCAGTGCCACATGTGGCATCTCAAACTGTGCATTTATCCTTCACATTCTCCTGATTAGCATAAAGTTACTAATAATTTCACACATCCATAGCTGTTGTTTTATGCGTGCTGAAGCCGTTGTCTCCCAGATGTCTCTGATGTTTTCCCAGCTTTCGTATTTGTTTGCACTTTTAAGTGATAATTTTTCCCCTGCCAGCACTCTGAGAACAGATCTTTGATAATAATGAATCAAGGTTGTGGCAGCCATTAGTAAACTGGCAGTGTATGGAATGGTAGTCTTTTACAATCACAGCCATCTGTGGATCGCTGCAGCATACACACACATAGACACACCTTGTGAGTGGAAGAGAGCAATTTTATGAAGAATGATCTTCACGTCTTGTGCTTTTGAGCTACTATATCCATTACGGCTTGCTCCTATGTGTTCAATGTCCCCTGTCCCCAATCAGACAATGAACCTGAGACCGTGAACCTGAGATAATTAAAGTATGCATGTGTGAAATGTCTTGACACATATAATAGGTTTCTCTTTGCATGGGCCACAGTCCTTAAACATGACTTCTTTTTTTAACCCAGTCCATGCTTATTTTACTCCCTTGCAGTTTTGCTGTTGCTTTTGAGAGGGGATATATCTTTCCACTGAAGTCAAAAATTCATTGGTTGATCTGGCTACTATCATGGTTCAAGAGGCTACTATCCTCTTAGCTCTCTTTGCTTTGTTTTACACTAACTATAAATTCAATAAATAATCAAGACAAAGATAGAGAGATGGGAAATGAAGGAGTAACTGCATCATGCTTGTGTTGCCGGCTGCCTGTAGGGACATTGAGTGCTTCATGTGGCGTGGAAGAAGAGAGCATATATCTCTAACAAATCCACAGACTTTGGGGAAAAAGGTGCTGTCATTTCAGTTTTTATACAGTATAAAAAAAATGATAGCTCTCATAATACCGAAATGATTTTGTGTGCCATCATTTTCTGCAGCATCAGACATTCTTTGAATCAGTCATGATGAGAAACATTTGCGCTTATAGGATGTTTATATTATAGGATATTAGACAGTGTTGATATTTTCACTGGTTATTTTGTGTGTGTCAGGCCATGTCCACACTTATATGTTTTTTTATTTGAAAACACATTTTTTTCTCTTCGTTTGGCCTTCCGTCCACACTGAGACTGCATTTTTATCAAGGAAAACTGAGCTTTTTGAAAACACTCTCCAAAGTGGATACATTTGAAAACACTGTTTTCAAGTTATAGTGTGGACTTTGAAAATGGAGGCTTTTGAAAATGATGACGCAAGTTTAGTTGTAGTCAAGTTTAGTCTGTATCATCTGCAGTGAGCTGTTTTGAGGCTTTACGCATGCGCAGAAAGCAGATTTAACGTTTTCTGATGTTTCAGTGTAGATGAGTAACTTTTGGAAAACGCTTGAAAATGCTAGTGTTGACTGAGAGTGTTTTAGAATGTATCTGGATTAATGTAGACATAGCCTCAATGTAACATCTGGGAGCAGCTGAGGTGTGACCTCAGTGCAGAACGTCAGAGAGCTTTTCTTACACTTTAGCACAAACAAACATCTGTCAGAAAACTTCTCCTCTGATCATGATTTAATTAAAACCTTGTAAAAGAGCCTGGAGAGATTTAAGAGGAGGGATAAAGACAGACAGAAAGAAAGTGAGAGTCTAATAAAGGAGCATTAAGAGCAGCTGAGTGTGCAGAGTGAGCCCTGAGTGGAGCAGTGGTCACCCGGCTGCTGCCAGCCACCGTCTGGCCAATATGGAGTGGTAGAGAGCAGGTCTCTCTGAGGCTCTGCCTGCAGCTGCACTCTCACTTATTTGCTCATTAAAACTGCTTCAAGGAATTGGGGCCTATTTAAAGTGATCAGGCTAAAGGGGCAGTCACACAAATAGCCATTTGCAGCAGTGAAGCTACTGGAAGTCATTCATTTACAGTGTGCATTGCAGATTGCAATGTGGCTGCGTTAAAGTTTAGAAAAATGTATCTGTGTGCAGCGCATTTTATCAGTCTCCTGCGAGATAGGTTGTGTCCCAAATGTCATTCTCTGTATATATACACTGATCAAAATTATAAACGCAACACTTTTTGTTTTTGCCCCCAATTTTCATGAGCAGAACTGAAAGATCTAAGACTTTTCTATGTACACAAAAGGTCTATTTCTCTCAAATAAAAAGCACTTCTCCTTTGCCGAGATAATCCATCCACCTCACAGGTGTGGCATATCAAGATGCTGATTAGACTGCACGATTATTGCACAGGTGTGTCTTAGGCTGGCCACAGTAAAAGGCCACTCTAAAATGTGCAGTTTTACTGTATTGGGGTTCAAAAGAACAGAATTTATTTGAAATCTAATCTTTTGTAACATTGAAATGTCTTTACTGTCATATTTATTAATTAATGGGTCTTTGCTGAATAAACGTATAGCAGTTTTTTCTTTAAAATTAAACTTACTAACTTTTGGGTGGTGGTATTTCATTTTAACTTTGAATTGTATAGTATTTTGTAAACATTAACAGCATTGTAGTGAAGTCATGTAGCATACTACTGTAAATAAAATATAATGTAATATTATATACATGAGATTGTATACTCAGTATTTGTGTGTGTGTGTGTGTGTGTGTGTGTGTGTAGAAAAATTTGAATTTATATTATATTAGAGATTCACAGTTTTATCTCTTTGATGTTTACAGATAAAAATTGAGCTGATTATGGTAATAAATTGGGTAATTAATAAAACAGACTTACAGTGCTCTAACAAGCTTGTTTTGTGTATAATTGGTCAGCATCATGCTTAGTTTAATTAGTCTCTGAGCTATCGTTGACAGGAGCAGGTTGTGTTTGAAGCGTTAATATCATCAATAGCATCTGGGAGTGGAATGGGTGTAGCGCTTACTGCTCCTTTTACTGGATGGTTTAGTCAGAATTATCAGTCAGTTTCCAAGTGTTTAAATTTTAAAGTCTCATAAAGTGGCCGACATGAAGGCCACACGGCATTTTGATTTAATAATGAATGAAGGCAATCAGATCAGCATGTGTAATGGGTTTGGCTAGAGTCCCCAGGCGCTTCTGGTCCAGGACTTATTAAGAACATCCTCACAGGGAGAGAACAGAACTGATAACTCAGTAGGCTATAACTATTTGCCTCTAAGCACTAAACCAGCCACTGAGGGAATCAACTCTAAACCTCGGAATGTCCTCATTGCTGATGGCCAAGCAAAGGCATTTTTTTTTGTTAAAGAGATTGTTGCTAATGAACTCAGACCTAATCAGGAATGAAGTGATTATTGCATTTAAATTTATACTTGGACAAACAAGTTTCTTTCCATTGCAGCCATGTTAACTAAAAGAGTGTATATTAACTCTTAGGGGTGTGACGAGACACTTATCCCATCAGAAGAGACGAGACGAGACACAGGACTGGGTTCACGAGAACGAGACGATGATTTGATGATTTGATTTAAGTGTAATGACCTACTTTTGATTAATCAATTCAGAATTTGACAGATTCTGATGACATTACGCGTTAAACTATGAATTATGTTTTTATGAATGCATAAAGACTACAGTGCATAATTTTCCCGCTTATCTTGTGTCTGCTTGCCTGATGTGAACATAAAATATCTTACATACCACCACTGGTGAATGGGCAAGTGTAATGCAAATTTATTTGAAAGGTCTTGTTAACGGTATCCTGACATTCTTGCGAGACCAGTGCCATGAGATCTCATCACACCCCTATTTACTCGGAATCCTAGATGGCAAATGAAGGGAGAAATATTCATGTTTTATTCAATAATAAAAAGTGACAAAAAATTGTTTCTCATAGTTATTAAAATGGCTATTTAATATTACTCACTGTTAGGTTAGCAACTTGCCAACATTAAACTCTATTGAAATCAGTTATGTATTTTACGTTTTTACGTTTTTTTTTTCTCTTGTTCAAATAAATGCAACCTTGGTGATCATAAGAGGACAGTGTATGTAGAGCATCCCAAATCAATCACATCCTGGTAAGTTATGAAGACTAAGCAGCAAGGAAGCTCACTAGGTTTTAAAATAGTTATCTTGATTGTATCAGTTACATTAGCAGTTAGCTCATGACACAAATCACATTAAAAAGATATATCTTCTGTGTTGGTGAAATCTCAGTTCTTTAAATCTTTTGATAACCTGGTTTATATCTCTTTGGTCTCCCTGTCTCTCTCTCATATCAAGGCACCTCAGAAGCGATCAGAGTGCTGTCAGTTGTACGGATGTGTGTGTGTTAGCCAACCGACAGCTGTGATTGTGTCTGATTATAATGACAGATGGATGGGATGATGACATTTAGTCAGCACTTAATATTTAATTCACTCTTTCATGTCTTCCCATCTTACTTTCATTTCTTCTATTTTATGACTATGCCACCTCAGCCAAGGATCAGCATCCTCCGTGTGCACTGGACACTGATTTGGAGCTGTTAAACTTAAAGTTGGATGTTCAGAAACTCTAGTTTCTTGTCCTAAGGTTTGGTCACATTTACTGTTGTTTGGGGTATTTTCACGGGCCAAATTCAGTAATTTCAATAGGAATCCATGCGACTGTGAATTTTGTGTGAGGGTGAAATATTTCCCACTCACAAACTTCACCATGGGTTCAAGTTGGTCACATGGATTCTTTGCTCTGACCAATAGAAAGCCGCTTGGTTTGAAAGACTTTTTATTAGCCAAAATAGCCAAAATTTCACTAATGTGATCACACCTTTATTTCAGCTAATACAAATCTTTGCCTATTCTTTAATTATTGTCCACAGATATTTTTTCTCTTTCACTTTGTTGATTGATTTGGAGAAGTGGCAACAATGAAATGAGATAAAGGTGCACTTTTAGTAAAGTGCTGTTATTGAATTTCCCTGCATGCCGGGAATAGCTAATAAACCGTGTAACAAAACATTCATCATTTGAATAGCCTTCTCTATTATGCAGTTTTTTTTATTATTTATTATTTGACAGAGTGCCAAGCACATTTTAGAAACAAATATTGGTTACGTGACTGGATCCATCATCTAGCATGCTCTGTCACATTCTTCCAGACAAGGCTTTACTGTGAATACTGTAAACATTTATGCATACAAAGAAGAAGAGAAAATTGCCTCCAATTCAATATGTTCTCCAATTATCATGTGTAATAGGCTGTGAAATCCTCATATCTATGCAGTCGGTTGGAAATGCGACAGAAATGGCCTGAGCACTTAGCCTAGATTCTCTGCCCTCAGCGTTCTCAGCGACAGACAGCCCTGTCTCCACCGCACACAAAGTATATCAGCCATATTTCATTCAAAGTCCTCACAAGAATTTCTTCGATTCCATTCTGCCAATCTTTCCCTAAGCCCAAAAGTGATCAGCAAAGCCCAAAAGTAAATTCCACTTTCACCTTTCCCCACACCTTATTCTCTTAATCTTCCTCCTGACTCTAGACAGGATTGGCACTAGTTACTAGAAGAGAAAAAGTTTGGTTTTACCAGCCATTCAAACTCATGAACAATTTAGCTAGAGAAGCTCCACTTATGAAGAAAGACAAAGAGAGGTGAGAGGAAATGATGGACAGCTAAGGCTGAGAAAGGCTGTGTTAAGCCATATTCAAACTCACATTGCCCATATAAGTACTAGCTCAAGTGCCGGATACTGGAATAGATAATATACACACACAGCTCTCAAGCATGGACTTTTCTTCTCTATCACTCATCCACAGCAGTTTCACGTCTACTGTCACTTCTGTCTGGTTCTCACATTGCGAGTGGTAATTTTACTTGCTTTATTAAAAAAGCATTTTCCTCTGAGATTTGAACTTAAGACTTTTATTAATGACACTCATTAAATTTGATCAGTTAATGTTACTGTATTATTTAACATTATTATTGTGTTTAATTATTAATTTTAGTTAATATGTGTAACATTTTTAGTTTATTAATTAATTACTTTTTATTTAATTTTGTTTTTATTTAAATTTGTTTCGGGGTGTCATATATGATATTTGACAGGTGAGTCAGGACCTTTGCAGACCAGTTTAATTTGTTGGTGCATATTGTGGCGGGAGGAGCACAAGACAGACACAGTGGGCGTGGCGTCAGGCCTCGGAGAGGCTTTTATTAACAGAAATCAAATAAAACAGGGGATAAAAGTGGCCAAAGGTGAAGAGTGTCCAAAATAAACAGGGAATCTGGTGTCCATGTCATGCTGCGGGGTTCGTGTGGGTCGGGCAGTGTTCATGCAGGAAGGGTCCAGGTAAGGGGCGGAGTCCGGCGGCCGCACGCATCCGGGGCGCAAGGGGCGGCGGCTTCCTCTAGTGGCCGCATCACTCTCGTTGGCCGCGGCGCTGGCAGGGGATGGACGGCCCGGCATCCTGGCCCGATGGCCGTGTAAACGGGTGCGGTTCCCATCCGGATCGCGGGTCCGGCAGCTCACGTCTCTAGTGGCGCGGGAGTCCCTCAACGCACCCTTCCTGGACCCACGAGGACACCAGTGTGCAATGCACGGGGGAGAGACCGGTCCCCCGAGGAGAGGCGCGTTGGGCTTTTAAACACCCACCCACTCCATTTGGGAGCCTGGTGAAGGGCGGCGATTTAGGATGGGGTGCCGGTGACAATCAGGGAGGAGGCAGCTGACTCGTCACAATATTTACTGACCACTTTTATTTACATGGCTTTTTAATTTTTATTTCCGCTGTCTCTTGTCTTCCTCTTGCTCAATGTATATGCCTGAAGAAAAGAGAGGAAAAAAAAACTCTTACAAGCTGAATGAGAAATAAGAATGTCTGCATGTTGTAGAGCCATGTTGGCTCAAGCTGTTTGTGCCCGCAGCTTTTTCAATAAACCCGTCAGAGACAAGCTAGTCTCCATCTGCTGGCCGCTCACTGAGTTTCCTGACAATAATTGTCAACTCTCTCCTGCCTCTTACAGCTCCACCGTCCTAAAGCTGTTCAGCACCACTGGCATTAGATGTGTGCCAGTGGTTTCTCCTGACATTAGCTTAAGTACAGGTGTTACGATCGGAGACCCAGTGAAACGCAGGAGACGAGAGATCCAATCGCAGTAGGGTTTTAATGGGTTATCCAAAGAGAAATCAACAAGCAGGGGTCAAAACCAAAAATCCATCCAAACAAACAAACAAATAAATAAACAGGAACAGGAATGGGAACAGGAACTCGGAAGATGAGGAACTCGGAAGATGAGGAACTCGGAAGGCAAGGAAACGGGTGACGGAAAGAAAGGACTCCATCCAGACAAACAGAAAAGGACTGGTTAATATAGGGAGGATAATGACTAACAAGTGAAGACACCTGAGTGTAATTAACAGGAGTGCAATTACTGTGATGAAGGGACAAGGCCTTGTGGGATTTGTAGTGCCTACGGTGAGGTGCCTATGGGGAAGTGAGACCACTAGTGGAAACTCAGGGAAACAGAGACCATACAGCGTGACATTACCCCCTCCTCCACGGAGCAGCTACCAGATGCTCCACCCAAACCCAAGAAGAGACCAAGGAACACAGAGACCAGGAGGGAGGTGGAGCGGCGGAGGACCAGGGGGAGGTGGAGCGGCGGAGGACCAGGTAAAATGGGGAAACAGAGACAAGAAGTGCAGAAAACAAAAACAAGGAGCCCAGGAGGGAGGTGGACCGGCGGAGGATCAGGGGGAGGGACGGAGGGCCAGGTCCATAGAGGGAAACAGAGAGAAAAACAAAAACAAGGAACCCAGGAGGAAGGTGGACCGGCGGAGGATCAGGGGGAGGGACGGAGGGCCAGGTCCATAGAGGGAAACAGAGAGAAAAACAAAAACCAAGGAGCCCGCCCAGGAGGGAGGTGGACCGGCGGAGGATCAGGGGCAGGGACGGAGGGCCAGGTCCATAGATGGAAACAGAGAGAAGACGAGCAAAAACAAAAAACAAAACAACAACAAAACACAAGTCTAGGAAGGACATAACGTTCAGTCCCCAGGGCCGAACCGACAGGACAGGAATCCAGAGAGGAGTAAGGTGGAATTGGAGCCATGCGGTCGAGACAGAAGTCCACCAGGGCGGCGCAGAAGACATCCGCATCCGTGCGGTCGAGACAGAAGCCCACCAGGGCGGCACAGAAGACCACCGCATCCGTGCGGTCGAGACAGAAGCCCACCCGGGCGGCGCAGAAGACCACCGCATCCGTGCGGTCGAGACAGAAGCCCACCCGGGCGGCGCAGAAGACCACCGCATCCGTGCGGTCGAGACAGAAGCCCACCAGGGCGGCGCAGAAGACCACCACATCCATGCGGTCGAGACAGAAGCCCACCCGGGCGGCGCAGAAGACCACCACCTCCATGTGGTCGGGACAGAAGCCCACCCGGGCGGCGCAGAAGACCACCACCTCCGTGCGGTCGAGACAGAAGCCCACCAGGGCGGCGCAGAAGACCACCATATTCATGCGGTCGAGGCAGAGGGCCACCCGGGCGGCGCAGAAGACCACCACCTCCGTGCGGTCGAGACAGAAGCCCACCAGGGCGGCGCAGAAGACCACCATATTCATGCGGTCGAGGCAGAGGGCCACCCGGGCAGCGCAGAAGACCACCACAGTGAGGTCGTTGACACAGGAGTGCAAGTCTGGTTAGGCAAGTCTATAACAGAGAACATGAACAAGTTAATTCAATTCAATTTCAATTCAAGTGTATTTGTATAGTGCTTTTTACAATACAAATCGTTACAAAGCAACTTTACAGAAAATTATGTTTCTACAATATTTAGTAATAGCGGTGTAATAGCACTTATTTAGTAATAAGTGGTGACTGTCAGTTTGTGCACGTATGACAGGATTTGTAGAAAAATTTATACAAGTCGTAGTCAGCCATAATTAATATTATTAATAATTAATAATTATTATATGATGCAGTCACACTTGTAGCCATATTTGTTAGTTCTGTTGTTGATTCAGGGTTAGCATCATCTGGGGTCCTCTGAGGGTCAGCATCATCTCTTCTCAGGTGTTCTGGATCCAGACTGGAGCTTGTGTAAATCCTAGTTACATCCCGTGGCAAAACATAGAAACAAATAGAGACATCATTAGCATAGCTGCTGTTCCAACAAAGTAAAATTAATTCGTTTAACCCAAGCTAAAGAATAAGAATGCACATTTGATCAGATACAGCTATACAATTTAAGATACATTATTCAAATGCTTGGCGAAAGAGATGCGTTTTTAATTTAGATTTAAACAGAGAGAGTGTGTCTGAACCCCGAACATTATCAGGAAGGCTATTCAAGAGTTTGGGAGCCAAATGTGAAAAAGCTCTACTTCCTTTAGTGGACTTTGCTATCCTAGGAACTACCAAAAGTCCAGCATTTTGTGACCTTAGGGAGCGTGATGGATTGTAGCGTGGTAGAAGGCTAGTTAGGTACGCAGGATCTAAACCATTTAGGGCCTTATAGGTAAGTAATGATCATTTGTAACTGATACGGAACTTAATAGGTAGCCAGTGCAGAGACTGTAAAATTGGGGTAATATGATCATATTTTCTTGACCTGGTAAGGAAGCAGGACAACCACCTAGAAGTGCATTACAATAGTCCAGTCTAGAGGTCATGAAATCATGAACTAGCTTTTCTGCATCAGAAACAGACAACATGTTTCGTAGCTTGGCAATGTTTCTAAGATGGAAGAATGCAGTTTTTGTAACATGGGAAATATGATTTTCAAAAGACAAGTTGCTGTCTAATGTAACACCCAGATTTTTGACTGTAGAAGAAGTAACAGTACATCTGTCTAGTTGCAGATTGTAATCTACAAGATTCTGTGTAGTGTTTTTTGGTCCAATAATTAATATCTCTGTCTTATCCGAATTTAATTGGAGAAAATTATTGGTCATCCAATCTTTTAAATTTTTAACACACTCTGTTAGCTTAGATAATTTAGAGGTTTCATCTGGTCTCGTTGAGATATATAGCTGAGTATCATCAGCATAACAGTGGAAGCTAATTCCGTATTTTCTAATAATATAACCAAGGGGCAACATGTATATTGAAAATAGAAGGGGACCTAGGATGGATCCTTGTGGCACTCCATATTTTACTGATGATAAATGAGATGACTACCCATTTAAGTAAACAAAATAGTAGCGATCGGACAGGTAGGATCTAAACCATCTTAGAGCCTGCCCTTGAATACCTGTATAGTTTTGTAATCGATCTATGAGTATGTCATGGTCTATGGTGTCGAACGCAGCACTAAGATCAAGTAAAACTAGAAATGAGATGCAGCCTTGATCTGACGCAAGAAGCAGGTCATTTGTATTTTAATTTAACAAGTGCAGTTTCTGTGCTATGGTGGGGCCTGAAACCTGACTGAAATTCTTCATCCAGATCATTTTTGTGCAGGAAGGTGCTCAATTGAGCAGACACAACTTTTTCAAAGTTAAAAGTTAAAAGTTTAAAGTTTATTTAGCTCTTCCTGTCCTATATTTGTAAAGCACTGAAAGTTTATCTTTGGGTGCGATGGATGAAACTGAAGTGTTAGACGCTGTAGAATCTACATTCGCTATTGTATTTCTAATGTTATCTATTTTATCAGTGAAGAAATTCAAAAAGTCATTACTATTTAACGTTGGTGGAATATTTGAATCAGGTGGCGTCTGGTAATTTGTTAATTTAGCCACTGTGCTAAATAAAAACCTTGGATTGTTTTGGTTATTTTCTATGAGTTTGTGGATATGCTCTGCCCTAGCAGTTTTTAGAGCCTGTCTATAGCTGGACATACTGTATTTCCATGCAATTCTAAAAACTTCCAAGTTCGTTTTTCTCCATTTGCGTTCAAGACTACAAGTTACTTTCTTGAGAGAGTGAGTATTCCTAGGATTCCTGTTATACCATGGCACAGTACGTTTTTCTCTAACCTTTTTCAATTTGATGGGGGCAACAGCTTCTAATGTATTAGAGAAAATAGTGCCCATGTTGTTAATCATTTCGTCTAATTCATGTGTATTTTTGGGTACAAATAGCATTTGAGATAGATCAGGCAGGTTATTTGCAAATCTGTCTTTGGTGACTGGAACAATAGTTCTGCCCAGACGGTAACGCTGAGACATATAGTTATTATCAGTGATATGCAGCATGCACGATACAAGGAAATGGTCTGTAATATCATCACATTGAGGTACGATATCTATAGCAGTAAGATCAATTCCATGCGATATAATTAAATCTAGTGTATGATTAAAATGATGAGTGGACCTGGTGACATTTTGCTTGACTCCAAAAGAGTTTATTAGGTCAGTAAACGCAAGTCCTAATGCATCATTTGTATTATCAACGTGAATATTAAAATCTACCATGAGTAGCGCCTTACCAACTGTAACCAGAAGGTCTGAGAGGAAATCTGCTAATTCTTTTAGGAATTTTGTATACGGCCCTGGTGGTCTATACACAGTAGCCAGAGCAAGAGATACATTAGATTTCTTTTGCATGTCTGACAGTGTAACATTAAGCAGAAGTATTTCGAATGAGTTAAACCTGTATCCCCTTTTTTTGGGTAACATTGAGAATATCACTATATATTGTTGCAACACCTCCGCCACGACCAGTCTGACGGGGCTCATGCTTATAACAGTAGTTTGGTGGAGTCGACTCATTTAGACCAAAATAATCATTTGGTTTTAGCCAGGTTTCTATAAAGGTAAATCAGTAGCAAAACTCGAGAGGTTGAAGATCTGAATCTGAGTACTTGTCATATTAATATTTGTATTTGTAAGTTAAAATTTAAACTCACAGCTCTGAATCTTTCAATTTGCACACACAGACAATGATCAAAACACCCGTGTTTTGAATTGGAAATTGTAGATTAATAGTCACAAATGTGTAGAATGACATTCACACAAAGAAAATGACATACACACATGTTTACGACATATTTACTTTTGCACTTTACTTCAGTTTCGCTGCACAACGTCAAGTCGGCACTTACAACCTCTCAGTACAAGTTCAAATCCTAGCGCTCTGACTTTTGCTACTCTTTTTGCGGTATTCTGTTGCAGAACTCACTTGTGCACTTGTATATGCAGATGTGAGAGAGCAGAGCTGGGGGCGGGGCTTTGGTGCGAATGAAGACATTTTATTGGTTGATGCCCGACCAATGAACAACACCAATTGTTTTCACTGAATATCCTTGGCTTTGACAGGATTTTAAGACACTGCATTAATTTTGCCATTCAGGTATTATCTGGTAGACAAATAATGCAACATATTTTATATTTATATCCCACTGCATATCACTCTACCAGAGTTGTAATATAATGCTTTTTTAAATTATTTTTATGTTTTGTAAAAATAATTTTAACTTCTTCATGGGTTAAATTCCTAATTTGCTTCTCAGTAATGAACCTTTTTAAATGCAACATTATTATTATTATTTTTTTTTAATAAAAATCGAGGGTTTAATAATGTCTAAATGTACATTAAACAGCAAAACCTAAAAAATAAGCATTTATGACCAGAAATACTGTTTTGAGCAACTAGTAGAGCCAAATACATGTATTTATTAAACATCAACAAGGCCATCTAGTGTTTAAGCAATGGAATTGCATATGAATATTATCTTTCTGGCCACCAAATGCCTCTAATTTAAAGTGTGCCTCTTTGCACTGGAATTTAAACCTAAATACTACAGTTATTGAAGTATAAATAATAACCATATTAGAAAATGTTATATTTCAAATGGTCATTCATGGATCATAATTATTGAGCATATTATTTATTACCATGATGATCTCTTCAAATTAACTAAACAGGACTGAGTTAACATGTAGTACAGTTATTTTATTGGTTAAAAGTTACACTTAATTGTTTAGTCACATTTAACTGCCAAGGAGGAGTATGAGAACATAATGCTGTTCCATTTTCCAGTATAAAATGCTATTGTAACGCATAGTCATTAGTCAACGTAGTTATCCATGCATAATCTATGCACTTAATGTGTTACAAATGACTGGAAATCGCTGAAAAAATATAATGAAACTGCTGTCTGTCCCAATTAATACATTTCAAGCATATTGACAAAACTTTTAGTTTAGTACTATTGATAGCTCCATAAACCACGTGACCGCGTGGCGGTGAGATCAAAGCATGCTCTGGTACAGCGAGTTTACTCTGCAATATGCAGTGGGATATACATATAAAATATTTTGCATTATTTGTCTACTAGATAATACCTGAATGGCAAAATGAATGCAGTGTCTTAAAATCCTGTCAAAGCTAAGGATATTCAGTGAAAACAATTGGCGTTGTTCATTGCTCGGGCATCGACCAATAAAATGTCTTCATTCGCACCAAAGCCCCGCCCCCAGCTCTGCTCTCTCACATCTGCATATACAAGTGCACTAGTGAGTTTTGCAACAGAATACCTCAAAAAGAGTAGCAAAAGTCAGAGCGCTAGGATTTGAACTTGTACTTCCAGATCTGAGAGGTTGTAAGTGCCGACTTGACGTTGTGCAGCGAAACTGAAGTAAAGTGCAAAAGTAAATATGTCGTAAACATGTGTGTATGTAATTTTCTTTGTGTGAATGTCATTCTACACATTTGTGACTATTAATCTACAACTTCCAATTCAAAACACGGGTGTTTTGATCATTGTCTGTGTGTGCAAATTGAAAGATTCAACTTTTCACATCAGAGCTGTGAGTTTAAATTTTAACTTACAAATACAAATATTAATATGACAAGTTCTCACATTCAGATCTTCAACCTCTCGAGTTTAGCTACTGATTTACCTCCATAGGTTTCAGTCAAGCAGAGTACATCAAAACTATTATCTGTGATCATTTCATTTACAATAACTGCTTTGGGTGTGAGTGATCTAATATTTATGAGCCCAAACTTTAAATATTGTTTTTGTTCATTTACTTTACATGTTTCTGGTTTAATCACGATAAGATTTTTTCTAGATCCTACATTAAATTTATATTTTGACCTCACTATTCGGGGAACAGACACAGTCTT
Source organism: Carassius carassius (assembly GCF_963082965.1). Taxonomy (NCBI): domain Eukaryota; kingdom Metazoa; phylum Chordata; class Actinopteri; order Cypriniformes; family Cyprinidae; genus Carassius; species Carassius carassius. Next base: position 12,738,369 of record NC_081785.1, read on the forward strand.
TTAGACATAAGTACTTTTATCATTTAAGCGGGTGGAACAAAAGTCATCTTTTGTTCTGGTAATTCCGTGGTGTTTAGACTGGATTCAGGAAGATCAATGCTGACTTGACTCTGCTCATGAAGATCATTGGTGACTTGCATTTGTTCATGAAGATCAATGGTGACTTGCCTTTGCCCATGAAGATCATTGGTGACATGATTCTGCCCATGAAGATCACTGGTGACTGAACTCTGCCCATGAAGATCACTGGTGACTGGACTCTGCCCATGAAGATCACTGGTGACTGGACTCTGCCCATGAAGATCACTGGTGACTGGACTCTGCCCATGAAGATCACTGGTGACTGGACTCTGGGCAGTGGCGCTGGGCCGGCGGTTATCTTGGGCAGTGGCGCTGGGCCGGCGGCCATCTTGGGCAGTGGCGCTTTGCTGGCGGCCATCTTGCGTCGCAACGCTGGACTGGCGACCACCTTGTGCTGTGGCACTGGGCTGGAGGCCATCTTGCATCGTGGCGCTGGGCTGGCGACCACCTTGTGCTGTGGCGCTGGGCTGGCGGCCATTTTGTGCAGTGGCGCTGGGCTGGCGGTCCTCCTATCTGTAGACCCCGGTCTAGAATCGGCCATCCCACTGGGAGAGACAGGTGTGGCTGGGGTATTCCATGGAGACCGATGTTGTAAATAAAATACAAACTCCCAGAAATTATAGGCGTCCAACTGCTCCATTTCAATTCGAGGAACCGGGTCATCCAGCCCGGTATTGAAAGTGTCCTTTAGGGCCGCATCATTATATCCCATCCCCTCAGCTAGGGACCATAACATTTGTGCCATGGCACCCACCTCATTGCACTCTTGGCGGAGGGTGGTTAATTTTAAATATCTCGCTCTCCGCTCCACCATACTGGCTGGGGAACGGGAATGAAGTCCCCCACCGCTGGATCTCAACATGGATGGAGTCCTTCTGTTACGATCGGAGACCCAGTGAAACGCAGGAGACGAGAGATCCAATCGCAGTAGGGTTTTAATGGGTAATCCAAAGAGAAATCAACAAGCAGGGGTCAAAACCAAAAATCCATCCAAACAACCAAACAAATAAATAAACAGGAATAGGAACAGGAACGGGAACAGGAACTCGGAAGACGAGGAACTCGGAAGGCGAGGAAACTGGGTGATGGAAAGAAAGGACTCCATCCAGACAAACAGAACAGGACTGGTTAATATAGGGAGGATAATGACTAACAAGTGAAGACACCTGAGTGCAATTAACAGGAGTGCAATTACTGTGATGAAGGGACAAGGCTTTGTGGGATTTGTAGTGCCTACGGTGAGGTGCCTATGGGGAAGTGAGACCACTAGTGGAAACTCAGGGAAACAGAGACCAGACAGCGTGACAACAGGAAAATGTTTGTTTGTTTGGTGATGGAGAGCTGGCAGTGAGTCACACAGTATTACTGTTATCCACGCCAAATATATGATACACACGTTATCGCAGGCTTTGGATTTCTTTAACTTAGGTGACTGGAGGAGCAGAAAAACTTGCCTCTACTATGTTATACTACTTTCTTGTTTGCATCTTCATATTCGTGTGGCATATTCTTAATTGTCCTGCTCATGTTTGCTGAGCAAATGCTTCAGTAGTAGCATAAATGAATAATTTTGTTTTGTTTAATTTGTTTTATTCAGGTTTTCTGTGTGTCTTAAAAAGGTCTTAAGTCTTTATTCACCTTTCCACAAATTAAGGCCTTAAACAGATCTCAAATTGAAGTGGAAAGTCTTAAATTAATTTATTTATTATATCTTCTGTATCTTCTTATATCTATTATACAAAGACATTATTTGTCACATTCTTTACTTTGTCTTAAAAAGTCTTACAGGGTTAGTTCACCCCCCCCCAAAAAATTAGCCCATATACAGTATTACTCAAGTCATCTTAGGTGTATATGACTTTCTTCTTTTAGACGAATCCAATCGGAGTTATATTAAAAATTGTCTTTGATCTTTCAAGCTGTTTCATGACACTCAGCAGGTGTTACAGTGCTTAAGTCCAAAAGAAGTGAAATAAAAAGTGCCCATCCATAAAAAAAGTGTCTCACATGGCTCCGGTGTGAACAAAGTCCACCTGTAGCAAATTGATGCGTTTTTAAGAAAAATTACCATATTTAAAACGTAATAATCAATTAAATCTAGCTTGTGTTCACTGTTGTACACTGAAGCAGTTCCAGGCAGATGACGTATGAGGACGGCTTTGCGCATCAGTTTCTTGAGGTGCCTTTGTGCAAAAACTCTGCCTGGAACGTCATTGCCTGATAAAGCAGTGAAGCAGCAAGTCAGCTGCCTAAGTTATTGGATGCAGCTGTTGTTTTAATTAAATATGGAAATCATTTTGTTCACATTTCATGAATGAAGCCCATCATGTTCCAGTAGGACGTTTTTTCTTTCATGTACATGTTTAGCATATGTGAACAGCACTTTCATGTGGTGTGAAGAATACATACATTTTGACTGACGAAGCCCTGTCTGTGTCACATGTGCCCCCGCGTATCAGCTGGTGATTTCATCACAGCCATCTCTGGAAAACAGATTGATTTCCTGAGCCTGAACATTTATACTACCCCTTCCTCTCATGCCAGAAAAAAACACTCCTCTATCTTACAGCAACAGTCTGGGAAAGAAGGATGGCAGGTTATTTTCCTCCCTTTGTAGTTCCTTGAAATGCAATGGCTTTTTTCACTTGCACAGGTCACACTCTCATAGCCAGGACATTGCTTTGAACATGTACCTCCTCTTGCATATGGAGGGCAAATTACAAACTGTCATAATGTGTGTCAGGCTGACTGTCCGACTTGAAATTGGTGTAGTATTCATTGAGAGCATGTCTGTATTGCGTTTTGTACCATCTCATACGTCCCCCATGGCAAGGGGCACTCAGAAAGTCCTTTGAGTGTCCTGTCTAGAGTGAGTACCTCTTCCTCTTGTAGTGATGGTATAAAATCAAGTGGCCAGTTTGGATGTCATCTTCCTGATAGACACCACGGTTTGGCTATATCCCCTACAGGTGTCTTTGTGCACGGCACGCTGGCAGAAATGTGCTGCTGGTGCTCACATTAAGCCTTATGTCTCACCTCAATGCCAGAGCATATCTGGAGTGCCGGCAGTTAGTTTCGGCTCTGCCTCATCTGTTCCACTGCAGCCATACGAGCTCAAACTGCACCTGCCTGTCTTTCTGCCCAATCTGTCAGGCATTAAAAGCTTTCAACAGCTCTGCTCATGTGCAGCTACAGTTTTAATGGCTTCCAAAAGGATCATAATTGCATCCATTCAACAGAAACTCTTTCAGCGAGACCAGCACTTTTCATGTTTCACTGACTCCCATATTTGCCTTTTTCCCTACTTCTGTAGTTTCAGTGCTCACTTATTTCCCTTTGAAAACTTTGCTGTCGTCACAGCAACCGATATGGGATGACTCTGGTCTCTGTCTCACTGACCCCTCACTTCTCTTCAAATCCCACTTAACATTTCACTCATGTCTTTTGAATAGACAGCAAATCAGATCATGTGTAAATAATAAAGAATGGGCTTCGAGTCTTATACGCGTCAGAAATAAATCTCATACTGCATTAGAAACACATGCAAAAAAAAAATGGTATGGGATTTACTTTGAAACAATTTTCATTCAGAAATTGCTAGTAAATTTCACAAATAATTAAAAAGAATCTGCAAGTAACATTGAATGAAACAATACATTTATGAAGACTAAAATAGTATTTTATTTTAAAACATACCTCAATAATCTTTTTTTTTACTTCAAAAATCCTTACCAATGGTGCACAATGGTGTCTCTTCTGAGCCGTTCAGTTTCATTCTGTGGTTTATGTGTCACAGATGCAGTGTGTGTGCTGCTCCTCATATTTCTTTGTTTTTGCACTGGTAACAAATAATTTGTCTTTCCTTTAACATCTCTGGCAGCTCTAAATCAATATGTTACACAAATAGTTTCACAGGCGTGAGAGTTATCAAAATCATTTTAAAGGACACACGCACACACACCAGGAGTGAGCACAGTTCAGTATTTAAGAATAGGCTCTCCTTCAGTTCATGAGTGTGAATCTGAATTAAATTTGCCACACCTCACAGGATATTGAAATGGAAGATGAATGACAGGAAGTGGAATTTATTGGATTAGTGAACACAGGATGTATGAATACTGTGTGTTTAAATAAGTGTGGTGATATGAAAACACACTGCTTTTGTGTGTGTTGTGAAACAGGCCTGAAGGGTGTTGTTAAGCATGATCAAAGAATATTGATCCTGAAAAATTTATTTTCCACAAAAACAATATGTTATTAATAAATAACAGTACTGCTGAAAATTCAGCTTTGAAAACACAGTAATAAATTAGAATTTAAAATATATATAAATAGAAAACAGTTTTAAATTGTAATAATTATGTATTTTTCATGAACATTTATGAACATTGTAATTTTATAGACTCAGACCTTTGAAAGGTAGTTTACACAAATGTTTAATTAAATAATAATATAAAACAATGAAATGATTAAGGTACAACTTTGCATTTGTGACTTAATAATCTACACATATTCTGCTGTTTGTATGAGAAAAAAAATCAAGTCCTTTCTCTGCAGGGTGTGAATTTTGTAAAGGTGGCTCAGCACTCTTGGCTGTAATGGGTGTATGTGTTACTAAATAATACATTATGTGTTGGGTAGGAGATCTGAGGATTTTATATTTTGATTTGTGATTGATCTTAAAGATGTTTACGATCTCTTTTTTCAAGTGAATTGTCAAGATTTTGATCTTCTACTGTATGACTATGACTGGCTAAATTATATCACACGCCTCTTATGTGTCTTTCATGTGCTGTGACGAATAAAAAAAAACAGTTCAACATGAACTAGCAGTAGTAGTGAAATGAATGACATTTTTGTGAAAGTTTCAATTTTAATAAAATTATCATTGAGCCGCTTGCCGTTCCTTTTATTTAAAGCAGTGCGCTTTCACCTGTCCTTAAAAGCTTAACACCCAAATTAGATGAATCATATAATGTGACTGTTGTAAAAGGCAGTTTACTGCAGGACATGCTTTATTATAAAATGAGTTATTAATAGCACATGAACTGCGAATTATATTATATAGATTAATCTAGATTAAAATGGCTCATTCGATTTCTGCCAAAGGCATTCAGAATATGTGTGTTACCCAAATAAAATTGACAAACAGTAAGTCTTTGAGAAGGGTTTTATCAAGCTAGGTGGTGCATTAGAAAAGGTGCTCACGGACCACGCTACACGGACTGCATACGCACTGCAGACGAAGTATGTGTGAAACAGGCGTGAGCAGAGCCGTAGCTGGGGTCAGCGGGGACCCGGTGAAGGTTGTACCAGTGGGCCCTGTTTGAAATTGTTTAATTTGTATGTCCGTTGATTTTTATTTATTTGTGCTATTTACACAATGTTTAAGTTTTTTTCAAGTTTGTAGGTGTCAAGGTACAGAAACCAAATGTAAAATAGCACTGGATAGTCTTCAATGTAAAAAAATCAAATATACAATCAAACCTACATTTATTCAGACACCTTCAACATTTCTCACATTATTACAGTTTTGCTATATATATCAAAAATTATATCTGGTGTCTGAATAATTTTTAGTTTGACTGTTAAAACTACAAAGTAGCCTAATTCAGTCAAGAGCAGTGAGTGATTTTCATTTTCTTGGATTAACATTACAGCAGCCAGTAGCTAAATAAGGAGCGGTCACTTTAAGAGAAGATGAACGCATCCAATTTAATACACATCCCATTTTTTTCCTCAATGTTTTACTTTCACTTAAGAAATAGCTGACAGTTTTTTCGAGCATAATTTTCAAGGTGGATATTTTGACATATTTTGTATGTATTTGTCGGCACAAGAGCAAAAATAAGCAAATTCGATGTTCAAGTGTTTTGAGACGCCTTTCTCTGCGTGAGCCCTGAACACCAGAACACCGCGGTACTGAATTGGGCTCTTTCACATCTTCTTGTTTATTCAAACTGCGATTTGTATTTGTTCGTTCAGGTGCAGGAGGGACTTCGAGGAGAACTTCGCAGAAGAGAGCTCGGTTCAGTGTCGCTGTCCGTGATACGCGGCTCTCTCCTGCGCACCGAACACAGCGCGCGAGTAACCAGTTACTCTGTTAAGCTTTTCCGCGTCTTGTTTTTTTGGATGCTTTAATGTTTAAATCGACAAGCGGTAAGGCTTAAAAACACGTGAAAAAGATAAGCTTTCGTGACGATGCGCAGCAGTGGCCCGTCAACTGTCCTGGGCATCTTTTTAGGCTGGCCTCAGCCAGTCGGTTATATAAAATATCAAGATGAAAGTCATCATAGCTTGCTTAGTATAGACCCAGCTCCCAACCCAACTTTGAGAATAGATTAACGGCGATATTTTTTTTCATTTTGTATTTATTTTCTGCATGGAATCGCCGAAACCGCGACGCGAGCACTGCCCCAACTGCACAAAATGAGACAAAGCTGCAGCCAGCGGTCGGGATGTAAACTCAAAATGAAACAACTGCCATGAATCTTGCATGATTTTTTTTTTTAATATCGATATTCCGTTTTTTAGAATCAATACAGTATCGTCAAACAAAATATCGCAATACTCACGTGCTTTGATATTTTCTTAAACCCCCTAGTGTTTTTTAAACTGTGCAAATAGGTAAGTCATAGGCTTGTTCCAGTCTGAATATTCTCAATAGTGTATCTCAAAATTGGGAAGATTCCGATTCAGGTCGTGGATCATTATTTTGCGTTATAAGATCGTGATATGATATTTTGGAAAGATCACCTACTCCTAGTTGGTGTTTTAATATCCATGTTGGAACATTTAGTCACAATACAGGCAAAACCTGACCCACTCAAACATACATTCACAGTGTTCCAGTGATTAATGCTACAGTCAGAGAGTCCCACAGAATATCACCCCAGTTATGTGAGACATCTGTCTGTGGTTAGCTGCATGTGTCTCCTCTTTGTTTTTCATGTTCGGAATCCCCATTATGCTTCTATATGTGTGTGTGTGTGTATCATCTCTCTACCAGCACACTGCACATATTTGTTTTGTACTCTAGTTTTGCTGTATGAATCACCAAGATGATCTTGTCCAAGTCTGAAAAGGTCAAGGTTAGCCAGTAATTTGGCTGTAAGCAATCAGCCCTCTTGCTAAGTTTATGATGCTGTGTTTGTGTGTGTGTGTGTGTATGTGTGTATGTGTGTGTGCATCATTAATATGCCACACTTATATAATAGATAAAGGAATTTTCAGATATAAAAAAATACACAAAATACTAATGTAAAAATTCAGCTTACAAGTATACAGAGCATCATTAAACCTACTGACAGACTTGCAACAGAAAGAAGAGAATAATGAAACTGTGTGTATGACTGTATATCTCAAGGACACAAAACAGGCCTTATCTATTCATGCCTGTTTCCATGCTCACAACCAAAGCAGAACAGGTGTGAATGTGTGATCCAACAGGAAGTCACATGTTCTAGAGTGTTCTAAAGCCCCCAGCTGCTAAAGCCCCCAGCCCCCCCCCCCCCGACCCAGTCTCCCCTCCAGAATCTGTGCTAAAACAGGGGCTGCTCTTTTTGTGACTTGGCGTTTGTGAGTATTTGTTGAGGCTATTATAGTCACAGACACAAAGAGGGGTTATTTAAAAAACACACAAACTCTTTGGCCTTCCACTAATTTGATTTCATAGTGAACAGACACACTTAGAATAACACTGACCTTGCATGCTTGTGTTTTTTAAACAGGTGGAGATTGAAAAACTGGACTACCATCACTACCTCCCCCTGTTTTTTGACGGAATGTGCGAGACGGTTCACCCCTATGAGTTCTTTGCTCGACAGGGCATCCATGACATGCTGGAGCACGGTGGCAGTAAGATCCTGCCTCTTATTCCACAGCTCATCATACCCATCAAGAGTGAGTGTCATTAAAATGAGACCTGCTCCATAGAGTTCTTCCTGTGCAAGATACTAATTACTGTCCAAAGTAACTAATTATTTTTTCTTTTTTTATAAGTCACAAAATTATTCAATGGGAGTCAGTCTGTCCTTAGTACAGAGCATGCACTTCATCTGAAAGCTTAGAGGAAGAGAAGAAGAAGCATTCCAAAGCTTACAAAAGAGAAAATAAAAATGGCATTCAATTAATTACAGTATTACAGTATAGTAAGGGAGGGCAAGAAGCTACCTTTCAAAACTCTAAAGCAGTCACACTACATAAATCTGACTTATGGAAAAGTGGTAATGCTGGAAATGTATGAAAATGTATGGAGTTTGGCCAGAGGCATGTGAGGGACTTGACCATTTTAAGCAGAATCCAGTGTGATGAAAGCAATATTGGGCATCAGTATTTAATTTATTTTTATTATTTTTTTGTTATGATGCTGTTTAAATCCCAGAATATTATTTTTGTTATTCATTTTTTATTTTGTTTAAAAACACAAAAGAGTTTTTACAGCAAATCAAAACGATCCATTTTATGGGTCACATGAGAAAACGAGAAGTTCTGCACTGGTCAAATCAAAGCCCAGAGTGAAGAATAAATTAGCTCCTTTGGAATGATTAAATAAAACCATTCCTCCTTCTTGGTTGCAACATAGATAGACAGACAGGTAGACAGATAGATAGACAAATTAGAAAACTTTTTTCCCTCTCCCACAGGAGTGACTGCAGTTATGTTTGTATCAGGAGTTAAACTAATGCAATTACTCAAGTGTCTAAATGTCATGCTTCTGTGATATTTAGAGAAGGAAAAGGTATGTGAGGTGGTTAATTTTTAGAGCCTAATATGATAGAGGCATTAATGGTTTTACTTAGAGAGATTTAGAAACAGATCCTTACTCCTCCAGACGCGTCACACACCATGAATTATTGAACACTCCTTCAGTGCAAATGTCACACCGCTGGAAAACAGTTTGGTGTGTTTGTTTGGTAATTAGAATTTCATAGTGTGTTATACAGATATAGGAGAGCAGGAAGTAAGTGGAGGTGGTTGGTAAAGTACAGCACACAGCTGCCTCTCAAAACACAAAAGATGTGTAGATGAAATAATTTTTGGATGAATTATACCTCCTAAATGCCTTGTTCAGAGAGGCTTTAGACCCATCATAACATAAATGATCTAAAATAAATTCAAGTGAGATAACTCAAGAGATACAGTAACCAAATATGTATTTAAAGGGTTAGTTCACCCAGATAGCAAATTTATGTCATTAATAACTTACCCTCATGTTATTTCAAACCCGTAAAACCTCAGTTTATCTTTGGAACACAGTTTAAGATATTTTAGATTTAGTCCGAAAGCTCTCAGTCCCTCCATTGAAGCTGTGTGTACGGTATACTGTCCATGTCCAGAAAGGTAAGAAAAACATCATCAAAGTAGTCCATGTGACATCAGAGGGTCGGTTAGAATTTTTTGAAGCATCGAAAATACATTTTGGTCCAAAAATAGCAAAAACGACGACTTTATTCAGCATTGTCTTCTCTTCCGTGTCTGTTGTGTGAGAGAGTTCAAAACAAAGCAGTCTGGATATCCGGTTCGCGAACGAATCATTCAGTTCACCAAATCGAACTGAATCGTTTTAAACGGTTCGCATCTCTAATATGCATTAATCCACAAATGACTTAAGCTGTTAACTTTTTTTTAATGTGGCTGACACTCCCTCTGAGTTCAAACAAACCAATATCCCGGAGTAATGCATGAACACAAACAGTACACTGACTGAACTGCTGTGAAGAGAGAACTGAAGATGAACACCGAGCCGAGCCAGATAGCGAACAATAGACTGACTCGTTCACGAGTGAAGAATCGGTTGCATCGGTTTTCGGATCACCGGTAGTTCTTTCGGACAGTTCGATTCAATAAACCGGTTGAAGAAAACGGTTCACCGGTTCTTTTGCGCTCGACGTATAATGGCGTCATTTGCGATGATTGCCCTTGATTCAAGCCTTCGGTTTACCCGCGCTCATAACACTAGCACAGAATCAGTTCAGAATCAATCACCAAAAGAATCAGTTCAGTTCAGACGCCCTGTGTGTCGGTCTGCTTCACGCTGAATCACACATCCTCGTCTGACAGAAACGGTTCTTGACTCGTGAATGAGTCAATGTTTTGTTCGTTATCTGACTCGGCTCAGTGTTCATCTTCAGTTCTCTCTTCACAGCAGTTCAGTCAGTGTACTGTTTGAGTACATGAATTACTCCGGGATATTGGTTTGTTTGAACTCAGAGGGAGTGTCAGCCACATTAAAAAAGTTAACAGCTTAAGTCATTTGTGGATTAATGCGTATTAGAGATGCGAACCGTTTAAAACGATTCAGTTCGATTTGGTGAACTGAATGATTCGTTCGCGAACCGGATATCCAGCTGCTTTGATTTGAACTCTCTCTCACAACAGACACGGAAAAGAAGACAAAGCTGAATAAAGTCGTCGTTTTTGCTATTTTTGGACCAAAATGTATTTTCGATGCTTCAAAAAATTCTAACTGACCCTCTGATGTCACATGGACTACTTTGATGATGTTTTTCTTACCTTTCTGGACATGGACAGTATACCGTACACACAGCTTCAATGGAGGGACTGAGAGCTTTCGGACTAAATCTAAAATATCTTAAACTGTGTTCCAAAGATAAACGGTGGTCTTACGGGTTTGAAACAACATGAGGGTAAGTTATTAATTACATAAATTTGCTATCTGGGTGAACTAACCCTTTAATGAGTATAACAGCTTATTTCTCAGAGATCAAATCATATGGAAAAAGTATATTTATAAATTAAATTATTTTTTCAACTGCTCTGTCATTTTTTCCTCTGAACCACGGGATATCATGCAGACTGCAGATAAAGGCTTTTTTGTAGAATTGAATTGAAGCCTTCCTCACTGCATACAGGGCATGTAAGGGAAAGTGTTCTTCAACTTTTGGACTGAGAAAAAGAAAGTGCAAATACAACATCCCAAAAAGGCACATCCCAAAAATGGGAAAATATCACAGTTTTTCCCCACACCTCAAAGTATTTTTGGACCTTCTTTCTTGTTCTCTTCATCTCTCTGTGTTTGTCTACAGATGCTCTCAACACGAGGAGCAGGCAGGTCATCTGCACTACGCTGAAGGTTCTGCAGCACCTGGTTGTATCAGCAGATATGGTGGGTGAGGCGCTGGTCCCATACTACAGACAGATCCTCCCCATCCTGAACATCTTCAAGAACATGAACAGTAAGCAACTTATACATCTGGAACTGCTTAAGGCTTTAATAAAAGGTTTAGTTTTTTTACTTTTGAGATCATTTTTTGTGAAATATATATTGGATATATATTTTTAATCAGCAAATCTCTCAAGGTTGTGTGTAAAAGCACACATATTTTTTTCTCCAAGGGATGTTTTTATGCATAATATGCAGAGGAGTGCCTTGGGAAAGTGGCTTGTTTTCATAAAACAGCAATTTGTTAAAAGAGCAATTTTACTTTAATTTATTTTTACTATCCATTTTTTTTAAAAGCTACATTCATTGCTTTTTCTGCTCCTTGGTTTTACGGTTAACCTTTTTCTTTTATTACTTATTTGTTTTATCTCTGATCCGGCCACATCGAAAAACACTGACAGTTAACATGGATTTTGCATTGATCCCTGCAGCCCTTGTCTTGCTGGAGATCAGTGGTTGTCTTTCAGGATACAAGCCTCCAGCTCTGATCTTTAAAGCTGGCCTCAGATCAGCGTGCATCGGCACTGTTCTGAATCACTCTTAATGAACATTCTACATCATTACTGAACATTTATGCTGACTTTCTACATGCCAATACAAGAATCTACACCATCTGGTGCCTGATATTCTATTGATTGTGTAGTTATATTTGTCTCTTCGTCATCTGATGTCTGTCATCATTTTGAACACGGTCATGAGAACTGATGTTGAGCTTTAGGTATTCATTGTGTTCTGGTGTCAGACCGCTTCACACTTCCATTCACCACCTTTGTCAGGCAGACTATAGGCCTGCCAGACATCTTCAGACGTGAGGACAAGCATTGTGGATCAATCACCTCATCACAGGCTTAATCAGCAGAAATGCTGCCACCTCACTCTTCTGATCAATATCCAATTGGAATATTTTGTCTTCTTAATTCCGTTACATTATCTGCTAATGTTTTGTTTGAGCAAAAGAATGAGCACTGGAGGGACAGACACAGCTTCTCTCATTAGCTCCAGGCTCCATGCTGATCTCCTCTGTGAATTAGCAGTAGGTAAAATCTCTTAAGTATCACAAGCCAAGATCAGGACTGGTTAGATTGGTTAGATTTTATTTTAGTCTGCAGTTTTAAAAACAAATCTTTTAGTTCTGTGGCGTAGTTAAGTAGTGTGATTGTATGAGAGAGAGAAAGATGTTTGGAAACTTGCTGTGAATTGAGGTTGGGCTAAAAATGATCCAATTTCTCCATTGGATTCCTCTGGGGGGAGTTGGTGGTTGCGAATATTCTGGATGAAATGGATCACTCTCAGAGTAAGTTATGGGCCTCTTTGTATACAAGGTGAAAATGTTTGGGTGTTTGTGTGTTTTCGTGCCTTGTGGTAGTGTGGTCAGCGGGAAATTGTGTCTACACAGTGGTCTTTTGTTCCCCAGGATGCAGCTGTTGGCACTGTGGTGTTGTTTGTCTAAGTGTGTTGTCCTAATTTTTCGATGGTTTTCAGATCTTGAATTGTGAAGGTCACATTTGTCCAACATTTTTGCATGAATTAAGCAATATGACACGAGCAAAAGTACAGCCGTGTTTAATTTGGCCAGTTTGTATGTATATTTTCTTTTCACTGCCAACAAGTAAAGTAATTCCAGTGCTGTTAAATATTTTATATACGGTTTTATATTTTCTATACTGCAGTAAGGTTTCTTTCTTTGTTTAATATTTGTTCATATTATTATTTGTATTCATCAAGGATGTATTAAATTGAACTTTAAAGAATTTTTTTTTTTGAGCATTTTAGAATGATTTCTGAAGAATCATGTGACACTGGAGTAATGGCTGCTGAAAATGTAGCCTTGCCATCACAGGAATAAACAACATTTTTAAAGATATTAAATGTAAGCTTTAGTAACATTTCCCCATATTACTTTTTTTTTTACGGTATTTTTAAACAAATAAATTCAGACTTGGTGAGCATAAGAGACTTCTTTTATTTTTCAATATGTAAAAACTAAAAAAAAAAAAAACTATATTTTAATTTTAATTTTATCCAGTTTGAGTTTATGGAAATTTGTAGATGTTTTTGTCAAAGTGGTTTACCGTAAATTTAAAGTATAAATTTTGTCAGTTTGTATTCCCTAGGAATCAAAACTCCGATCTTGACATTCAGAGCTACATAAACCTTGCAATTTTTGGGTAGACTATTCATTTAAAAACAACATTAGTGGTAAATTTGTTCTAGACCGAACTCCTTGACCCTGGAGTAGTTGTAAATTAACTATTTCTGTGTGCATTTTCCAAATTTTATTCCACTCTGTTTAAATCATTAAGAGTCTGGAAGTTTAACCCCTTCAATCAATATGTAGCACTGACATCTTGCTGTGTTTTTTCACTTTCCATGGCTTTCTAAGGCTTCTGTGGACACTCGAGTTTCAGGTAAACATGGTTAAAATCCTGATTGTAGCCTTGCAGCATTTCCACTTTTGTGTCGTGTGAGTGAGTGTTTGTGTGCTGCTGTACTTGAAATGACTGAATATGCTGGAACTATAAATGTATGTAAATCACAGATGCAGTTTACATGCTTCTGTTGTTTTCTGGCTGGAATGATTCCTGTTGGTAATCAAACACGGTGATGTCTCTTACAAGGAACATATCTGCTCCATCATGCAATAGATTACACACGCACACACACAGGGCAGTAACATCATTTCCTGCCTGCTTGCCTCTGTCCAGTACACACTCCTTGAAGAGAACACACTCCCTGCTTAGCAGGATGCTCCCTGAAAAATGTGTGTGAACAAATGTCCAGCTAATGATGCTTAACGACCCCAAGCTGTTCTGCCGTTAGCCTCTGCTTCACTCCTGTTCTCTGCGTGCATGCGTGAGTCCGTGTGTGTGTCTTTTGTATTGGCCTGCATTATCTTTGTGCTGTTAGTCTGCTTTCCACATTCATTTGCACCAGACCTGCTGTGATACACTCCTTTTGGTCCTATGAATCTTTCTGCTGTGAATGCAGACAACTCTGATAAGCAGAAACACACACAGAAACATATATAGTGTGGTGGCAATGATGCAACTCTGAGAGGTTTTTATTAGAACTAAACAAAATATTTGTGCTTGTGAAGTGGTAGATTCCCAGGTGAGGTCGCGGTGATATATTGTCTTGGTGGCGATCTGGTAATGTTGTTCCTTGTGTCTGCATGGCAGAGGTGCTATATTAGCCTCAGGTGTTTCTTATCACTCGTTACTTTGTACCTCCATTTGCGACCTCCTTCCGCTGTAAGACTGGAGGGCAACGGTGACTCAAGGCAATGTGGACCTTATTTAATGCAAATACTCATTCTAAATTCACATAGATTCATTTGTTCATGAGTGATTAGCAGGCCTAGACAGAATCTGTGGAATTTTGGGGGATTTACAACTGGATTAAAGCATGGTAAATGTGTTAAATGGAACAGAAAGTGTAACACTTTTATAAAAAAACTCACAGTGTATTTAAATTAGGCAAACTATTTAATAAATGAACACAGAAGTTAAAAGGGAATTGGAAAAGGGTTTGATTATATTTGAAATATTTGATTCTCACAATTTTTTTACCTAGAGAGCATGAAATAATGTGTAAATGATATTACTTTACGGTGTTTAAAAAAATTACTGTAGAGGAACATAGCTGTCCACAACAGCTCGATTGTGTGTGCATGCCTCTACTTGTACACTAGAGAACATCTGCTCATATTGCTACTGTAGAGCTAGTCCATGTTTTTGTAAGACTTCTTAATAAATTTTGGTTTATCACTACCGATACGAGACCCTCTCCTCCTGTAAAAAGTATATTCATAAGAACACACGCGCACAAACACAATGCAATGCAATATAAGTTTCATACTCTGTTCCCTATGGGCTCATTTTCCTATCTATATCACGTGTCTTCCTCTCATGAGGGATTTGAGCAAATCTGGCCTCCTGCAGGACTCTTACAACAGTGATGAATTCATCATCCCAGCCACTTCTGCCCCTGAGAGAAGAGATCAGCTCTGCCAAGCCCACCCTCATGCATACGGCTCTCACTGTGCCCACCTGCCCCGTCTCAGCATGCTTCATAGTCCTTAATGATGCTGCTTTCACTCAGCAGTCAATTTATATATTCTACTGTAAAATAAAATGTGTGTGTGTATATATATATATATATATATATATATATATATATATATATATGCATAGTAGCATACGGTGTGGATTTGCCTGCTGGCTTCTGCAGTTTTTATCTTCAGCAGGCTGGGGGCTCCAAGCTAGTCAAATCTGAGATGGGCCCTCGGGTTTCCTGCCGAGCAGCGGCTCCAATTTAAAGGTCAACTGATAACAGCCCAGACTCATGAATACCATAAAACATCCTCCCACCTGCCTGTCTCTCCATACATCTGTCTATTGCCCACATACACATATTTTGCATACATGCACCTATATTTCAACCTTTATTTCTCTCTCTATTTTTTAGACTCTGGACTCTCTGAATTTTTTTCCCATTTATTATTATTATTATTTTTTATTATTTTTTATTTATTTATTTATTTTTGTAAGACACTGTCCATGGAAGCCTTCACAGAGAGTGTTCTATGTCCACACAAGATAGTGATACCAGTAAATCTAGCAACAAACAAGCTTATAAATCATGTAGAAAGAAATATTTTTTTTTAAATCTAAAAGGGTAGGTTTAGGGGCAGGGGTAGAGTAAGGGGGTAGAAAATACCCCACAAAATCCATTACATCTATGGAGTGTTCCCACAAAAAAATTAAATAAATAAATAAATTTTTGGAAACCAGTATGTGTGCATGCATTATACATTATCTGTATTATACATTCTCTGTATTAGACATTCAAACACAGACTTGAATGCTGTGGTCTTTTGAAAAAAAGACAGAAGGGCTCATCCGCTTTCTATTTCTCTCTCAATTGATCTCTCTAGTCTTTAAGATGTGTTATCTGTGTGTACTAATCAGTAGAAACAGTGATGTGCCAGTCCATCTGCATGTCCATAGATTATCAGTTTGGACCTGGAAGCCCACAGAGACATGCACTTTTATTAAATAAAGGCTTATTTATCTCTATATTCTTCTTTTTTGCTAAACAGAAAACAGGGCCTCTGGTAATTTGTAAAAATTATTTTTAATTTGTAAAAATTATTTATTATTAAATGTTTTATTATTATGTAATTTAATCATATGTATTTAAAATATTTTATCATTTGTTTTTATTACATGTATTATTAATATTTAATTATATGTTAATATTTAATTATATTTCATTTTATAATTTATAACATTTTCCTCATTTGTTTTTATAACTGAGACTAAAATGTATTCTAATTCACAAACACACACACACACACACGTTTGTTTTTGTGAAAAGTGGGGGCATCCCATAGGCGTAATGGTTTTTATACTGTACAAACTGTATATTCTATGGCCCTACACCAACCCTACACCTAACCCTAACCCTCACAGGAAACTTTGTGCATATTTACTTTCTCAAAAAAACTCATTCTGTATGGTTTATAAGGGGCCGTTTACACCTGGCCACTTCATGCGTTTTCTCAGATCGGATAGCTATCCGACCGTGAAAAGACCAAGTGTAAATGCCCTCCGAAACGCATTTGAGACGGATTTGAATCCGATCGCTCAAACCACTTCAGGAGGTGGTCTGGGCCGCATTCCAGACAAAACTAGACAAGTGTAAATGCATCTGGTTGTTAAAACCAAATATGTAAATTGTACTCCTCCCCAAAATGCTAAAAAAATAAATGTGTGAGGGCGTGTTATAGGCTATATGTAATGTTATAGCCAGATATGACGACGCTACTGGAACACGCACCACCAGATGAGAAGCTGAGCATATATTCATTAAACCAACGTGCAAAATATCGCAAATCAAAGTGAAAGTAAGTCGCGAACGCTTAACACACAATCATCATCATTAATAGTAGAGAAACGAAATGATCTTACCAGTGCTGTTGCCGCTCTCTCTTATTGCGGTCTTTGATTTTGAAATTTTAGCTGATGATCAATAAAATGCAGCTCATATCTGTTGCTTTCGGTGACGTGCACTCCATTAAATCTGCATATAGCGCGGGAATTGAAGATCAGATTTAAATCCGTTTCGCAAAAACACATTCATGTGACCAGGTGTAAATGGAACCGTTTTGATAAATCAGATAGCTATCCGATCTGAGAAAATGCATGAAGTGGCCAGGTGTAAACAGGTGTAAACAGCCCCTAAGTGTTTTGAAAAATGGGGACATGGGTTATGTCCTCATAAGTCACCCTCTCCTTCTAATATCTGTGTCATACCACAAGAACATATGTCACAAAAACATGCCCACACATACACAAATACACATACACACCTGTACACACCTGTACACACACACACACACACACACACACACACACACACACTATATCAATAGAAAGTCCCCTCAATATTACAAAAACCATCATGTGTATGTGTGTGAAAAATCCATGAGTGAGGGACTGATGTACTAGTACAGTTTATGTACCTGCTGATGTGGACAAAAAAAAATCCTGTGACCCAAGAGCAGCTAATCACATCATCACACTCTTACTGAGAAAGAGAGAGAGAGCACTGACACCTGACCAGACCTGCCTCATTTTTGTGGTAAGAAGTAAAACCATTGTTCTAGAAGACAAATGCACCAACTCAGTATGTGTGTGTGTGTGTGTGTGTGCATACACTCTTTGAATTTACACTTTTCAAAAATTTTTATTTGAAAAAAGTTTTTTCTTCTCACAGCTGCATTTGTTTGCTCAAAATACAGTAAAAACACAATATATTATAAAAAAATAATAGCACAAAATATTATTACAAATTAAAATAACTATTTTAATATTATTTAAAATGGCATTTATTCCTCTGATGGCAAAGCTGAATTTTCAGCAGCCATTACTCCAGTCTTTAGAGCCACATGATTCAGAAATCATTCTTAATTACTGATTTGGTGCTAAAGAAACATTTCTAATCATTGTAAGTGTTGAAATCTGTTTTTCTGCTTAATATATATATATATATATATATATATTTTTTTTTTTTTTTTTTTTTTTGAAAACTGTTTTTCCAAGTAAGTTCAAAAGAACAGCATTTATGAGAAATAGAAATTGTTGTATTATTATAAATGTCTTTACTCTCAATTTACTGACATTTTTTTTTAATCTTTTTAGTAACCTTGCTGAATAATATTATTCGTTTATTTCACAAAAAAACTTATTGACCTCCAAATTCTGAAAAGTACACATTTTTGCGTATTAGTACATTTAGTACATTAATTTTAGTGTGTCAAGACTATCAAACAAACAAAACTTGATTAGTTGAATTACTTGAAAAGCAAGTGTGTAGGGATTCCCATAGTATCTTTACTAAAGATGTTGATTTTGATGATGCATCATATTCATGAACACACTAGAGAATTGCAAACACATATATACAGTTAGACACAACCAGACAGAAACATGTTACATCCGAGGACGTATACAACCCGAATTCCGGAAAAGTTGGGACGTTTTTTAAATTTTGATAAAATGAAAACTAAAGGAATTTCAAATCACATGAGCCAATATTTTATTCACAATAGAACATAGATAACGTAGCAAATGTTTAAACTGAGAAATTTTACACTTTTATCCACTTAATTAACTCATTTAAAATTTAATGCCTGCTACAGGTCTCAAAAAAGTTGGCACGGGGGCAACAAATGGCTAAAAAAGCAAGCAGTTTTGAAAAGATTCAGCTGGGAGAACATCTAGTGATTAATTAAGTTAATTGATATCAGGTCTGTAACATGATTAGCTATAAAAGCTTTGTCTTAGAGAAGCAGAGTCTCTCAGAAGTAAAGATGGGCAGAGGCTCTCCAATCTGTGAAAAACTGCGTAAAAAAATTGTGGAAAACTTTAAAAACAATGTTCCTCAACGTCAAATTGCAAAGGCTTTGCAAATCTCATCATCTACAGTGCATAACATCATCAAAAGATTCAGAGAAACTTGAGAAATCTCTGTGCGTAAGGGACAAGGCCGGAGACCTTTATTGGATGCCCGTGGTCTTCGGGCTCTCAGACGACACTGCATCACTCATCGGCATGATTGTGTCAATGACATTACTAAATGGGCCCAGGAATACTTTCAGAAACCACTGTCGGTAAACACAATCCACCGTGCCATCAGTAGATGCCAACTAAAGCTCTATCATGCAAAAAGGAAGCCATCTGTGAACATGGTCCAGAAGCGCCGTCGTGTCCTGTGGGCCAAGGCTCATTTAAAATGGACTATTTCAAAGTGGAATAGTGTTTTATGGTCAGACGAGTCCCAATTTGACATTCTTGTCGGAAATCACGGACGCCGTGTCCTCCGGGCTAAAGAGGAGGGAGACCTTCCAGCATGTTATCAGCGTTCAGTTCAAAAGCCAGCATCTCTGATGGTATGGGGGTGCATAAGTGCATACGGTATGGGCAGCTTGCATGTTTTGGAAGGCTCTGTGAATGCTGAAAGGTATATAAAGGTTTTAGAGCAACATATGCTTCCTTCCAAACAACGTCTATTTCAGGGAAGGCCTTGTTTATTTCAGCAGGACAATGCAAAACCACATACTGCAGCTATAACAACAGCATGGCTTCGTCGTAGAAGAGTCCGGGTGCTAACCTGGCCTGCCTGCAGTCCAGATCTTTCACCTATAGAGAACATTTGGTGCATCATTAAACGAAAAATATGTCAAAGACGACCACGAACTCTTCAGCAGCTGGAAATCTATATAAGGCAAGAATGGGACCAAATTCCAACAGCAAAACTCCAGCAACTCATAGCCTCAATGCCCAGATGTCTTCAAACTGTTTTGAAAAGAAAAGGAGATGCTACACCATGGTAAACATGCCCCGTCCCAACTATTTTGAGACCTGTAGCAGAAATCAAAATTGAAATGAGCTCATTTTGTGCATAAAATTGTAAACTTTCTCAGTTTAAACATTTGCTATGTTATCTATGTTCTATTGTGAATAAAATATTGGCTCATGTGATTTGAAAGTCTTTTAGTTTTCATTTTATTCAAATTTAAAAAACGTCCCAACTTTTCCCGGAATTCGGGTTGTATAATGCGGTTTATAATCGTGCATGTGTGTGTTGTGACAAAGCTTTTAAATCTGTGTTCCTACTATCCAGACTCCATTTCCACTCTACAGCACCTGTGTATTCTTAATTCAATGCTAGCC
Organism: Carassius carassius; assembly: GCF_963082965.1. Classification (NCBI taxonomy): domain Eukaryota; kingdom Metazoa; phylum Chordata; class Actinopteri; order Cypriniformes; family Cyprinidae; genus Carassius; species Carassius carassius. The sequence goes on from NC_081785.1 coordinate 12,758,874, forward strand.
TTCCAATCGAATGCTTCCTCATTTACTACCACCTGAGACCCACCCACACACGCACACACACCCACCCCTGACACCAAGCAGCTAAAGATGGTTCTATTTCAATGCAAATAGTATCTCATCCAGAGGGTTGAGGTCACTAGATTAGATTTGTGAGTTTTCCATCTAGCTATACTCTGCAGCAGGGACTCTGTTAATCGGTTGGATTGACTTCTTCATGCAGTGGATTCTGAGTTGAGCAGAGTTTGGTTTAATAGACTGCCGATCCCTTGCCAGACCTGCTGAAAGCACAACCCTTGCTGAGAGCTGAGCTTGTCTCTCTAATGACTATAGTGACTGGAGTAGATAGGCCCTGTTCACACCTGCTATTAAAATCCCACCTCAAATGGACAGCCAAGACAGATCGCTGTTGACACCTTGCATATTCAGTATTTTGCTTCACAGAAATATTAGCTTTGAGATAGTTATTCACATCTTTTGCTTTAGTCTGCCAGAAGGAAATTATACATTTCCAAATATTCCTTGCAAATATTGTAATAATCTTATATAAAATATTGTAAGTTTAGTTCAGATCTGTCACACCGCTGTAGACTGTTCATTGTGGTTTCTCCCTGTGTTCATATTTGGTTGTTCCTGTTCTCATTATTAGTTAATCACCTCATTGTACTCACCTGTCTGCCCCTCATTATCTGCCCAATATTAGTTCCTGTCTCTTGTCTTCTAGTTTGTCGGTTATTGTGAATGTCTATGTGTACGTGTTGTGCTGCCTTCTCTCTGTGGATTACCTATTGTGGAATATTAAAGTGTTATAAGAATTATTAGTCTTCATCGCCCTGCCTGATCTTACACATAAAACCGTGACAATATCTTACAACATCACTGCATTAGTGCATATTGCCCCCCCACCCCCAAATGTATAGCACTTTTTACAATACACATTATCTCTGTGGCATAACCTATTTATTTATTAATTAACATTTTATTATATTTTTTAAATACCAAACAAAATACATTTATAGTTGACATTTATATCACTGTCATCAGGTTTCGTTGTTGTTTTAGTTTTTTTCCATTGGGCTCATCACAATGCATTCTGGGATTGCTTCCTTCCGTTAAAGATTTCCCACCTTCATTTATTTCTGCACATTGCACATTATCTCTGTTTCAAAATCTATTTTATTTTACTTTCAGAGCAGATTGCACTAGAGACGTTTAATGTTCTAAAGCACCAGTTCACTCCAGTGTTCTTGTTCTCATCTTGTATCCTCAATCACACAGTTTACAGCCAATTAATTTCTCACCTTTGTGCCACTCCCATAGGAATCTGACCCAAATACATCAAATGTTAATCTGTATGATAAGGAAAATCTTCAGAAGGCTGGTGCATGTGTCTTAGAATGTGCTTTGATGACCAGGCCTCTGGTAGAGCTGTGAAAGATCCCATTTGATATCAGCATGGATCCTTCATCTGTCACATGGCAGTGTGGTTTGATTCAAGTTTTCTGACATCCAATAAAAGCAGAGAAATTAGACAAATTAGGCTTGTGGTTGAATGTTGATCTTCCTTTCATGTAGGAAGAAGATATTGAGACATCTGCCATTTATGTATCTCTGTTACTAAATTTAAGCCAGGCTAACATTTTACCTTTTTTTTGGTCTTCTGTATTTGTTTGTTTTTTTTTTTTCCGTTGCTTTGGCATAGAAATAGAAATACACAAATTCTGTCATGAAACTAGATGGCGAAGGCTGATGGGTCCTTAATGCAAACTGATGATATTCACAGCGTTAAACTACTTGGCACAAGCTGATTTGTTCATGTTGCACACCCAACCAATGAGCTTACTGCTTTACATTAAAATGGCTGGTTAGCATTCGTTAGAGCATTTCACATCCCACTTTCAGTGTTCCTCTGAAACCCTCTACCTTCCCCAGCTCCACCTGCCTAGATCTGCTATGGGTTATTTTAAGTGCTATTGGTCTGGCAGCAGTATGTCTTAAATACTCACAGCACCATATTGGCGTATGTATTGGCAGTAGCAAGTTCCTGTACTTGCTTTGCAGCAGCAGCAATAATAATCTACAACAACAGCAATAACCAAGAGCAGGAGCAATTCAGTAGAGTAGCAGATCTATTGTCCGCCAAGACCAAATACATTAACATTGCCATATCCATTACCATGCTAAAATCTTCAGAGTTGTCATGTTAGAAATGTTGTTATACCAATAAAACAAACCAAAATATAATTGGAGAGAGGGAAAGAAAGGGAGAAAGTATGATTTCCAGGGGGAAAAATGCAGTTTTTTTTTTTTTTATAATGTTCTGTTTTTTAAGATTGAACCCTTTTTAACAAAAACAGTAGAAACATGTCTCAAATGTCTACAATGGCCCACCCGTCCTGTGTTTAACTTCATTCATTTCCTGTTTTCTCAGTGCTAGAGAGAGAGAGAGACTAAAAAAGAAGACTGGGGGGGGGGGGGGGGGTTAATATAATAAAAACAAGAATTTCCTCAGAATGTGCATCTGGCCTGGTGAGAGCTGACCGGAGCTCACTGCACCCAGGCCCACAGCTGGCCCTCGACCCACAAATGAAGAATTAGTCAAAACCCAAATCCCTGGGCCGAGCAGGAATGCCAGAGAACATTCCAGCACTGGGAACACCTCTCCAAACTTCTACAATTTGATCCAGAAGTAAAACACTCTCACACGCATGCAAGACTAACCCCTGAGAGTTAAGAAAGAGAGAGGGAGTAGGTTGAAGGGCAAATAAAATACTCTCTCATTCCCTTTCTTCTTTCTAAGCCAACCAGTGTTGATGGAGAACCTCAAGATGAGGGACCTCCCTTCTAAAGAGACCCCTTTAGACCAATGTGGAATGGTCAAGGCTGGTTTGTTTCTTGTTTGGTAAAGAAGAGAAGAGGATGGGACATAGTCTTTTTAAAGTCCTTTTCATAGTTGAGGTTTCTCTTTGAAAAGCAATCAAGCTGCTTTTTCCTGCTATAACACCTTATAGAGTGAGGGAGAGGAAGAGAGAGAGATCAGTGGCAGTTATAATTGCTTGGTTGAGGTGGACCGAGGTTAATGAATCTCTCCTTCATCGCTCTGACCTTTCTAGTATAAACCCTCTGTTCTTTCTGGACGTTTTTAAATGACAACCTTTAAATAATTTATCTAACTTATTTCCCTTCATTAGCCGTCGCCTGTGACAGTGACATTATCCCCCTCCGCCTCACACCTTTCAGGGAATATCGTCATAGATTTTTTTTCACTTGATATTTCTTCAATCATGACTCCATTAAAAATGAAGTTATCGCACACACAGACACACACACACACACACACACACACACACACACACACACACACACACACACACACACACACATTCTCTCTACAGTGCACAGCTGAGTTTTGAAAATGCAGAAGATGTTTGTAATCAGAGACTACTATGAGCTCATTAAATGTACCTGAAATATGACAAACTATGAAAGTGATAGAGATTTCTGTCTATTTCTAGACATTTATTTGTGATGTACAGGCTTCCATTCTGAAATAAGGTGTAGCAAACCATCTGTGAGATATGTATTGCTTTATTGTAAATATTATCAGCAAGTAATGATCAAACTCTGTTTATAGTATAGAGGGGTGGCTATTATCATGTACCTAAAGTGCTTCTGGAATCATTTCATGACTCAACAGTAAGGAGTAGAGATCGACCGATATGGGTTTTTCTATAGCCGATGCCGATGTTTAGAGGTCAGGGTCTGCCGATGGCCGATATGTGCTGCCGATTTTTAGGGCCGATATCTTGAAGTTTTCCCCTTCATTTGCATGCAAAAATGTCACACAAATAATAAGTGGATTCACAACATTTCTAAACTTATCATAATTTATTGAGCACTGACTTGAACCATCTCTTGAATCTTAATTTTGTGCACTGCACGGTATTAAAATAAAAAAATGTATCCAAAGTTAACCAATCAAAATCAATAAACTGACCAAGTATTAAATATATAAAACAGGTTATATATATATATATATATATATATATATATATATATATATATATATATATATATATATATAAATAAAAGTAAATCATTTACATAAAAGTTTTAGAGCATATATCAAGTAGAATTTTTCAAGTTTGTTGGAACATAAATGTAAACTTAAATATACATTTAAATAAATACAATTTTAGAAATAAAAATCAATTAAACTGAAAAATATAAAAAAATAAATATATAAAAAAAAATAACTGTAGTGCTGCAAACACACTATCAACCAGCAACATTTGTGTTTGGTATAAATGACACAGAACATCTAAAGTCTATTCTAATTTCAAACTTACATCGCAGTCTGTTCATTATTAAAATAAAGTAGTCAACCAAACATTGAAAAGGTTACACTGGTCAGTTTAAATAGACCGTAGTATACCGGTCCACTCTGCTGTTATGCCAAGGACGTTTTTGCTCATGTGAAGAGGATGATCATTTCCGTCTACATTGCGAATATGGAAACATTTGGATATGTGCAGAACGAGACGTGAGCAATAACCTTCAAATACATCTAGTCAAACCCGCGCTCGCTCGTCCTCTTATGGATCGGATCTTTTTCGGGTTCAGCAAAAAAAAAAAAGGCCAAGACAAATAAACATACGTTTTGTCTTTTTTTATTAACATTAAATTATTAAATTAAAATATATGAAATCAACTTAAAGTGCACATAATATCTTCTTTTTAACATAATAGCCCGACTTCTCATCTTCCAGTGTGCTGTGATGAAGTGAGCAGTTATCATCACAGAGCTCTCCGTCCCCCTGGACGTCCACCCTTCTGTCGTGAGCGCAACAGAGGATGCTCGGGATAGTTCATCCACAACTTTTTTCTTCTCCTGTTCATAAAGATCTGGCACAATATTTTCACTCTAACCTCTTTCCTCATCATTATATCTGACAGGGAATCCAAAATGCGCGGGCCGTTCAAGCTCCTCCGTTCCATCCCTCGCCATGACCACTGAGTGTGGACTAAACATGCGCAACTTTTTTTTTTCATAAATCAATCCGCGGGTCACTTGTGTGCCGAACCGAAGATATTGATCCGAACGGATCACGGATCAATGATGATCCGTTGCACCACTATAGTGTGTCATTTGAAAACATTGCAGATGCGTTTTAAAATACAACAACGAGCACCACGAAACCATTTAAAGAGGTGCATTCAGCGGTCTCCTTGACGAGAAACAGACAACAAAGTAAAATAATCTCCAACGTATGGCGCACTCTCTTCATTTTATCAAATTATCATAATCACATCTATTCATTTTACATTTATGATGGCTGGTTAAGTGAAAGAGAGTTAGTAGAGCGAAGAGAGCGTGATGGAATATAAGGGCTGATGAGTTCACAAAGATATTCAGGTGCAGTCCCATGAAGTGCCTTGTATGTTAAAATAAGAATTTTAAAATCAATTCTCGCATTTACGGGAAGCCAGTGTAATTGTGAAAGAACCGGTGTAATGTGTTCATGAGGAGAAGTACAAGTGAGCACATGAGCGGCAGAATTTTGTATATACTGAAGCTTATTGTCATTTTTTAATATATCGGCATCGGCCGATATCCGTGTTTAGTAGCGCTGATTTAAAGTCAGGCACGTTGGCGGGCAGCCCCGTGTTATTGGTGCGGTGGAAAGTGCTGCTGCTGCCACTGCATGTGAAGCACCCCAAGCCAAAACTTTTGGAAGATTCAACAACAGTCCTGGGAGATAAAGGTAGTCAGAGAATTTCACTCTGTAAATGGGGTGGAGAAGTTGGCAGCTCTAACAAACACTGCAGCGTGACGTTACCAAAGTAAACTGTCTCTGACGATGTTTCTTCAGTCAGTGTCACAAGATCCTTTAGAAATCAATCAATATGTTGATTTTTATTTTGGATGGTATTGTATATTTTATAATGACTCCAAAAATCTTTATTACTGTACTACACATTTTTCACACATATAAATGTTTTTTTCTCCATTAAATGTTGAAAAATAAATGAAAATAGAATATAAAATATAAATGAAAATTATACAACTATTCTAAACTTATGATATAATATCAAAATATTGAATCCATTCATACTGTGCTACTAAGACATCCTATCACAAGTCATTTTTTGCTACCTGAAAAAAATCTATATTAGCAAGTTAGAACATTTTAGATGACAAGTACAAAAATTTAACAAGCAGAATTTACAATAATTTTTAAGTTTGGTCAGCTGAACCAAAACTCTCTCACATTGGCCTGTTGCACGGTTTCTCCTTACTAGAGGTCGACCGATATATCGGTCGGCCGATATATCGGGCCGATATTTGCCATTTTTTTAATATATCGGCATCGGCCGATATCAGTGTTTAGTAGCGCCGATTTAAAGTCACGTTACTCCACCCCGTGGAAATTATCGAATATTGACATCCCTAAATACATATGAGTTGGATGGAAAACTGGTTATTGTCTGCATCAAACCATGCTTCCGAACAAATGTCATTCACCATTCTGGGCAGCTCCAGGACAGCTGTCTCTCCGAGCACGGTGCTGTCTGTGAGCGGGGCGGAGTAACGTCAGAGACAGTTTACTTTGGTAACGTCACGCTGCAGTGTTTGTTAGAGCTGCCAACTTCTCCACCCCACAAACTTAAAAATTATTGTAAATTCTGCTTGTTAAATTTTTGAACTTGTCATCTAAAATGTTCTAACTTGCTAATATAGATTTTTTTTCAGGTAGCAAAAAATGACTTGTGATAGGATGTCTTAGTAGCACAGTATGAATGGATTCAATATTTTGATATTATATCATGAGTTTAGAATAGTTGTATAATTTTCATTTATATTTTATATTCTATTTTCATTTATTTTTCAACATTTAATGGAGAAAAAAACATTAATATGTGTGAAAAATGTGTAGTACAGTAATAAAGATTTTTGAAATCATTATAAAATATACAATACCATCCAAAATAAAAATCAACATATTGATTGATTTCTAAAGCATCTTGTGACACTGACTGAAGAAACAAAAATATATTTGTATTGTTTTTTTTGATCATATAAACGCAGCCTTGGTGAACATAAGACTTCCTTCATAAACATTAAACACGTTTGAACGGTAATATAGATTGAATTATACATGTAAAAAGAAATACTTAAAATTATCCGTTTAAAATTATGAATATACAATTAGAAATTTAAATTATAAAAAAAAAAATGTTGGGGGATTGAAATCATTGGCAGGGCAAGTTGTAATCTAAATTACTGACCCAAAACTACTGTTTCAATTTGACTGCTAAGGTGTTTGGAGCAAAGCGTTTGCTACAAGGTTACTGGGAGGAAAGAGCCCACTTTCAAGTCTATAGGATTTTTCTTGCCAAGTGAAAATTATATATACAATGAATGTGAATGAATTATACTAAAATGGAGAAAATAGAGAGATTTGTGTGTGGAATATAAAAAGAAAAGAGAGCAAGAACAAATTTAGACTTGTTTAGAGATGAGAAAATAAAATGCAGAACGACACATTCCAGATGTGGACTTTAACAAAGATTTCTTTAAACTCTGGCTCACAATCTCAGTATGACGGGAATCTCTGGTTGAGAGTGGAGTGGGGTGGGAAGAACTCCTGCTGTTTCAGACACTCTAATGACTCTCAATAACCAGCCAAACGGCCGCACCCCCTCAGGCCATGTGCGCTCCACCGACAACTTCCATCTGAGCTTTTCACTCAACTGATCATTTTCATGATAAATGGATCAATTAGAGATACGACCCGTTCTGGCCATCTTTCCTTGCGCTGGACATCTGTTGTAGTTTTGTTTATTCTGCATTTCTGCACTCAGACCTCAAAAAGATACTCCAGGAAATCTGCTCCTGGCAGGAAATGCGAACAGCATATGTTTATTTGCGCGCTTGCAACTTTTCCCGCGCTCAGCGAGGGTGCCATTCATGTCCATGTGCCATCTTGTATTGAGGTTGTCAAATTAAGGTTCAGATTCTCTTGACAGGTGTTAAGCACAGGAAGAATTAGGAAATTACAGAGAACGAGAGAGGGGGAGATTAATTAATCAACGCCATATGTGGCTGCATGAAGGTTGAGATGGCATCTGTACGTTCACAAACAAAGTAACATAATTAAACACACTGCCATTTATAAGGTACTGTACTGCTGTGTTTACAGGCTGATTTGATTTCGGTGAGTAATAGGGCTGAACCTCAGCTCTGATTAGAGCAAACAGATCTCATCTGATATGACACCAGCAGTTAATGAGAGCTGAAATGAGAAAACGCAATCCAGTTAATAGAGAAAGTATCTAAGTCCCAAAATTTCAATGCCAAGATGGACATTTCCTAACATCCTGTTTTGCAAATGTATGTGTGTCCGTGTGTTAGTGTGTGTTTTGTGTGAATGGTGCTTTCTGTGTGTTAGTTTGCCTTGAGGAATGTTCATGTGAGTGTGTGTGTGCGTGTGTGTGTGTGTGTGTGAGTGTGTTTGTGTTTAATTAATTATTCTTTGGGGACATATTTTGTACTCAGAAATTAACTAAATCTGACATTCCCTCTTGGGACATCCTTATTATGTCCTTAATAAAAAACAGTTCATAAATATTTATAAATTAATTATTCTAATATATATATATATATATATATATATATATTAGGATTTCTATCAAAATTTTAGGTTTTATTGTGATTTCAATTAGTTTCATATTAAAAATATATAAATATTTTATCCTTAATCAGATAAAGTAGGTGAAAGACGGTGTGTGTGGGGTTGGGGGTGGTTTTGTGTATTTATGACTGTTAAAAAAAATTGACTCACAGATTTTATAAAGATTTTTGGAGTTTTTTTTTTTTTTTTTTTTTTTTTTTTTTTTTTCTGGGAAAGCACAACATACACACACACTGATGCCACTATAACCAATTAGATTTAAATCAAGTTGTATGACAGCTTTTTATGCGATGCAGTGAAACATAGCCTCAATGAAAAATGAAATGGAGCATAGGGTCTCTCATCCAGTTTAACCAGTTTCCTCTATTACACGCATTCTCATGCTGTAATGAAATATCCTATTTCTGCAGCTGTTGCATTTTCTGGACTGCTTCCACAAAATGGATGAACCAATATTTTTGTCTAGAGTTAGTGTGATAAACAGTTAGTATAGAAGCCTTGTGTGGACCATGTATGGACCATCTCCTGTGTACTTCACTGGCTTAGTGAATTGACAAGTTTTTGTTTCATATTTAAAAGATAATATATATATATGTATATATAGTGCTGGTCATATAATTAGAATATCATCAAAAAGTGTATTTATTTCAACAATTCCATTCAAATAGTGAAACTTGTATATTATATTCATTCATTACACACAGACTGATATACAACCCGAATTCCGGAAAAGTTGGGATGTTTTTTAAATTTTAATAAAATGAAAACTAAAAGACTTTCAAATCACATGAGCCAATATTTTATTCACAATAGAACATAGATAACATAGCAAATGTTTAAACTGAGAAAGTTTAAAATTTTATGCACAAAATGAGCTCATTTCAATTTTGATTTCTGCTACAGGTCTCAAAATAGTTGGGACGGGGCATGTTTACCATGGTGTAGCATCTCCTTTTCTTTTCAAAACAGTTTGAAGACGTCTGGGCATTGAGGCTATGAGTTGCTGGAGTTTTGCTGTTGGAATTTGGTCCCATTCTTGCCTTATATAGATTTCCAGCTGCTGAAGAGTTCGTGGTCGTCTTTGACGTATTTTTCGTTTAATGATGTGCCAAATGTTCTCTATAGGTGAAAGATCTGGACTGCAGGCAGGCCAGGTTAGCACCCGGACTCTTCTACGACGAAGCCATGCTGTTGTTATAGCTGCAGTATGTGGTTTTGCATTGTCCTGCTGAAATAAACAAGGCCTTCCCTGAAATAGACGTTGTTTGGAGGGAAGCATATGTTGCTCTAAAACCTTTATATACCTTTCAGCATTCACAGAGCCTTCCAAAACATGCAAGCTGCCCATACCGTATGCACTTATGCACCCCCATACCATCAGAGATGCTGGCTTTTGAACTGAACGCTGATAACATGCTGGAAGGTCTCCCTCCTCTTTAGCCCGGAGGACACGGCGTCCGTGATTTCCAACAAGAATGTCAAATTTGGACTCGTCTGACCATAAAACACTATTCCACTTTGAAATAGTCCATTTTAAATGAGCCTTGGCCCACAGGACACGACGGCGCTTCTGGGCCATGTTCACATATGGCTTCCTTTTTTGCATGATAGAGCTTTAGTTGGCATCTGCTGATGGCACGGCGGATTGTGTTTACCGACAGTGGTTTCTGAAAGTATTCCTGGACCCATTTAGTAATGTCATTGACACAATCATGCCGATGAGTGATGCAGTGTCGTCTGAGAGCCCGAAGACCACGGGCATCGAATAAAGGTCTCCGGCCTTGTCCCTTACGCACAGAGATTTCTCCAGTTTCTCTGAAACTTTTGATGATGTTATGCACTGTAGATGATGAGATTTGCAAAGCCTTTGCAATTTGACGTTGAGGAACATTGTTTTTAAAGTTTTCCACAATTTTTTTACGCAGTCTTTCACAGATTGGAGAGCCTCTGCCCATCTTTACTTCTGAGAGACTCTGCTTCTCTAAGACAAAGCTTTTATAGCTAATCATGTTACAGACCTGATATCAATTAACTTAATTAATCACTAGATGTTCTCCCAGCTGAATCTTTTCAAAACTGCTTGCTTTTTTAGCCATTTGTTGCCCCTGTGCCAACTTTTTTGAGACCTGTAGCAGGCATTAAATTTTAAATGAGCTAATTAAGTGGATAAAAGTGTAAAATTTCTCAGTTTAAACATTTGCTACGTTATCTATGTTCTATTGTGAATAAAATATTGGCTCATGTGATTTGAAATTCCTTTAGTTTTCATTTTATTAAAATTTAAAAAACGTCCCAACTTTTCCGGAATTCGGGTTGTATTTCAAATGTTTATTTTATTTATTTTTTTATATTGATGATTATAACTGACAACTAAGGAAAATGCCAAATTCAGTCTCTCAGAAAATTTGAATATTGTGAAAAGTTTCAATATTGAAGACACCTGGTGCAACATTCTAATCAGCTAATTAACTCAAAACACCTGCAAAGGCCTTTAAATGGTCTTTCAGTCTAGTTCAACGCAGCTGTATACCAGGAAGTTTTAGAGCACTTTATGCTTCCTGCTGCTGACCAACTTTATGGAGATGCAGATTTAATTTTCCAACAGGACTTGGCACCTGCACACAATGCCAAAGTTACCAGTACCTGGTTTAAGGACCACGATATCCCCGGGCCACTATCAGAGCAACCTGGGATCTCATAACACCTGAGCAGTGCCACAGACTGATCGACTCCATGCCACGCCGCATTGCTGCAGTAACTCAGGCAAAAGGAGCCCCAACTAAGTATTAAGTGCTGTACATGGTCATACTTTTCATGTTCATACTTTTCATTTGGCTAAGATTTCTAAAAATCCTTTCTTCGTATTGGTCTTAAGTAATAGGCTAATTTTTTGAGATACTGAATCAGGGATTTTCATTAGTTGTCAGTTATAATCATCAAAATTAAAAGAAATAAACATTTGAAATATATCAGTCTGTGTATAATGAATGAATATAATATTGAAGTTTCACTTTTTGAATGGAATTAGTGAAATAAATAAACTTTTTGATTTATTACAGAATGTCCCACTTGTCGTACTGCACCACTGTTTGGTCCCAGACTAGCCAAACTACTCTAAAGCCTATTGAGAGGCTTTATAACCGTGCCTTAAAATTTTTAGATAAAAAGCCCATTCGATTCCATCACTGTTACATTTTAAGTAAGCATAAAATCTTAAATTTTGTTAATTTTGTTAATCTTAGACACATAAAGTTGTTTTTTAAATGTTTGACTGGACTTGCACCTGAGCCTCTTTGTAAATTTGTGAACAGACTGGATACCTCCAGATCAACAAGAGCGGCTACATGTGGAGACTGTAAAGTCCCATTTTGTAAAACATCTTTTGCCCAAAATGTTTTTTCTGTGAAAGGAGCCAAATTGTGGAACTGCCTTCCTACAAATATAAAGACTTTAACTAAACTGTCCACCTTTAAAAAACTAACAAAAGCCTGGTTCATAGAGCAGCAGCAGTGTGATCATGCCATATGAGATGTGTAGCTGGGTGTATGTGAGGTGTGCATCTGTGTGAGTTCGAGTGAATGTGTTTATTTATTATACTTATCTTTATTGGTGCTAACTGGTTTCTGGACATTTCATTGTATTGGCTGTAATTTTTTTATTTTAATTTTTCTTTCCTCATTATCTTGACTGTTAAAAGCTCTAAAAGCTCTGTCTCTAGGGACAGGTGTTGCGAATTAGCCATGGCTATAAACACTGTGATACATGCATCAGATTGTTCTTTATGTAATAATCTATGTTTATTTTGTATCTGTCCCTATTCAAATAAATAAAGAGGAAATAAATTAGAACTATAGGAAAAACAAAGGGCATGGAAAAATAGAGAGTTTGGAAACTACCAGCGACATCAGCAACCAATGGCGACCTGATCGTCTGATAAAACCACAGTAGTTGATGACAGACAAATCATAAAAGTTGTGAAAATTAACCCTAAAATACATGTCTGTAAAACCACCTACAACCTCCAGAAAGCTGGGGTGATGCTCTGTCAATCTACAGTCTGCAGGAGAATTTGACACTGAATTACAGAAGCTACACAGCAAGATGCAAACCTCTGATCAGTACCAAAAATAGAAAGGCAAGATCCTTCACAGATATGAGTCAGCAGAGTTTTGTAACTGAGTTGATGGACCGATGAGACAAAGATTAACCTTCATCTAAGTGATTGGAAAGCAAAAGTGTGGAGATAAGAGGGAACTGCAAATAATCCTAAGCATACAACCTCATCTGTAAAGCTTGGTGGAGGAGATATCATGGCATGGGCATGCATGGCTGTCTCTAGAACAAGACCTCTTAATTTTAATGATGACTTAATGTATGATGGCTGTAGCAGAATGAATTTGGAAGGGTACAAAATCATCCTTGCTACCAATATTCAAGAAAATGCCAACAAACTCATTAGAAAGCACTTCATATTGGATTAGGACAATGACCCAAACACCCTGCCAGTTCAGTCAATGGCTTTATCAGGGCAAAGAAATGTAAAGTCTTAGATTTCCTAAATCAATCTCCAGATTTAACTCCGATTGAACATTCATTTCACCAGCTGAAGAGAAGACTAAAGACAGAAACTCCCCAAAACAAGCAACAGTTAGAATTGGCTGCGTTAAAGGCTGGGGAAAAGCATTAAGAGCAAGAGTCTGCTGATGTCTATGGGTTTCAGACACACTGCTCTGATTGCATGCAAGCGATCTAACAAAATATTAGTTTTTAATCTTTTACATCTGCCTTAAATTCAACTGTTCCAATACTTTGCTCAAACCAAATAGTGGGATGAACTCTAAAAGTGATGTCCGTTATATTTGGTAAAACATGTATTTGTCGAAAGACCTAACAATAAAATGTGACATTCTGTAGTTTTGTCACATATTCATCTTTTAATCATATTTGCAAATGTCTTGACTCCACAGCAGAGAAAGCAATTTTGTCTTTACTGTTTCAATACTTATGGAGGGAACTGTGTGTGTGTATATATATATATATATATATATATATATATATATATATATATATATATATATATATATATATATATATATATATATTTTTTTTTTTTTTTTTATCAAATTCAAAGAATTTTTAAACAAATGTATCATGGTTCCCAAAAACATTATAAGGTAGCACAACATTGATAACAATAAGAAATATTCATGAGCACCAAATCAGCATATTAGAATGATTTCTGAATAGCACAGTAATGTTATTATATGTTGAAATAATATTTTTAAATACTACCTTTATATATATATATATATATATATATATTGTTACTGAATTCTGCCTATAAAATCCTACTTAGCACAAACGATTAAACAGTAATATAAATGTCCACTACAACAGAAAAAAATGTTTTCAAAAGCTTAATCAGTCAAAATATGCATTCAATAAAGCTTCGTTGCAACTTGTGTTGAACTAATAAAAAATCATCTTTTTGTTATTGTGTTGAATTCGTGTAAGTGGCAGTTCAGTTCATTCTCCCATTCATTCCATTTCAGCATCCTGTGTAGTGTAGCCAATTCAAATTCCAGCTCGTGGACTGAAAGCGAAATTTGCTCATCCCTGCTGTCATACCATAAATCCTTTAAAGGAACAAACCAGGTAAAATGGTGAACCTAAAGTTCTCCCAGAGGCTTGTGTGAGAGTTGTTGAGTGTTATTTTCAGCTGTTGTTCTGCCCATGTCAGTTAATAATGCATTTTTGTTACACTATAAAGTTAAGCTGGCTAATCCCCTTTTCTCTGAGAAGAAGAAAGAATGTGTGTAAGTTTTGTTTTGTAATGAATCTGGGGCTGTCATCAGTATTCACAATGTGGTATTGTACTGTAAGCTTGTCAGAACAGTTTTTCATGAGTGGAGAGTATCCTAAAGGAGAAAAGCTGCTTTTGACCTGATAAGCTCATTTGAATTCCACATTAATTACTCAAGTACCCTCTAACTCTGCAACGAGACCTCACAGCGAGAGCAAGAGAAAGAGAGAATGAAACCGGAAAGGCAGAGGTAAAAAAGAGAGACGGAGGGAGCCAGCCTTTAAGCATTTTCTCTGCCTTGTCAAGGCTAAACTGAGGGCAGCAGGGAGTGGGGTCCAGTGTGTCAGAATCTCCTTGGCAACCAATCCTTCAGCCTCCCATCTGCATGCGCACATACACACACACACATACGTTTGTTTTTGTGAAAAATGGGGACATGGGTTATGTCCTCATAAGTCACCCTCTCCATGTAATACCTGTGTCATACCCATGTCATTAAACGTGTGTGTGAAGCTGCATCCTGTGCCCAGGCTGGTGTTTGCATCTTTGGCCAGATTGGATCTGTTATGGCCACAGACAATTTATGACACATCTCTCCTCTTTTTCTTTTTTTTTCTTTTCCCGTGCAGACGTTGCTGTTCTTTTCTCTTCCCTCCTGTTTCAGCTCAGTTCTTGCTTCACTTGAGCCTAAAAACTACATCTCCCGCAACCCTCCTGTGGGTTCCTTGTGGATTCATAATGCACCCAAAAAAGATTTGAGCCTACTTCTTGTTCAGTTTACTTCATTAAAATGAAAGCTAAAGCTGTCTTAATTTCACAGCTTTGTTTCATCATGATCAATCCACAGTTAAGTAAACCTTTTGTGTTGGCACTACAAGAATCTTTTGCGAGGACATCTAAAACTCGACTGTGTGTTTCTAGTTTCCAGTGTATTTTGGGAGAGTACATTTTAGACAATGCCCAGAATGTTTGTTCTTGCTTTATCATATATGTAATAATAATAATTATTATTATAATATTAATAAAGAATATGTAACATGCAGTTGTGTGCCGTTGCTAGTGTATTTTATTATTAATGCTTAATAAATTAAGTTGGACGAAAATAAAATAAGTAAATAAACGTTTAAACATGAGCCTAATGAGGTATGTATAATGTACAACAGTACATTATTTTAACCTCATCCAACTTAAATTATCTTGGCTCAGTGAAACTGATTTAATCTGAATGAAAGACATTATAAAACTTTCTGCAATTCAGTTATGTAAGGGTAATGACATTTTAATGTGTTTTTGAATGTGAATCATTCAGTTAGAATTTAGATTCTAAACTATCCTTTTTAGGAGAATTAGTTGCAGTGTTTTGAATATATTGTTTTGTATCCTAACATAATACAATGTGAAGCAAATTTATTAATAAGATAATAAGAATAAATGTTTCTTTATCACCAAATCAGCATGTATGATTTCTGAAGGATCATGTGACACTGCTAATGCATGCTGAATATTCAACTTTGCCATGACAGGAATAAATAACATTTTAAAATGTATTACAATAGAAAAGAGTTATTTGAAATAGTAATAATTCTTTCTTTATTTCTTTCTTTCTTTCTTTCTTTCTACCATAATTATGATAAAATAAATGTAGTCTTGGTGAACATAAGATACTTCTTTCAAACCTTGTACAATTTTGAACAGTTCAGTAATGTGATATCAAATCAAAGAGGTTTTGGTGGTCTGTGAGACTCGCTTCATGAGTTCCTGTGACGTCTGTTTACAGCTTCAGTTGGTTTTTTAGCTCTTCCTTGTTATTTCTGTACAGTGTGTATATGTGATTTGTGCTTTTTCTGTATGTTAAATCTTTAGCGTAACTATAGCTATTCCTTTTGACATCCATGCATGGTCTTGGAAGCGCAACATCAGGCCTCTTGAAAATTCTCCCAGCAGCATCTCTCCCATTCTGACATATGGAAGATGTGCAAGCTATCCGCATTCTCTTTCCTTCTCTTTTATTTTTTCAATCTCTCAAAGGCTTATCCAAAAGTGATGAATCGTCTCCGTTCCACCGAACTTTGTTTGGAACGAACAGACAAGCCGAGCAGGAAGTGATCTGTTAAACAACCATGGGCCACTAAACACAGAAATCATTAAAACACAGGGAAAGAAAGAAAGCACTAAACAGACATTTATAGAGGGCCCGATTACAGAGCAGGAGGGCCCTGGCCTCAATTAGAGCCTGAATATATATGTAGTCTGGACTCTAATGAAAATGGAGCCTTGTGCCAGCCGTAATTTCCCCTATTGAGCAGATACAGGCAGCTGAAATCACAGGATTAATCTGTTCTCACTCTCTTGGAGAAAAAGAGGCAAGCGTTTCAGTCTCTCCCTCCCTCCCTATCTACCTCTCTTATCCTTCGCTTTCATAAAACTGTTACCTGCAGCCATTGCTGAGACATACACTGGGGAGTAGATGGTTAGACTTGAATACTAATGACTCTGAAGTGTGAGTAGCGAGTGTGTGTTTATCTTTGCTCTTTAATCAACATTCCCAATCAATTGTGTGCGTGTGTGAACGTGTAGCTTGGCACAGATTTCATGAGCTTCTCAAACAGGTTTTATTGATGATGAAACAATTTCAGTTGTGTTTGATAATTCCTGTGAGTCATTTCAGTGTGTAACTTATGCTCTAAACACACACATACACACTAAATAAATAAATAAATAGCCTTGGCTTACACCCATTTATGTCAGTCACACACTTGCATGCACAAACTCACACCGAGGCATGCTGTTATGTGTTTTACATTTGTGTACACTGCTATTTTAACCTGTTGTTATCTTGATTCTAAAGAAATTTTAATTCCTGTCATCATTTCCTCACCCTCAAGTTGTGTCAAGCTTGCATTAATGAATAAATTATGACAGAATCTTCATTTTTACAGTCTCTTTAAAAAGTGCTTTTAGTGATGTTAGCCGTTTTGCTAACTTTCTCAAAATCAAATACAACTGCAAAATGACTGAGAGCGCATCCTGCAATCAAGGAAAGATTTTATATCTCACAATTTCAATGACATTTGCAATACAATCTCATTTGAAAAACATGCCTCTGCCTACATTGTTGCAAAACTCTAAAAACGTACCTATACATACAAGTCATTGCAGTTTCCAGTCTAAATGTATTCTACTAGCAGCAGTAAAACGCCAGCTTTTACTTTTCCCAAAAAAATTATTACAAATTATTGATGAAGTAAAGATTTATTTTCATGCGGTATCCTGTCCTCAATGCACTTTTGCCAATGGTACATGATTTTTAAGCTAATACATTTTGACATTTGCATCCCGTAACTCTATATGTATGGCTTTTCTAGCAAAATAAAAATGCTCAGCTAAAAGAGCTCAAAGACTTGTAGAATCAAACTAAATTGCCATTGTTACTTCAGCAAATGTGTTTTTTTTTATCTCACATTTGCTTTTGATAACACTGTCAGTTGCAGTTCTGAACTGTCGCATTATGTACAATGCAATAAAATGTTTGCAGTCCCATTCATCTGTTGCAGATGAAACTAAACACACTTTTAGCACCACTGACATTTCTCTTTAAAAATCTTGCAAAACATGCAAAAAGCAACATAATATTATTTTGCAATGAGCCTGGGTTGGAGATCTGTCAGGTGAAAGGGATTTTCTGTGTGCAGATCCATCCTTTGATTGTGTTTTGCATGTTGTGCCATTGTGTTTGTGTGTAGTTTACTCTATCATAAGAATGTTGTCTACTTTTCTTCAGTCCTCCTTCTGTTCTCGTTTCTGTCTCTGCTGCTCTTTCAATTCATTATCTGGATGGAGAGGATCATTTTATGAACAGTGGCGAGGTTTCATCTTTTTATTATCTTTATTTACTTTATTCATTTTTGTTTCCAAAGACATTAGTGCTTCCATTCTATGTTACATGTTACTATGTCACATCACATTTAACACAGTGATTAAACTTTAATGGTCATAGTGTAGATGATGTCACAACTGTGGGACAGTTGTAATGTGATGGATGGTGTAAAGCATGGTACACTCTTTTAATGTGACTTTTGTATACCAAATAAATAAATAATCTATTAGTTTTCATAAAAATTAACCCCTGGGATATAATAGTGCCTTTAGTAGAGTTTAACACAAGTGCTCCACACACATTAACCTGCACACGCACCTACTTGCTCACATACACTTACATAACAAAGGTGATGTAATAAAAAAGCATAAACAGAATGAAAGAGAAGGGTGGGTAATTGGAGAGAGAGATAGAGTGAGGAAGTGTGTGGTAGCCTCTGGTGGCTCATCTGTCTCTCTCGCTCTCATTCTGACTGATGTAATAAACTTGACTGCTCCTTATTCAGGCTTCTGTTTAATGTTGCAGCTCTGATTACACTCATAAGGTACACCTACTGCAAAACAAAAAAAAAAAACATTTGATTTTAGAAAGCATGAAATGACGGCTACATTAGTCATGTGACCCCTGAGAGAGTTACAGAAGTCAGACTTCACTCAGGGAAGCTCTGCTGTTTGCTGTACACTGTGTTATTTTACTCAACGTGTTCATAAACACCAGCTTTCATGTATAAACGTGTGGTGGGTTTGGTCCCATGAGAAGTGTGAATGCAGTCTACCAATCTCCATACGGTGGCCAAAAATCAACATTTTCCAAGTGGTGGCTGTGAGTTAAAATGGGCTTTGGCAAGTAACTTCAATGTTGTTGTTTTCTCTCTCTCTCTCTCTCTCTCTCTCTCTCTCTCTCTCTCTCTCTCTCTCTCTCTCTATATATATATATATATATATATATATATATATATATATAGATAGTTTAAAACCATTATTTTTTAAGCCAATGATAATAAATTAAAATAATATTTAATATGATGTATACATATTATAATTTCATTGTCATATAATATTGTAATAAAATTACATTACTTTTTAGTTTTATATGATTTAACTTCTGATAGCTTTACAGAATAATTGCTGAATAAAAGTATTCATTTAAAAAAAAATCTTGCTGACTCTAAACTTTTGAACTTTAGTATATACATATTTAATGATATTTTAATGAAAATACAGTTTCATATTGTTAGAACACTTATCTGAATGTTCAGGAGGATGTCAGCGTCTACCATACATATGAGCCTTCTTTTGGCATCAGGAAGCTAAAACTTTCTCTCTCTTCCTCTCACTTGAGTCAAAATCAAATCAAAGAGTTTGATCAGTTTGCCTGTACAAATAACAATATTTCCTAAAAATGGAATGTATAAATTGTCTCTCTCACCATCTCCCCATATGATGAATGAGTTATATCAGTGTCCTGTGTCCCTCCACCTCCACAAATGCCCCAGTTTAGCAGCCAAGCAGAACCAGCTCTGCCTGGTGCCCCATCAGTCATCACACATGCAGTGTAACACTGCAGGCACAAATAGAATCATGTCAGATAGCATGGGGCCAGGAAATATGAAAACAAATAGCCCTGTGTTTGCCTAATAGCTGCCATTTAAGCCTCCACCCTGAGAGAGGAGAGGGAGAGAGAAGTGAGTCTGTGTCATGTGTACAGACGGTAATGAGGTTGAGCAGCGAGAGGCTATTCCTTTACCACTACTCCACTGATGAGGAGGGTAGTCATGTGGGACAGTGTGAAGAAACACATCCTGGTGCAGGACTCTCTCTTCCAGTCCTTCTAGCTCTCTTTGTCTTACTGTCTCTCTCCCTCTCTATATTTTTTTTAACACTTGTTTTGCAGTATTTGAATAAGAGAACTTATTTAATGTCTGTGTATTTAATGCAATGACGTTTAGGAAAAGTAACAATGTTCTTTCTGGGCTCCAAAAATCAGTATTCTATTTTTACATGATGCCAGCGATGAAAGGTTTGACCTTACTGGCATCTAACAGCATTGATTTTGTTCATGATCATGTTCATGTTACAAGCGCATTTGAGATTCTTCTGAACATCTACCTTTGTCGTCCACGTTAACGTTCTTTTAAACATCTACTTTTGTGTTACACATAAGAAACTAAGTTGGATTTGGAACAACATTAACTTTTTTTTAACTAAATGTATGATGACTGTACAGACTTAGTAAGTCTCTAGCTTAGGGAAACCCCCAATGTATCCTCAGTTTCCTCTTTCTTTTAAATAAAGGGCATCTGCTAGCAATAAACCAACATATGTGCTTAAGTCTACGACATGGTTCACCAAGTCTCTAACATGCTCGCACAGAATGAAAGATGGAAAGTTTTAGCAGTTTTTTGCCGTGGGAATTTAGGCTGATGATTCTCCAGAATCTGGTCTGCTTTAACAGGAACAAAAAGGGAGCTGTCAGTGTCACAGGTTTGGTTTGACTTAAGGATGGAATAGACTACAAATTTTTTGCCCTGATTTTCTGCTGATTTACTGTCTGGAGAAGTTGATGCTAGTTGCCACAAGTCAGAGCCAGTCTGCAGATTTGATAGAAAATCATTTAGTATATAATGGTCTCATATTCCTATTTTTTAGCTACAGACTATGATTCCATCCAGTTTGAGGATATCAAACATGTTTGATATTTTCAGCCGATTTTTGAACACACATGGCTTTCATTTGTCACTCATCTACTAGCAGCAAGGCGCACATCTATGCGTGAATTTGTTGTGATCGGAACAACTTTAAAATCTGGTAGTGTATGGTTGTTTAGTGTATGATGGTCAGTTTTTCCTCTGTGACTATTATAAAGTTGGTAAGTGTATGATGCACAGGTTTTTTTATTTTATTTTTTTATCTTTTCTGAATTTAAAAGTCATGTAGTGTATTCCAACCTTTAGTGTCATACAGTAGGTTGTTTTAGTCTCAGAAGCTACCTCATTTCCCATGATACCCTATGTGGTCCTGGAAAGCTGCTGCTCTCTAAACCTCTTTTTACAGAATACTAATTATAATTTATATACAAACCACACACAAACTCACACACATACTGGGCTTTATGTAAATAGCACTCTTAAACTCTGCTGGTTAAGGAGGTGTGTTGTCCATAAACACACTGAGAACCTTCCTGAAGACCCATAAAACACTAATTTACTGGAGACCTGCGCCTCTTCTCATAACAGTATAGAGAGAGAACACACTTTGTGTGTCACATGGCTTTGGATTTTAGTAAAAGGGAGTGAAAGAAAGACAGAGAAAGTGAGAGCTTATCATAGCGCTGGTGTCATGGTTGGGTTGTGCATTTAATCACTCTGACAAGCCATGGTTTCCCTTCCTACCCTCCCTTTTCCCCCACAGCCAATCATATTAAAGAAATGAATAACCTCCACCAATGAAAACCCCTGAAGTGGAATGGATTGGAATGCTAATAGGCCCCATGAGGGAGGTAGAGCAGCAGAGAGACGGATCAGATACTCTGTCTAAAGGCTCTTCATCCCACTAATGGAGGGAGCAGAGAGCAGTTTAACTCATGGACACATGAGGAGAGGTTCAGAAGTGCTCCAGACCATTTATTCATTAGTGTGACATGCAGCTTACTGATTACTGATCACAGCAAACACGGGGACAGTAAAAGATGGACATTTTAGTGTTAATCACATCTCAGCAAAAAATACAGTTTAATTGGAAATAGCTCAAAGGGTCCATTTTCTACACTTTCAATTTATTTTTATCTGAGTTCAAATTGTGACGTTTGTGTTAATGTTGTAATATAGTTTTACATGACCCCCCCCCCCCCCCCCCCCGCCCCAATCTTTTCTCAGCTGATTTCGCTGCTGTACCTTTAAAACATTTATATGTGACTTCTTTCTTTTATGATTGGCTAACTACTCTGAATGTTGCATTATGGCATTGGTGATGCCATCAATTATTAGGACAGAGGAAACACAGGTGGATCAGGGCTGGACAGACCCAGCAGAGAGAAAGGAGATACGGAGCTGGATTGAACCAGCGGAAGTGGAGCAGGGGAACTGGCAGGTCTAGGAGGAGGTGGGAGAGGGAGGCTGGGAGGGAATACAGGAGACACAGAAAACTCAGGGCTGGGCGGAACCAGCAGAGAAACAGCAAACTCAGGGCTGGGCGGAACCAGCGGAGAAACAGAAAATTCAGGGCTTGGTAGAACCAGCGGAGAAACAGAAAATTCAGGGCTGGGTGGAACCAGCGGAAATGGAGCAGAGGAACTGACTGGAGGAGGTGGGAGTGGGAGACTGAGAGGGTATACAGGGGGATCAGGGCTGGACGGAACCAGCGGAGAAACAGGGGATTCAGGAATTACCTCCATAGACCAGTCCATAAGGTCCATAAATTGCTCCATATCATTTCCAGAAGCTGAAAACAGCTCACCCTCAGTCGCAAAAGTGTGGGAAGGGCTTTCCTCCGCGCCATCGATCTCCACTAAAACTCCCATGACACACGGTGTTGCCGGCTCACACACCTGGTCAGTCGCGCTCTCGAGGTCCTGCTCCCTGTCGGTGGAAGGCTTGGGCTCTGCGGCTGCGGTGGGGTCTGGCTCCGTGCGGCGTGATGGCAGCTGGCTGGTCTCTGGGTCGGGAGTGGGGCTGGAGATATCGTCTTCGGCGGTGCAGATGGTCCATGAAGATCTATTTTTCTGCAGCACCCACTCCACAAAAGCAGCGAAATCCTCTTGGGGACCGTTCGCTGGTAGGCGTGCCTTACCGAAATTTGAGAGCGAGTGGTCGGGGAAGTGGGTAAGGCACACCAGACCGAGAAAGTCCCTGGTATGGTCCTCCAGCGAACGGTCCAGTTGCTCCAAGCATAGGAGTTGGACTGCTGGAATCGCCATTCCGGGAGAGGGAGGAAAACAAAAACCGAAAAGAAAGAAAAACGCTGCTAACTAAACTGTTTGGGTCCGTGATTCTGTTACGAAACTGAAACAAATTGGATTTGATGATGATGAAACCTAGTATGATTTCATTAGTACTATTACAGAAATCTTATTTAATTTATAAGCTTTGTTTATAAGTTTATTTTAAAACTGTAATCAAATAGCATGCAATTTATGCCAAATGCTACAAATTAATTTATTTTTGTAAATACATTTATAAATTGAACAATTATGGATGTTACCTTGGAAATCTAATTCAGAGCTAACAATATCATCCCACAATAAACACTCGTGTTACAAAATAGTGTGTTATATGTGTTTATATGAGTATACCACATAACCATCACTATACCATGTCGTCACCACAGTACTTTTCTCACATCTGACTGCAACAGGTCACTACAACGGGCCTAGGATAGAATATTATTAAATGTATCAAACATGACACAAGAAACTACAAGGACATTTTTGCCCGTACATTTTAAGTTAATTTTTTATATATGTAACTTTCTGTGGCATTGAACATTTAGGTTGGCAGTTCATCAATAAGGGTGTTTTCACATATGGTACACTTTAAATGAACCAAATCAAGTGAACCAGCTCCAAGTGACCTTAGTGTTTTTGGTGTTCACAATGTTAGTGGACTCAAACAGACTGTCTGGCATGTGAAAAGGCCTTGAGATTTTGACTGTAGTTGAAGTACAATCTGCTAAAGCTGGAGCCAGGGGAAATGACTAGACTTAAATGAAACCTCCCTTTCTCCCTAGCATGTTACATACAGTCTACTTTAGTATGAACTGTCTTTATTTTCATAGAGAAATTCCTCTCATCCCCAACTGTCTTGGGCCACCAGCTCATCTTTCACAAACAGCAGCTCATGAGAATCTCCCAGCACTCATGTTACTGTACATGTGGAACACTTACACATTTCTGTCTATATGTTTGTCTGTGTGTATTTCAGCTTACACAGATGCCATCTTTTCACAGTGCCTCTTTCTTTTCTGTCAGGTCATTGCCTCGTTTCCTCTTTTGACCTCCTGTTTGCTTATTTGTAGCGCTATTTTAAAAGAATAGGTTTAAAGGTACATAACATCTGTACATTCAACATTACTTGTTTTGACCAACATTCATATGTGTAAGAGGGATGTGGAAGTGGATTCATGTCAGTGCTGGCAGACAGTCATTTAGGGTGTTTTGATTGGTGGGATTATACTGACACACCCACTTCCTAACGTCCACTATCTCAACATAATGATTCAAACATTGCTATCTTTTTCTATTACTGCTTTTTTCTTTCCTTGGCATTCTCGTTATATGGCTTTTTTTTTGTCAATAAATATCTCTGAACCAATCCCCGAGATGAATCACAGTTTTTGATTTGAAGCAAAAGGAAATCAATTAAATAAATAAACAAAGAACGCTTAAAAATAAAATGGGAATCAAACGTAGAGGACAAAGAACTTCATTTTTTTTTATTGCCTGACTGTTCTCTTTTTTTTGCATTGAAAAGAATATAATTCAAACAAATTAAAGTATTGTCATTGCATAAACAATTGCCCATTCAGCCATTATGAGTTGTAAATGAGCTATTCACATATGCACACCTTTTCCTGGTGCAAAGGTACATTTCATCAAGCTGTTGGACATGAATATTAATGCTAGCATCATTAGCAGGGCTCAGAAAGGTCAGGACCTGTTAGAGCAAACACTGAGAATGTTTAAAGAAAATAAAAATTGTATGTGTTATTTAGGGCAATCTCTAATTTGAAATCTTTGTTTCTTGCTTTGTGTGTTTAAGTGTATGTAAGGTGTTTATTAGGATATACGTATGAGCTACGTTATCTGTTAATAAGTTGCTAATGATTTATAAGGACAGGAGTTCTCTTGGTCCTTTGGCAAATGCATTGCCTCACAGTGTTGTACTGTTTGTACTCTCTTTACGGCCGTTAGTGGGAGTGAAATCCAATATCAACATACTGTGTGTGGGTCAGTCCAGTTTAAAACCCAAACACAAGAACCATCAGCTCTTCAGCTGCTGCCCCAGACATCCAGACCTGAACATATCCAGAAAGACTAAGAAAGAGAGAAGCATTAGTTATATAGGCTGTGCCATGGTGTGATCACCCTCTTGACGCCAACCTGTCTGCCTAGGAGGAAAGAGTAATAGAGAAAGAATGGAGTGAGGGGTGAGGATAGAGGTGTGGACACAGCTGTTGAAACTCATTTAACACTTACAATGAACAGATGAGAGAAAGAGAGAGAGAGAGTACAGACTTACTCACAGATGGAAGTGAGTTACTGAGAAATTTAAAGAGAAATATTTGTTCAAGACAAAATAACATCCCCCAGTTCACGAACAGATTCAAATTTGAATGTACTTGCACTGCCAGATTATGACTAACATCTGGTCCATATTGCAACTTTATCTGGCCAAGAACCTCCCACACAGGAAGTGACTGTCTGACCATCTATTGTGACCAAGACAAGTTGTGTTTTTCTTCTATGTTTAGGGCAAGTAAATTTGAAATGTATAAAAGCTTGAAAGATAATTATGAATTATATGAAAAAGTCATCCCTCACATGTTTTTTTTTCTCACAATTACGACTTTACTCTTCACTTATGTATGGGATGAAATTAGACTCAGAATTTCTTATATCTGCAATTTTATATCTCACAATGTGACTTCAGTTATTGTTTTATTCTATATCTCATAATTACCCTTCAATACATTACCATTCAAAAGTTTGGGGTCGGTAAACCTTTTATTCAGTAAGGAAACATAAATCAAATGTCACATTAAAGTCATCTATAATGTTATAAAAAAATGGATGCCATGAACCTTGTAAACTTTGTCAAATCAAGTCACTAATTATTGCTCAGAAATGCTCTTTGTTGCAGCCTGGGAACTTGTAAACACAACTTTGCTTCCTGGCAGATTGATAAAAATCTATGAACTTTGATTACCAGAAATCGGATAACTTAGATTGTAATTTAGTTTTTCTGAAAGCTCTTGCCATTTTTTGTGTTCTCGGAGGGTTATTAAGCAGTCCATGTACCGTCTGAGGCTGAGACAAAGTTTTTACAGAACAATCTTAATTACTGATTACAGATTACTGATTACAGAAATAGGTGTGTTTTTTTTTTTTTTTTTGTTGTTTTCCTCAGGTTTTGCAAGGGAATCTCTAGACGAGGGGTTATGGATATGATTTCAGTTTCTGAAAGATGCTGAATCCTCCTTCCTGCTTGAACTTCATGCTACCCCTGAACTCTGTAGATTGAAGCCTGGACTCCACATGATTCCAAACAGAAGCATATCTTTGCAGTTCATGCACAGATGGCAAATGAAGCTCTCATATATTTTTTTCTGCTCGGGCTCTCATTCTAACCCCCTACTTTCTCTCTCTTTTCCTGCTCTGGTGAAAATAGACTGACAAAGATGATGAGGGAGAGAGAGAGAAAGCGAAGGATGCCTGAAGGCAGGATAAACAGACAGTTGATTTTATTTCCCTGTGTTTAAGGGCCGTACTGATGTGTGTATGAAGGAGTGCCTGCAGTGCGGTCAGTAGCTTTCTCTGGTGTGCCCCATGAGCCCAGCCACTTGAGCATGTTAGTACAGAATATGTGAGAATTATGAGATACAACTACATATATACACAGCAGGCAGGCGATCACACCTTGAAAATGAGGGTCTGGGGTCCAGAGAGCATAAGGTGGTCTGTTACATCTATTTTCAGACAATATATGGCTTGTCTAGTCAACAGGTTGGCCAAATGCAGCCTTAAAGGAATAGTTTTCACAAAAAACTCATTATTTATTCACGCTCAAGTTTTTCCAAACCTGTTAACAAAAAATAAAGACAACAAAAACCCTACTGACCAAAAGGGTTTGAACAATAGTATATATTTATTATAATTAGCTCATACAAGTTTTGTGAAAAAATGGTCCGTGTCATTATCAGTTGACAACGTCAAAATGAAATGAAAGCTTCAGCCTTCTGCCAGGAAGTTCTGCCAGGAAGACTCAATTACTTCGTCACTAATTACCTTTCTCATTATCCAATCACGTCTTTATACTTTGGTATAAAAAATCGTACTTACACATGTTTGAGTTCACAGATGCCGACGTGATAACAACCTCCACCCTCCCCACCACCACCAGGATGGTCCTGTCCTTACCTTCCAGGGGGGGTCGGCTGCGCCCCTGCCTTCGTCTTCAGGCAGGAAATGCAGGTCCGCTACCCTCGGATTACGAACCATGGACGGGGCCTTCCGCCAAAGAAATTTATAATTATGCTTGCTGAGTTGTCAATAAATGCATGCTTCGTACATTTTATCTCCCGAGTCTTTCTGGTAGAGCTATATACCGTGGTTCAGAGTGGATCAATAAAACTGCCATTTTAGCTAAGAATCTAATTAAAAAATATTGTTATTGCGGTCAGATTTATAGGTTTCACGTTCACATAGCTTTTCCCATTCAAGTAGACAGAAGCTGCACTAGCTGACTAGTAAACATCTGCCTGGAGGCATAACTAAGACGGCCACTATGCTTCTTAAAAAGGCCTGTTTGTGTACAGATGAGCAGACTAACACACCACATTTTGTACTAATATTTTATTGACTGGCTGTGGGTTTTGAGACCTGTGTAAGGGGTTCGTGTTCGGAGAAGTCAAGAGATAAAGACAGGGAGTTGAAGACATACGGTTACTGTTACACAGACTTTAGACAGACAACACACACTCACACATGCTAGAAGAGAGAGACTTCCTACTTACCTGCTCTCTTTTCATCTGCCTGTCATCCTTTCCTTTAATGAGCAGGCAGGAGAGACAGAGGTGTGTGTGTGTGTGTGTGTGTGTTCAGACTTCTGGTGTAATTGGGTCTGTGACCTCAGAAGAAAGTTTGTTTGGTAGGTAGCGGGCGGGCGGGCTTGTGTGTTTATGAGGAGTCTGTGTGTATGTGTGGTGGTGGAGGAGTGTGAACGTATTGATTTGTGTGTGTGTGTGCTGTAGACTACCTAAGTGATTGATGGGTTTCTCTAATGTCATGACAGAGTGTGGCAGAGATATGCACAAGAACATCCGGCAAACAAGCACATTTCTCCTGATGAATTATTTGAGATTTGTTCAGTGGTACACACACTCATCTTTAACAGTCATCTGAGCTGCTTCATTCTGAAGATATGCGTGTGTGTGCGTGTGTGTGTGTGTGTGTCTGTCTTATTAGGGCATTTACTCTTTGAAACATCACAAAGTATGCTAATGTGATGCAATGTGTGTGTGTGCAGAAAACTCAGGTGACGGTATTGACTACCGCCAGCAGAAGAGGGAGAACATCGGAGACCTGATCCAGGAGACACTTGAGGTGTTTGAACGCTATGGGGGCGAAGACGCCTTCATCAACATCAAATACATGGTGCCCACCTATGAGTCCTGCCTTCTCAACTAAGTGGAATGGAGAACTCACTCACAAACACACTCATGTACAAACATGTAAACACACCCACCTCATGTTACAAACCTAATTTCTGACTTTATTAAAGTCATAATGTAGATGTTATGAGTCTGTGCACCACGACTGTCTGTATCAGAGAAGACACTCACACATAGTTTCTTGTGAAGACAAACAGACTCAGGGAGCTCAGGGTTCATTAAATCTCTTGGTTGCAACTAACCTGCATTTCATTTTCATTCTAAAAGGAATTATTTGGCCACAGGTACAGGAAACAATGTTTTGAATGGAACAAACTTGAATGGTTATTTTTTTTACAATATGATGATCTAGATTTTGAAGAATTTATATTAATGAACATTGATGATAATACATAGATGTTTGTGTGTGCGTGTGTGTGTGTGTGTATACAGTACAGACCAAAAGTTGGAGACACCTTCTCATTCAAAGAGTTTTCTTTATTTTCATGACTATGAAAATTGTAGAGTCACACTGAAGCCATCAAAACTATGAATTAACACATGTGGAATTATATATGGAATTATATACATAACAAAAAAGTGTGAAACAACTGAAAATATGTCATATTCTAGGTTCTTCAAAGTAGCCACCTTTTGCTTTGATTACTGCTTTGCACACTCTTGGCATTCTCTTGATGAGCTTCAAGAGGTAGTCACCTGAAATGGTCTTCCAACAGTCTTGAAGGAGTTCCCCAAGAGATGCTTAGCACTTGTTTGCCCTTTTGCCTTCTGTCTGCGGTCCAGCTCACCCCTAAACCATCTCGATTGTGTTCAGGTCCGGTGACTGTGGAGGCCAGGTCATCTGGCGCAGCACCCCATCACTCTCCTTCTTGGTCAAATAGCCCTTGATGCCTTCAGTGTGACTCTACAATTTTCATAGTCATGAAAATAAAGAAAACTCCTTGAATGAGAAGGTGTATCCAAACTTTTGGTTTGTACTGTATATATATATATATATATATATATAATCTGATGATATAATTTCGACCACATATAAAACATTTAACCGTCCAAAAGCTTTTTTTTTTCAGATGATCACTGATCTAATGTAGTTCTCTTTCCTGATATAATGAACATTTCCTTGCTGCTTTTTTTTTCAAATTTTCTTAGAGGTTCCTAGAAAAAAATATATTTAAAATATTGAGACTTCCCCCCTGGCTGTTCACTCGCCTTCCAACATTCACCACCTGAAATCTCTCTTATTTTTTATTTTATTTTTTAAAATCTTTTCTACCAGGGTGTAGCACCTATTGTAATTGAAAAAAAATTGCCCCATGATAACAACAATGCATATTTCCTCTTATGTCCTGCCTGGAGTTCACCTACCAAAGTTTTATCATCACTTAATTAATATTCATAAGCCATGGTTTGTGTTCTGAGCCACTGACAGAAAGTAAACCAATTTGTATGAGAACTGCAGAAGAGAATAAAAGTCATATTTGCCAAAATTATGCAGTTTTTCTATTCATAGCCAACAATACTTTGTCTAATTAATAAACCACATTACTAGGAAATTAGTTAATATGCTTTCAAAATATCTTATATGATGCATTTTATAGATTTTGAGCTTTGAGCATGTACAGTTCTCTCTCCACCTTCAATAACATGACTTAGGTGCCCTTGAGCAAGGCATCGAACCCCCAACTGCTCCCCGGGCGCCGCAGCATAAATGGCTGTCCACTGCTCCGGGTGTGTGCTCACAGTGTGTGTGTGTGTGTTCACTGCTCTGTGTGTGTGCACTTTGGATGGGTTAAACGCAGAGCACAAATTCCGAGTATGGGTCACCATACTTGGCTGAATGTCACTTCACTCACTTTTTTTTTAATATGCATCCCCAACACCCCATTTCAACACCCCTGCCTCCTTCTTTCTTGATCTCTTTGCTTTCTTTATCTCTGTCTATACCAGTCAGCTCTTTGTTTGATATTTCTATTTTCTGCATAGTTTTTTTGATGATTCTTCTTTTAGTACATGTGCGGTTATATTAAAGCAATTGTAGACCTTATGGCCTTAGCTATAAAGCTGATGAATCCCAAGGAAACACTTATATACACACAAACCTACATATAGACAGGAAACACACTGGAATGCACCTGAAGGGACATAGAGAGTGCACAAAATAACACATGACAGATAGCAAGTATTCAGATAGCAACATAATGTGCTTTTGAAAGCCATGAACCTGTAAGAGCTGCAGGCTGTGTGCCAGAACACAATGTCTGAATGAAACGCTCATTTATCAGAACGCGTACACATGCACACACTCAGTCGGGGGTTTCCCTCATGCTTAACAGTTTCTATCTTTTCCTACCTGTGAAAATCAGATGCTGCAGTATGCATTGGTTTTATTTCACTTCAATCAGATTAAGCAGCTATCTGTATAACTACTCTTTTTTGGATTGTTAGAAGGGCTCTGAGCAGTTCTTTGGACACCAGGCCCTCATTATCACCCCATATGTTACTTTCTGACACTAGTGGATCAAGCCGTCATATGAACATAAAGAATGAAGAATGTGGAGTATTTTGACAAAGTATTTCCTTTAGCAGCCTTTTTTAAAGTGAGTCCCATGAGCTAATGTTTACAGTGAGCTGAGATTTCTGGAACATTTGAACTCCGTTCAGTCTGGATTTGATCACACTGCCTGTAAATTACAGCTCTGAACAGACACAAGAGGGAATTGAGACGGGATTTGGCCTCAAATCAGTTTTACTGCAACAATCGGGTCAATAAAGAGACCTGGAGTCCCAGCTTGAGTCCTAAAAACTGAATGGTGAAAGGAATAGTTTCAGTCATCATTTGTTTTGTTTTTGTTTTTTTTGTACCCTTACAATGAAAGTCAATGGGGTCCAAAACAACTTTCATTGAATAGACAGAATATACTGAGACATATTTGTTTCAAAGAAGAAAGGTTTGGAACAGCATGAGGGAAAAGTTCCTTTATGTCTGCTTTAATGTGCATGATTTGGCTAAGTTCTAATTGAATCTCAGGTGAATCGATGAATGAAATTGGTATAAAACAGTGATGGAGACACTGATGCAAGAGCAGAGGGAAGGAAAAACATCAGAGTGTAAGAATGCCAGATTGTTAGGAGCAACAGAGCAGAGGGGAGGGAGGGAAAGCGAAGGGAGCAGCAGGAATAAATAGCCCTCTGGGATCTATTCTTCTTGTTCAGTGCATCTGCCAGGGGCCGCACAAAACCCAACGCCAGCCATTGAGCGTGTGCAAAGCCCTGAGCTCAATGGAGATTTATTTTGGAGTGACTTCATGCTTCAGGTGTCACCCGCACCTCTCAACCTCAGGACTGGAGCTCTGATGTTTAGTCCAAAATTTCCCTCAAAAACATTGATTCGGACTCCTAGACCTCAGAGCTGTGGTGAAAGAAACAAAAACATGTTTTAAAATGTAACAACATGCTCCAACCCTGAAATGAAATCAATCACTAACCTGGATCCATTCTGATACTTAACGGCCACTTTACACCAAGTCATTTCTCTATTTTTAGCTTTAAAGTCTTAATTCGCTAATCATACATCAGATTATTGCAGTAAAATGGGTCGTGGCATCAGTGCGTTTTCGCAATTCTGAACTGTAACATCTCGCCAAGCAGCAGAATGAAGCTTTTTCGTTGAGCACTCTTTTTTAATATCAGACTATTTTAAAAGTCAGTTTCTTTAAAGTGATGCTATTATAGCGTGTGAGCGTGTGGTGTGTTTTGGAGAAGGCTCACAGGAGACTGATGGTTTTTCGGCAGGAGACTGGAGAGATCTTCCTCTCTCTCGAGCTCTGAATCGATGGGGTTCTGCTGTCTGATCCTCGCTCCTCCTCTTCCTCAGCCAGATGCTCTTATCAGACGCAAACACATCTGCCGTTGCTCTGCACACACAAATGCCTGTACAACCACCGTCCTTATCCTTTGGACCACCATGAGAATCATTCAAACACATAAAAAAACATATTCACCTGGAAATGTTAAATGTATTTTTTAAACCCACATGTACAGCAGTTCCATGCAGTCCTTTAAATTGCA
Source organism: Carassius carassius (assembly GCF_963082965.1). Lineage (NCBI taxonomy): Eukaryota > Metazoa > Chordata > Actinopteri > Cypriniformes > Cyprinidae > Carassius > Carassius carassius. The sequence continues at coordinate 12,791,700 of NC_081785.1, forward strand.
TTGCATTTTAATTAATTTGATTAATCACTTCCTTAAACTCAAATATCAATTCTGCATCAAAATAAATGTTAATTTTGACTATAATTTTTTTTGTGTGATTTTACTTGTATATTTTTTTATCCATATACAACTATACTGATAGAATCTAAATAAAAAAACACCTCATTAAAAGGATGAAATATTTCTTATGATAATAAATATTTGAAATAATTTTTACATAATGTAATGAATATAGTGAAAACATTATAGTTTAAAGTTTTATTTTTTTTAAAGCAAGCATGAATGTCCACTCAGAGAAGTGATTGTCTGAAAACCTATTACTAAAATCTTAAAGATTTATTTGAATTCATCAACAATTTGCCAAAATGTAAAATAGTTGTAAATTCCCCTGAGAGTGTTTAGTAATAGTAGTAAAAAAAGTATATATATATATATATATATTTAATACATTCATAAAGATTAAACAAATTTACATTGTGTATAGATGACATTTTGTCAAATAAAATGGTTTACCTTGAAAACATTTTTTTAAACATTTTGTCAAGAAATTCTTATACTTGATGACTACTACAGATTGAAAATGTTTCTTGAAAATGTTATAAATGATTTTCATAAATGGAACTAAATGGAACAATCATGAATAGAAAGTGTATATTTCTAAGATCTTGACAATTTATTTTATACTAGATTTCTTCTTTGTCTTTACCGAGAACATTCTTACGTTTCATTGACCCAAGTATGTCTTGGAGAAACTGTGTGTCGGCACGTGTGGCATAAAGGCCGTGGACCCCGAGTGAGTGATGAAGGACTGTGTGTTTGCTGTAATCTTCACTGCAGACCCCTGGGGAGCCATGAGTGACGTGGTGACCCACGGTGAGATTATACTGCACTGCGCTGGATTGGGTGGAGAGAACAGGATCCATCAGTACTGTCAGTGCCCCAGTCCAGCAAAAACCACCCAACATCTGACCAGCACATATAATACTCTGTGTATTTTACAGTCATCAGCATGTATTAGGTATATACATCCTTTAACTCTCACTCCTATAAATACTCAGTGAGAATGTGCCACTATTCACCTCACCTTAACAATGTGTGATTTCTCTCTCTCTGGATCTCACAATTGACCCAGATTTCACTCTCTGGTATTCCTGCACCCACACATAATCGCTTTTGTATTATTTTCATACTCAAAGCCTTTAAGCTTTCTTCAGACAAAATAACATGAGAGAGTATGTGTGCTTTGAAAGCTCATGTTATATTCCAGACACAGTCATGCCACCTACTGCTTTTCTAATCAGCTGCCGCTGCTGACCACGGGATCATGACTGATGCCTCCTCTGAAGCCCCATCTCCCTCCGGTCTCTGCTCCCTGCTGCTTCACAACCACCTGATTTCATATTCACTTTTTATCTAAAATGTCGTTAATTGGATTAATTGTAGAATGAAACCCGTATTTGTAATAGAGGAGGAAAATACAGGGTTTGAGCAGGGATTAATATCTCACACTATAGAAAACAAACAAACACACTCACTAGCAGCACACAGACACGTGTGGCCTGTCTCAGACGCGGTGCCTATAGTAAAATGAAAATGTATGTGGCAGTGTTGATAAGAGCAAAGGATTCTTATCTGAGACCGAGATAAATGCTAAATTTTTTGTGCTGCCTTTAGAAACTGGTATTTTTATTTAGTCTGTTATACTAAGAGGGTGATGCAGCTGAAAAATCAAAAATGAAAGAAATAAAGGATGATGAGTCATGTGAAAAGGAAGATGCATAGTGAATCATGTGGATATATTTGTATGGAACAAACGAGGAGGTCTGTAATACTTGGATCATTGCCATTTATTTCAAAATTCAACCTGCATTCAGTATTTTGTTCATGTGCATTCAGTTCGGGCCATTATTCGGAGCTAGTTACTCTGAAACCGTGAAATACACACGTGAAAAAAAGGTACAAAAGTCACTGTACAAGGGTACCTTATTCACCATCTTAGAACCTAAATCCTACAAATTTAAATCCTTTGAAAGGGTTCTGCCCCAGTGACACCTCCTTTTTTTTCTGAGAGTGTATCACGACATATCTCCTCTTCTGAATTGTAAATATCTGTTATTATTAGCTGCGGTCTGATGTTGAAGGAATCTTTCCTGTGTCCTGTTATCTTCATTGTGGATAGCAAAGGTTCTGGAGAAGGTCAGCTGAGCATGAAGTCACAAGCTGATATAGTGCCTGTTCAAATCAGTGTCTTTCACACTGATAAATGTCAAACTGTTTTTGGAGATTTGATCCTATATACATTTATTTATCACTCTCTTTATTTTGAGAGGCTTGATAAGTGGTTAAGATTGGTCAAATGAACCAAGCTACTGTCTAAACAACTGAGGTTAACTTTTACATGACCTTTCCACTGGATTGATCGACTTAGTGAAATAATAATAATAATAATAAAATACAATCAAATAAACCCATTACTAGTGAAGAAAGCATGAATATTTGATAATATCATGTTGTCTTTCACATAAGAAAATAATACTGTAGGGTTGAAAGAACATAAAGTTGTTGAAACTTCTGGAATAACAAAATTAATCACGATTAATTAATAATCAGCTTTGTCATAAATGCATAAGAAATACCAAAAATAACACCAGTCACAAATGTTGAGACCCACTGGTCTAGAATGATCATATGTAAAATGTAATAATGTCTGTATTTTTATAGGATCGATGTATGTTGAATAACACTAACAATACTTTTATAGTTTAAAAATATAGAATAAATATAATGTAAATATATTTACATTCTACGGCCAGAAGTATACTTTACAACGTTTGGTAAGTTAACAAGTTGCACGCTAGACATATTTTGGAACGCAACGTCTTAAACAGAAAGTCAGAAGAAGAAAAACAGAAGAAACACGGCAAAACCGACTTCGCAAATAATAATAATAATAACAATAAACATAAAACGATTCAATCATAAAAAGCAACACACCAAAATGCCAAGCCCTATCAAAACACAAGGCAAACACTTGTTGTAGCAGACGAGTTGTCACAACGTTTCACAATATATCATCCCCGCCGGTGACTCTAAGCGTTCACGAGTCTGCATGCTATTGACTCTGATTTCTGCCCATCATCTCAGGCTCTGATTCAAGTGGTAAAAGCACTAGCCCCGCCTCACCATCCAACGCGCTGATTGGCCACTCGGCGTGTCCGCGTTGCGCATGCAGCCAATGCGCTGGAGGCGGGTCGCGCGCTCTCGGAGGTTCCTCAGAGAAAGCGAACTGGTGGCAGTACGGAGTGGTAGCGGCGCGAGCTCAGTATAACTATTAGAACCCAACGCGTCCACATCGCGCGACTTTAGCAAAGGGAGATAAAGAGAGAGAGCCTGCACCTTAAAACCAGTCTTTGTATCTGGAAAGGGTCGGCGCAGCCTGGAGGGGGAACGAGGGATTTGATCAGCACCGTTATTTTTTATTTTGTGTTTTCTTTTTTTTTCTTTTTTTCTGGAGAAGGATTGTGAGCGTTTGTGTGCAAAGATGATGGTCGGGGAGATGGAGGTGAAGGAGAGACCGAGGCCGAGTCCCGACTATCTCATGCAGTTATTGAACGAGAAGAAGCTCATGACGAGTTTACCGAACCTGTGCGGCATCTTCACACACCTGGAGAGACTCTTGGACGAAGGTACGTTTGTGTAAACCTGAACCACGAGTATGTATGTGGTGTTGTGCAACTTTACAAAACTAACGTTATCGGTTTTCAGCGAAAGACAATCAAAATGAACGTTAAGGTTTCTTTTTTAAAAAGAAATTAGACTAACGTTAGCGTTTTTGAATCTGATTCTAAACGGTTAAACCTCTTTGGACCGTATTTTACCGTTGGAATTTCAAAAGTATTTTTCCCGTCAGTTCTTGTTTGGGGGTCGCTAGGCGCTGTTAGCAGTCTGCTAAATCAACAACTTTTACACGCCTCATATTTACTAACTTGCACTTCTGTACCATCAAATGTAAGCTCTTTTACGAGTTTATTGTTTCTTCAAACGTTTATTTTGTGATGTAAACGACATTTTACTAGGCGTTTCAACGGTTCCTTTCTTGTTTTGGGGTGTGAGTGGCGTTAGCCTCAGTAACTTAGCTACACACAAGAAACTTCACGTTTATTTTTCGATTGGAATCGCATTTTACATGTTTATTTACTAAAGAATGCAAAAATGTATATCTGTACTCCACACAAAGGATTTAATCCAGAACAATTTGGTTTGTTTGCAGATTGAGATTTTTTTTCCCCCGAGGCGTGCAGTTGAGTTTTGCATGAATGCTCCCTATGGAGAGAAACGCATTAATAACCCATACAATATTGTGCCAATTGTACAACATAAACCAATGTTTTTAATCCCAGATAGTTTTTGCATATAAAGCTTTTTTTTTTTTTTTACTTTTTACCACACAACCTGAGAGAGGGAGTAATAGTCTTTGTGACTGTTATGTAGCAGGTTTCTTTTTGAATGTAACTAATTTGAGTAATTTATCTGTACCGTCACTCATTTCACTTTACACAGTTGTGCGTTTATTTGCACGCGCTGTTTGTCTGAAATGCATGTAGTTTACAGTCAGGCATTAATCTTCTGTTCCGAACCGGAGAGGTTTGAATCCCCCTTCACACACACACACCCAGTGTCTGTCTTAGTTTCATAAAGTGCACGAATGCTCGTGCTATTGACATGCAAATACGCGGCTGTTTATCTTTTAATATAAAGGGACGAGCAGCCGCAAAATCTGCCGCAATGTAATCCAGTATCCCCTTTGTTTGCGCTCCTATTCTCTCAGCTTGTTGCAAAATCACCCTGTGCGTCACCGGATAAACCAGTTTGGTTTGACTGATCACAAGCCCACATTCCAACCCTCAGCCCCAGAAACCAAACTTTAGAATGGAAGTTTGGTTTGGACTGTCCAGACGTCCAGCTGAACTTCTGCAAAGTTCACGAATGGACTTGTCTTTTTTTTTTTTTTTACTATAGATGTAATTTATTATTATTATTATTATAGGAGAAAATGTGTTTTTAACGAATCATTCTGAAAATGAAAATTAGTTTGTGCCCATCAACTTTTTTTTAATTCTCTTTTCTGTTCCACAAATGAAGTCTAGTTTTGTTAGTTTTGAAACTATTAATATCTTATAGTTTTAGTATGTAGATCGTGATGAGCTACCAAACTATTAAAGTTCTTGCATCTACAATATGACTTTTTCTCTCTTTAAATGCGTAAATGGCACAGATGTGTTTCCTTAAGAAGTCTTCATGGTCCGTTTGCATATCCATGAGAGAATTCTCAGGAAGCTGTGTGCTCTGTCACCAAACAGTGAGGTGTTAGTTCCTTCTGCAGTGATACATCCTCATGTTTGTGTATCTGGACTCATTCAGCTCTGTTTACCTGAACTTTGCTCTTCTCTTGCTGTTATCTGTTCTCCTCAATCCACTCGAATATGAACTGAGAACTTCATCCTTGCTTTTTTTTTTCTCTGACATTTCTTTGAACACGTACATGGAACAGACTAGGTGTAAAATCCCTGCTGCTCTCAGCTGAATTTGCATACTGATTTGGCTATGCAAATGAGCAGCTCATGGTGATGTGGGCCAGTCCTGTATTTGTAACGGTAAATACTCAGACTTAATGCCTAAGGAGGGAAATTTGTACAGCTACACACAGTGTCTGCAATCTCTCTTGACCTCTTCTTTACATTAGACTGATATGGGTTTTTAAACGCCCGATACTAATGTCTAGACAGCAGCTTGATATAATTAAATGAATAATGTTTGTGGATGGAAGATGTGCAATATTAATTGGTAAAGCTGGCGGTAGATTGTGGTGCTGAACAACTTTTTATTTTCTGTTAATCGGACATTATTGATGTGAATAATCACAAAATGGACAAATTGGCAGATGTGTTGGTCTGTCACGAGTTTTAGAAAGGGGATGTGCTCCATCTTGACTATTGCTCTGATCAGGTTTCAACGAGGTGCACAAGGGTGAGAATGCAGATCAACTGAAAAAGTCATTAGCTTAGCTTGGACTGAGAAGGTTAGACAGATGATAATATTTTAGGTACTTCATTAAGCATTACTGTTATTATTGTGGTGTGTTCAATTATGCGTAAGTCATGACTGACTTGCACAGATTTGAAAGACTTTCAATGCATCTTCACACTTTTTTGCTGGATGAAAGACAATTTGTGTCTGTTTGGAGGTGTAATGTTTCTCAGTTGTCGTGATAGAGTTCTCATGACATCTGTGCACAAATGCTCATAGCTCGATTGGATTGTGGGTGTTTGCAGCTGTTGTCATGGCAAAGGAATACCAACACCCTTACGTCTCCCTTTCACCCTTTCTGTTCCCCACACAAGACAACTGCTCACCCTCCCTCTCCCCACACCGTTCGAGTGTGTGTCAGGCTGACGAGAGAAAGATAGGTTTGCAGCGTGCTTGTGATCTTCAGAGGTGACCCTGAGGGTGTTTTTAGAGCTGTCTTTGATAAGTTAGTGGCAGCTGAGTCCAGTGCCAGAACTCAATGCCGGCGGTGTTCAGAAATGGACACAGCAATGGAAGGGTAGAGTCAAGGTTAAAGATCTTGGTTTCTCATGGTTATACAGGTTGTCTGGACATTATTCTGTCTTGAAATGGCTTGTTTGCTGTGGCTCTGACACATGTGTTTACTCCAGTCTTCAGTGCCACACAAGCCTTCAGAAATCATTCTAATACGCTGATTTTTTGTTGTAAACAGTTGTTCTACTTAACATTTTTGTGGAAAGCATGATGCATTATTTTTCTTAATGAATAAAAATCTCAACAGAATAGCAATTATTTATAATATAAATCTTTTGTAACAATATAAATATCTTTACTGTTACTTTTGGTAAAAGTTAATCCATTTTCATTAGTGTAGCTGCATTTATGATACAGTCCTCTGGAATAAATATAAATCTTGATTCTGATTGGTCAGTGTATAAACTGTACAAGTACCAATACCCCTCTTCATCAATGATCAATTTCTTCATTAAATACAGGACTCTAAAAGTACAGTAATTTAGATGCAGCATTCATATTTGAGGTTGTTCCAGGTGCTAACAGAAGTGATTCTTATAGACTGGGACCTTTGGGATCTCTTACAGCATCTAGTTTAATTAGCTAGCTAGATCCATTAGCTCATGTTCTCTGCTCGAGCCAGGGTTCAATAGAGTGAATGTGCAGATCATTTTATTCTCTCTATCTTTGTTTCTCGCTGTTTTTCTGTATCCTGCTGGGCGGTGATAAATTGGATAGCAGGAAGAGTTTGACAGGGTTATCACAGGGAAAAGAGGAGTCTCACTCACCCCAGTGGCGGTGTGTGTGTGGACTTGGCCCTTGTGTGGCCCCTGATAAAGTCATGTCTCTGTGCGTCAGGCGATGACCTTTTATCAAGGGGTCTCTCTGACAAGCACAGGGGTTTCTTATCAGACTCTGCCCTGCCAGCACCACTGTCTGCCTGACACCGCACAGACACCAGCACACATTCTTCAACAACTTTTCCATCCATGTACAGTAAAGAATAAATTTTGCTGGTTCAGTTGCCGCTCTCTTTGAACCAGATCACAACTTTTGTTTCACCACAGTAGCTGGGAGCATGATAGGCTTAAGCTGATGCAATGATTCAGACACGGTCACTAACTTCCTAACTACACTCATGCTCATGTGCTTCCTGTATGAGAACAACAGAGCTTTCATGGGCCAGCTCGCACAGGAACAGGCTGATTCAGTGTTTTTAAAAGGGGAGGTGACCTTTTCATTAAAACAGAAAAACAGTTTCTTAACCAAAAGTCATGCTTTATAGCGTGAGGCAGCGTGTGTGCCTGTAGTTTTACTGTGAGTAGTTCTACTGTGGTTAGGAGAATCTGTCCAGGAGTTGTTGGTCTTTACTCTCTCTCTCTCTCTCTCTCTCTCTCTCGTTCTCGTTGTTCTCGTTCTGAAGTGGGGGGCAGGGCCTCACCCTTTCACATTCCACAACTGCCTGAAATATTTCCACACTCCTCTTTCATGCCATTTCTGTGCTGTTTTTCCTCTGTTTTATAAACAGCAGGTTGGAGACACTGTGCATGCCGTTGCATTTTCCTTGCTCTAATTGAGCAACAGAGGAATTGTTTAGCTAAATCAGACATTATTCCTCAGTGCTCATCTACACATTCATTAAGCAATTTAATTTGTCTAATGTTTGCTCTGTCTCTTTAAATGCTTTAATTGGGTGTAATTATGATCATGCTTATTTCTTTTGGGCTGGAAAATGGTCCTTGAATTGATCTATTGCTGCGTTTCCACCGCAGGAACTTTACCCAGGAACTAGGGACTTTGGCCTGGTACTCGGTGTGTTTCCACCGTAGGAACCAGGAACTAAATAAAGTTCCGGGTAAAAAAAATGCCCCTCAGAAAGACCCTGCTGGCGAGGTGGTACTTTTTCAAAGTTCCGGGACTTTCGGGGGCGGGGCTTGGGCACTAAACATGCTGATTGGTTGAGTTCAACTACCATTTATTCGGATCAACATTTTCAAAATATTACTTTTATTGTGTCATGAAATGTAATTTTAAAAGTATTTCAGGCGAGAATGTAGTTGTTTAAAACTCAAATCTGTGGTTTATTTATAAAGACAGCGCCTATTTAAAAAATGTGTTTCGCCGATCTCAGAGACGGTCAGCTCCATGCGATCAGCGGGAGCTCAGTGATCATCTATCCGCCGAGAAGCAGTCTCACGTTGGCTAGTCCTTCTGATATGTGCCGCTGGCTCTGATGTCTCTTTAGTGGTTAAACATAAAATATAATTCAGCTGTGGGGTAAATCTAACAGGTTTTCTTTGGTCTGTATTCAATTTATCTATATGTTAAAATTAAAATAAAGGCAAATCTATATAATATTTCATTTCATTGTAATTGCTGTATATACACATATCCCAGAACTAAGTACATTTCTGCAGCTGTTATTGTTTAAATGAAAACGAAAGGAGGCAGTGGTATTTGATATCCCATTTCATTTTATTGTAAATATACAGAGAGGAAAATTGCAGTAGCCAAGGCGAGCTGACTGAAGTTATCAAGTACGCTGCTGTTTGCAGAATTACCGGATTTGCGTCGTCGCGGACATCACACTCCCGAGTCGAATGAGCAAAGTCTGAACTACCGAGGATGCACGTCCAAAATCAGGGTACTTTGTATTGAGAAACGCGCACAGACCTACGTCACCAGTCTATTTGCCTAATCTTCCCGGTACTTTACACCGCGGTGGAAATGCAGAAAGCAACAGGTCTGGGGGAAAAAAAGTTCCTGGTACAAATGTTCCGGTGGAATTTCGGTGGAAACGCGGCATATGTGGACCGTGGCCTCAGCCAGAGGAGGTTCTGTTTGACTGTCTCACCCTGTGATTTCAACTGTTCACCTCCAATTTGCTCTCAGCAGTGGATGGGAAACAATGCAGGTTTTATTTCACTTCAGAAATCGGTGTCTCCAAACCAATGAGTGGATTTTATTTTATTTTTTATCCTCCCTTTCTGTTTTGAGTGTTGCCTAATAGAAGGCCACTCAGAGAGAACCATGCACAAGACCTCATGGGAAAACACCGATGTCATTGTGATATAAGTGGGTTATTTGTTTGTCCTTAATACACCAAATGTTGTCAGACTGATTTCATTCAAAATTTCATCTGCAGTTCCTGCTTTTCTTATAATAATAACATTCCTCTATACATCACTCACTCACACAAAGAGGAAGTGTTCTTGCAGTCTACTTTTTATCAATATTTTATATTAGAATAGATTTTTTGTTACATGTTAGTCTTTATTGTCACTCTTCATAGTTTTATTATACTACATATTCATGTTTATTGTGGACAGACAAACTGCTTGTCATTGGAATCTTGTGTCCTGTCTGGTTAGGACACTGTGATTTTCTCTGAACAAGCCCAAAACACATTCTTCAGCTTTTGTGTGTTCAAAAAATACACGTCAACATTGTGAAACCAAGAAAAAATATTCTAGAGCAACCATTGATTATTTCTAGAGCTCTTAACAGATATGAACAGCTGTTTCACTCTGGGCTTATGATGGAGTGTGTGTGTTCTAAAGACTAAACTGAAACAGACTATTCACTGAAGCTTAGGCACCTGTTGTAATTTTATCATTCCACTAAACCCAACTGTGTGTGAGAGAGAGAGAGGGGGAGAAAAATATCTATTTCGCTGTTGATATTATATCGGCCTCCATTAATCCCGCTGTCAAACACAACAGAGGAGCCACCGCCATCCCCTGCGCTACATAAAGCTTTGTCTTTGTCTTCTATCTCCTCGTTATTCTGCTGCATTTGTGCTCAATTAGCTCTTTAATGTGTCAAAAACAAAAGTGCATCATGGGAGAGGAAGTGCTTTGTGTGAAGGGTTAGCGTGCTAGTGGGGTCAACCGATTGATTGTGTGCACAGAGAGAGCGATGGCAGGGTCGAACAGAACCGGGTGGCAGAAAAGAAAGGGAGAGAGACATGGAAAGACAAATAGTGTGTGTTGTGAATGAGGTCAGCCTGCATGGATGGGGTGGGTGATAGTCTGTGTGGCTTCACAGGGTGTCTGCGCTTGGACAATGAAGCTTTGTGTGTTCAACATTACCCACTCCCACACACATGACATCACTGCTCTGGCATACGGGATATGACCTCGGTAACAGTTTCCTGTTTGAGCCTTTTGCACCACCAGTGTGTCCAGCACAAAGCTGATTGTGTGAGCCTCTGCATTCTTTCACTTTTTAAACATTCATTAAACCCCACAACAGTAGCCACACAAAGCTGTTATTGACCATAAATGAATTTGGCTTTATGGCTGAAGTGATTTAGATGAGACTGATATGAACGTCTCTGTGTAAGCGTAATCTCATATTTATATATTTAAATCTCATATGTATAAATGTATCATTACATGCATCATGGTTTTATTGTGTCATGCACTATGTATCATGGTTTTTACAAAAATATTAATCATAACTTAATATCACAACTGTATGCAGCATTGATAAAAATTTTACTTGATCACCAAATCAACATATTAGATAGCTGAACGATTGTGTGACATTGAAGACTGGGGTAATGTCTGCTGAAAATTCAGCGTTGCCATCAAATAAATAAATTACAAATTTCAAAAATATATTAACAGGGCTCAACAGTAAGGATTTTTTTCTAATTTTTACTTGCCCTGCCAATGTTTTCACTAGCCCTTCCACACACACAAAAAAATTTGCTGTTACCATTGTTTTTAAAGAGTTGCATAGAATACGTTTTGAATGTTTTTAGTATGTTACACTTTCTTTTAAAAAGGTCAAAAAACCTGGGCTGTTGGCCTTGAGGAAGCACTGACGAGGCACGATCAAGCACCGGAAGTGACAGTGGAAACGAGACTGGCCCTGGCACGCACTAACACGTTCACTTTTGGACATACAGTGGATACGCATCTATTGTGTGTTCCGCTTGGTGTACCGCTCAATCCCTCTTGGTGCTCTGCTCTGCTCACTGATAATACGTTTTGTAGGATTATACATTTATTTGGATACCGTATTTTTCAGACTATAAGTCGCTCCTAAGTATAAGTCGCATCAGTCCAAAAATACGTCATGACGAGGAAAAAAACATTTATAAGTCGCACTGGACTATAAGTTGCATTTATTTAGAACCAAGAGAAAACATTACCGCAATCAGCCCGAGAGGGCGCTCTATGATTTCAGTGTAGGCTACAGAAGCACTGAGCAGCATAGAGCGCCCTCTCGTAGCTTTAGATGGTAATGTTTTCTCTTGGTTCATTTCTCTTGGTTCATGTCAAATTAATTTTGACAAGTCGCACCTGACTATGAATCGCAGGACCAGCCAAACTTTAAAAAGAAGTGAGACTTATAGTCCGTAAAATACGGTAATTAAAGAGTTATATCTGATTGTTACATGGTACTGAATAAAAATAATATATTGATATTTAATATTAATGTACCGTATTTTCCGCACTATAAGGCGTGTGACACTTAAAGGCCTTTAATTTTCTCAAAAAACGACAGTGCGCCTTATAATACGGAGTGCCTTATATATGGATCAAGGCACTCTGTCAAAATGTTGACATTCCCTTTAGCACAGCTCCATCTAGTGGATGCATAACGCAAACCCAGTCAAGAGTTTGACTGCAGTATCTTCTATTCTATGCACCTTATAATCCGGTGCGCCCTATATATAACAGTTCTAAAATAGGACATTCATTGAAGGTGCGCCTTATAATCCGGTGCGCCTTATAGTGCGGAAAATATGGTAACCCTTTAAATATGAGGCTCCATTAGTTAATGTAGCTTATTAACTAACATGAACAATATATTTATTACAGTATTAATCTTAATGTTGGTTAATGAGATTACAGTTGTTCACTGTTAGTTCGTTTATTCAGACTGCATTAACTGTTAACAAGCACAACTGATGATTTTAATATTAAATGTTGAAATTGACATTAAGATGAAAAGATTTAAACTAAGACGTTACCTTATTGTTATGTTACTAATATTTATATAAATTCAAATTTTGTTACTTTTAGTAAAAAGTATGTTTTGTTTTTTAAATTCAGTATCATTAAAATTTAGTTAAATGTAAAAAGTCCCTACTTTCCATTCTCTCTGCATATTTCTGTTCCTGTCCTTAAAATTATCAGCTGAAAGCTGGTGGTGGTCCGTACTCATTCTGAAAGATGCTGAGTCAACATTGTGAATCAGTTTTTTTTTTCCTTGTGTGGTTATCGTCATCCATATAAACAATTGTGAATCTAATTCTGGAATTTCAATCCTTTTACATGTCTTGCCTACTCTTTTATTTTAGTATTTATTTTTTTCCCTCATAGATGCACAGTAGAGCTGTGCAAAAAATCGAAGGCGATTTTCATGCGCATCTAGTCAGTAAAGGCGCGCCTAGTATATCTCCAGCACGTGCGTTCAGATCAGGATTGCCAGGTTTTCAAAACCAAACCTGTCCAATTGCTTCTCAAAACAAGCTCAATCGCGTTTTGTTCTGGGAGATAAAATACACATTTTATTGGCGGGGTTCCCTTGGTAAAATTTGCATTTTAGGGGCTAAAAATCACTTTATTGGGATTTTGGTCACTTCGACCCGCGGACATGGAATAACAACCACAGACTTGTCAACACTGGTTGGACTTTACTACACAGAGCCTTAGTTCACTGACAATCTACACAAAATCGATTTAAAAATCGCAGGCGATTCATTGACTATTTTAAAAGCGATTTTGTGTAGCTTGTCGAATTACGGCTCCATGTAGTAAATGCTGCTCCACCTGAACCAGTGTTGCCAAGTCCGCAGTTGTTTTTCATGTCCACGGGTCAATTTTATTTCGGGGAACCCCCTGGAAACTAGTTTTGAGAAGCAACTGGGCAGGCTTTGTTGTGAAATCCTGGCAACCCTGATCTGAACGCACGTGCTGGAGATATACAACTAATTACAAGAGCACCTTTACTGATGAGATGCGCATGAAAATCGAATTCGATTTTTGCACAGTCCTAATGCACAGTATTTCTTTAAATATTTGTTTTTATTTTAGTTGCTGTAGGCACCCTCATTTTAATTACAGAACCTCAGGGTAGCGCTGCTCTCTGATTGGTCCTTGGATTTTGAAGCAGAGTTTCACTTCAGAATGCCAATGAACTGGTTTTACACATCTGCTGATTTGCACTGCATGACTGGAAAGTTCCTTGATAAATATCTACCTTATCGCTCTTGGTACAGGTTTCGTCTTGTAACATGGGCGGCACAGGGTGCAAAAACATTAGATTGAACCATCAGTGTTGGAATGAGAAACCTTCTATAATATACTCCTGTCTCGTTCTTTAATTTAATAAAATTGGTTTAACATGTTTTCAAGACTGGCAGACAGTCTCTTTCCTGTTACGTACGGTCGTGCTTAGGCTTGTCTATGAGCTTCTGTTGTTGTGATGCTGTTACCCAGTGTGCTTTGCTGTCATTACTACTCCTGTGAAGGATGGCACTTCATGTTGTCTGCCATCCTGTGTCCCTAGGCATCTCTTATGAGATCACTTACATAGTGAAACTAGCACCTTGAGATCTCACTCTCTCTCTCTCTCTCTATCCTCTCTCGTTCACTGGTGTAAATGGTCCTTGTCATTGGCTGCCCTCATTTCCTGCTAATTAAAAGCAGAGGAATGCAGCCCTGCCACTCCGTCTCACACTGTTAAAAGACAGAAAAAAAGAAGGGATGATGAAAAGGAAGAGAAGTTCAATGCAGGCACCCAGGCTGGTGGTTTTCGCCTTGGCTAGCTTTTGACAACCACATCAGAGACCAAACCACAGGATCAGATCAGTTCTGCTCTCCTTCACACCACTGGTGATTAGTGCTAATATTTGTGTTTTCAACAACGTTAAGTTATTTAAAGATAGACTTTGGATAAGTTTAGTTTTAAATGGAGAAGGGAACAAGGAAGCTCATTTTGTTCTTGTTTTTTTCAGGCGGATGTGGGGGGTGTCCTGTCCAGGAGGGAGGAGGTGTTTAGTTATCTACTCTTAGCACATTTACAGACTGGTTGCTTCCTTCCTGCTTGAGCATTCAGTTCTTCCTCTAATTGTTTAGCAAGTTTACTTCATTTTCTGTGGGTGGGTGGGTGGGGTTAGTATTTGGAAGAATTAATGGATAATTAGATGCCCGACTTAATAATCTGCATACTAGTCTTTAATAAAAACCATGGTGAGTAACTATTTTTTGCATGTAACCGGTTACTTGTCTGATACGGTTCATGTATGTCATACTGATCTCACAGGATCTTCTTGTCTGAACAGTCACACGCTCTCAGGAAATCTTGAGCACTGTTGATTGTCTGTTAAAACATTAATGGCTTTTCTTTTCTGCACCAGTTCAGTATCCTCAATTTACTTCCTGTTATTCCTCCGATCCACATCCTGCTGAAGCTACTTTGTTAGTGTGTGTGCGCACAGATGGAGTACAGTCAGCAGTGAATTAAAAAGTGAATTATCTGTTCATTTGTAAATCGTATAATCAGTTTCTCAACTCTGTAGTACAACCTGTTTAATTCCAAAAACATCTGCTCTGACTGTGTGTGTGTGTGTGTGTGTGAGAGAGAGATATCGACGTCCTTGAAGTGTCTTGATCTGTCTCCTCACCTGTTTACACTTGCAGTTTTTGGAGTGTAGGTTAGTTGTTGTTACAGATTTTGTTAAAAAAATTGCATCTCCTGTTCCCATATTTAATTGCAATTACAAGCTAAAAGCAAATCTAAAAGCAAAAAGATTAAATACAACCATCAAAATAAATAAATATGGAATTTCCTTAAGGAGTTGACCAGGTCAAAATAATAAACAAAAATAAGCTTCCTTATTTTAAGGCCCCTTTCCTAAACCCTAACCAAAATAAAAAATAAAATAAAAGTACAATATATTAACCTAACTCCCTAATCCAAAAACAAAGATCAAAAAGGTTACAATAAACAAAATGGCGTCAAACTCCTTAATTTCTCCCAACTCTATATTTACAATGACATACAAACTGTTTACAAGATCAGGCAAACAGAGTTAAAAGGAGAATCCAAATCTGCATCATAGCAAGCAATGGGGTCATAATACCAAACAGTTTCAATAAACAAAAATTGTATCTCTTTCAAAGATCAAACAGTGCTCACTCTTAATAATCAAAGTTCAACTAAGCGCACACACAGCCAAAACCCAACAACTCTCTTTCTCTTCTCTCTGTGCTGTCTCTCCCTCTGCTCTACTCTGGGGAAAGGAAGTGACATGAGGGCTTTTAAAGGAGTCTTAACGTCGTATTACCTTGGATACCTACTGCTGTATTATAGTCTTTCAGTGGGCTTTTTTGAATGCACCAATCCAGATGCAGGAGCCAATCAACATCATACCTGGAACACTCTCAAAACAAAAGGGAGGCAGAAATGAGAATACAATACAAAGGGTTGTAACGGGCTGACAGATAAATTGTGATTAACACTAAATATCGCATGAATTTACCTGTCTAGTGGGATTATGATATCGCAAAGGCTGCCATTTGTTTTAATGCGCAGCTTGTCCATGAAGCACAGTTCTTTGATCAGTAGGAAGTGCTGCTCCATTTGAAATCACTTTTCAGATTTTGAGTCGCTTATTTACATTTAGTCATTTAGCAGACGCTTTTACCCAAAGCGACTTAACAAATGAGGACAATGGAAGCAATCAAAATCAACAAAAGCGCAATGATATACAAATTTATAATGTGCATTTGTAAAAGCAACACTCGTCAAACTTCATTATAAATATACTTTCTTACCATGAAAATACCTGAGAAGGCTTGAACAGCAATCGAAAGATGCCCATAGGTGTTTCCTGGAACTATGCGTGTTATGGTACTACTTCTGCGGGACATATTTGGAGTTTCTACGCAAGAGCGCACTCTGGCTTTTAGATGCAGCAGCATTCAACCACACTTCACAATATTGTAATGGAAAGAGGTGTTGTCTGTTCATTTATTACTTTGTTTTCATTTCACAGCATTCAGTCTCTTCAATAACATTGTTTAAACTACAATCTGACAGCTCAAAAATATTTATTTTGTATCAGTAGTTCAACAGCAGCACCGTGGCTGAATAGCGATACAGAAAAGGCTTGTGCATTCATGTGTATTTTGCTGGATCGGTCGAGCTGTGTCAATTCTTTTGTTCCCCAGTGTCCCAAACTCGCCTGCCTCTGAACAGACCAGCTGTGACCAGCTTCTTCTTGTGACCATAGACCTCTTGAAGATGTTGTATTCCCTGTGCAGCATATGGGTTGGGTGTCAGAGTAATCTACAGGCTGTAGTTAGACACTGCACCCTGCTGGGTGGCCATTTAACCACCGCAGTAACTGTGTTGTGCTATTGTCCTGAATTATAACCCAAACCCACCCTCTCCCCAGCAGCTATTTAACCCTGCTCCATATCATGAAGTGTGACAAGCCTCCCTGCTAAATTTAGCTCCTCATAAAGGCTCTGTGGAAACCTGTACTACAGCAGTACAATCTGGGAATGCACAGTGAGATAATGTAGATATCGGAGTGTTAGATTGTGTGTTAAGTCAGGGACCAGATTCATTCCACTACTCATGTCCAGCTATCTAATCTTTTAATCCTCAGTCTTTCTGATATCATATAACTAAGAAACACCTGTTTTTGTTGGCAGGGACATGTATAATCTTTGTGACCTGTTGGTTAATGGACTGAAATTATCTTCTGCCTCTGGAATGCTTTTCTCGTCTACCTCCTGCCCATCTGATGTGTTGAAGTTTCTAATAGTTGATGTTACCTCACGACTGGTGAGGTCTGCAGATACACTAGCCTGACTAGCAAAATCGCTAGCCTGAAGTACCGTGAGTGTTGTCTTTCAGTCAGGCTACTAAAATGTATTACTGTCTCAGTGTTTCCCACGGACTTGCACTCTGTGTGGTGGTACTTCCCCTTGGGGAAATATATAATGTAAATATAAAACACATTCATTTTCTGCCACTAGGTGGGACTTTTGAAACCTAGTGGTTTTCCTGGTAACGGCTGCACACCAAGCAGAGCATCTTGTCAGTAAAGCGTGATTAGCATGATTAGTAGTAAATTAGGGCTGGGACAACGATGCCGTCGACGCAAAATATGCACGTCGATTTGTCAGACCCAAAACAAGACCAAAGCAGAAGAGGAGATATTGTCAAGGTGGCAGGAGGTGTTTGTTTTTTTAAGAGGATGGGAAAAATGTGTCTCTCATTGCTGCTGCACTTTGTTGGGCACAGATTCTGAGGGAGAAGACGGCAATGAAGAAAACATGGACCAGGAGGATGGTGATGGGGACAGTGAGACAGTCAGGAAAGAGGTGCTTTTGTATTTTGGGGAAAGCCCTATCCCAAGGGATAACAACCCCCTTACATGGTGGAAGGATAACGCCACAAGGTTCCCCACCCTGGCTGCAGTAGCCAAATCCTATTTGTCTATACCTGCCACATCAACGCCATATGAAAGGCTTTTCTCAGTTGCTGGGAACATTGTTACTAAAAAAAGGGCAAGCCTGACTCCTGAGCTTGTTGAAATGCTCACATTCCTCCACTCCAATATATGACTGTATTTTGTCTTGAATGACACACACAGACCCACCCACACACACACACAGAGAGAGAGACACTCACACAGTATTCTTAAGGTGAAAGGAAAGTGTCAGAGTGTAAGTTGTTGTTTGCATGTGAAATTGTGAATGAAGATGCTTCTTTTTCAGTAAGCTAGGCCTATGTTCAACATAAATGTTGAGTTCTGAATGTTTACTTTTATTATTTATTTTTTGTTGGAAAAGCACTTTGTTTTAGCTTAAAGCCCCCAAGTTTACAATAGTTACTGTATTCTTTCAATAGCTCTAAGAAAGGGTGGCTGCCTTGGTGACGTTTTAATTTGTTTATTGAATGCTAATAACATCAAGTTGTTGTTTTCATCTGAAAGAATTACAAGATGCACTTTTTTCAGTAACTTAGGCCTTTGTGGTTTCAAGGCTTCAAGGTTTTATTGAATGCTACCTCTGACTAAGAAAAGCATTACTTTGCACTTGTATAATGTTTTATTTTGGAATTTTAAGAGCAATAAACTAAGGAATTCATAATTCTTTAATTCAGATATGTAAATCAACATTTATAAATTGCTATTAGTCAATTAATGGGGAGATAATCGAATCGAATCGGACCGTGGAAAAAAAGAATCGTTAGATTAATCGATGCATCGAAAAATAATCGCTAGATTAATTAATTTTTTTAAGTTTATCCCAGCCCTAATTCTTATGTTTTTATTAGTACATGAAATTTATCTTGCACATTTTATCTCCCCAACAGATTCTAATTTGATAGAAGTTTAGAATGCATGTTCGCTATTCCCAATTCAGAAGGCCGCACACACAGCCTGTGTCTCTGAATGCTTCTCATACTCGCTCATGTCTGTTGCGTCACACGGAGTAGCCATTTCTCATAATGTTCAGTTATACTCACCCAGCGGCTCCACACTGCAGGTCCCCACGAGCGCATCTGGCAATATTGATGAGACTTGACACTAGACTTGTGCCGGTATTCGGTAATGCAATATATTGCGGTGATTAATATGCACGATATTGTTATTGTGGGCACATCTAAATACCGTGAATAAATATACATTACAAATTATTCAGAATTTGGAAAGCATTTAAAGAATATTATTCCCATCAGCTGCTTAAAATGCACAACATCGCTGTATGCTGCTTGAAAGAGCGCATGCGCTCTGATGTAAACAAGAGGCGCATGAGAAGCACATGAAGGAACACTTGAGACGCGCTGAATGAAAGCATTCACTCTCTGACAGCAGATGGCGCTAAATGCAGCCCTTACCCTGTAAACAAAAATAATCTTAAATAACCATTCAGATTTGTGTTTTCCCTATTGTTTATTACAGAGCCAACTGCTGAAGTATTTAGACTTAATAATAGAATACAATTATTATATTCCCTGCTAAAAAAAACCCCCAACAGAACCCCTCCCAAAACACAACAGAAAATTTCATGGATTTAATGGTTACAATGGGAATTATATTAGGTTTTAATGTAAACTATTATGGTGTCTACTGGTATTTGATTGATTCTATTGGTTGGATGTAATCTGTCAGATGGGAAACAATAGAACAACATTAATTTCTATGGCAATAATGCCCAAAACGCGCTACGCACTTGTAATCTTTTTAATGGAAACCATAAGAATTTCTGTGATGGTTTCTATTGTTTTTGTTTTTTTGTTTTTAAGCAGGGTAATGATACCCATACTGTGCTGCACACTATTGACAATATTAAGCTGAAGCTTGACTTTGCAAAATTAAAATCGCTAATCAAATCACAATTGCAATATCTGTCAAAAGAATCGCCCTACCCCCACCTCCCTCCCCTTTAAGTTTTTCAATTACAGGGGCTGATTATTGCAAGTACAGATCCCACTGTGTTCTGGTTGGTTAAATTGTTTATTAATTTATTGCTAAGGTTTGCGTATGGTGGTGTGTTCCTAATGACAGCTTTCCTGAAAATGTCCAATTCCTAAAATAAGAAATATCCCAGTATATCGCCTTGCTTGCAGTGTATCACAATATATCGTATCGCAACCCGTATCGTGATACGCATCAGATTGATAGATTCTTGTCAATACACAGCTATAGTTATGACTATCACCCTGTGTTTCCCTCCTTATACTACTGTTCAAAAGCTCAGTGTTTTTTTTCTTGGTTTGTTTTTATATTACAAAAATGATGGTGTATTGAAAGGGCACATGGTTAGGGATGTATACTGTTGTGAGCCTGGCAGAAGATTTAAATAAATGCATTCTTGTTCATGACCCATTTCTGGTTGAGTCAAGGATATTTAATTTTTTTAAAAATTCATTCTTTTACTTTAAACTACTCACTTGCAGTCAAAGAATATTAAACATGCAGACACAGGGTACTTTTACTCCAGCGAGCCAGAGGAAAAATCCCTCCTGCTGTAGTGTGGAGGGAGAGACACAGGCTGAGATAGAGGAATGTAAAAAGAAGGGTGGAGGAATAGGAGGTTGCACTCAGGTCAAAAGAGAAGATGGATTGAGTTCTGTAAATTTGGCTAATATACTTGCAGCAGCTATGTCATCACTTCTGGGGCTCATTGCATGTGTGAGAGAAAATGCGTTGCGTAAAAGGTTCCAGCCTTACGTAGGCCATGAGCTGCTGTTGTTGTTCTGATCTGGGTTTTGCATCACACTTCAACCCCTCCCAGGATTCTGGGGCCCCATGAAACACCCACACACTTAGTATCAGTGTTGTAGGCCTCCTCAAGTCTGTTCTTCAGAGTCAACTTCAAGGTGCCACACATTAGTTTACACTTCAGAGAATGCGTCAAATCCATTGTCTTCTAAATGGACTGCTGTGTAGGGGAAACTGCAAGGGTTTTTAAAAGTGATATTCCATGCGTCCAAAACTTACTCTTAGATTGGTATCCAGCAACCAATGAGAAATTTAGAGAGATTGGTCCGGTTGTTTGTTAGGTAATCCAATTGGCTCTATTCCCACTTGATTTCAGACTGACCTGGATCTTACACTTTTGGTAGTTGTCAAATGCTCACATCAGTTTCCTCTAGTGTGTAAGCACTTTATTTTCTTGATCCTGCTCTGAGACAGGTGATGTATCAATGCAGATTAATGTTTAGTAATGCAGAACAGAGTGCAATAATGCATGCAGACAAAAATGAAGAAAATTGTTACAAGAAATTCTCTTACATTTTTCTTTTTTGTCTCTGTTCACTGTTTTGAACTTCATGAATAAAATGCATTTTAAAATATAATCAAATGGAAAAATGTAATATAAATGATATTTTACAATATTGTTGTGTTTTAGATCAAATGTATTCTTGGTGAGACTTCTAAAAAAATCTTAGTGACCCTAGTAGTGTTTGCAGAGAGAAAGCAGCAAACTTGAATTCCAGCTCGTTTGTCATTCAGGGCTATCATGCAACGCCAGAACACTAGGAATATAACGCATGATTATTTTTATGAATTCTGTACTCATTCCATTTCAAAACACCCCCAATATCTGACACTTTTCCTGGTATCAGATCGGTGTGTCCCTAGTAATTACTCTTAAGGCAGTCGCACACCAGACGAGATGCAAAGCACCGCGTCTTTAAAATTCAAACACATTGTTTCCTATAAATGTACGAACACCGGTGCCGTCTGTCTGCAGTGCCCAGCTACGTCGTGTTGTACTTGTTTTACGAATAGTTGTAGATGCTGCGCTTCTCATCTGGTGTGTGTCCACCTTTATTGTAGATAGTTCTCTTTCTCTCTATATTCCACAACAGGTCTGTGATAGCTGTGCCATCTGGTTGTTTCAAACTCTAACGATCAGCTCATTTAGGTCACTAGGTTTTAAAGCATAAGACACTATGTGTGAGGGGGGGAATGATCATGAGGGTAGGCTTTGTGTGTGTAAGCATGACTGGAATGGACATCCTGAGCTTAATCATGTTTTGGCAGCAGCAGTTTAACCTCATCTGGAGCTGCCAGCTATGAAAAATTCTATTTAAATGAATGTGTACTGTGTGCATGTGAGTTCCTCTCGCAATGAAACTTCATAACGGCTGTTTGTTGATTTTTCTCTTGATAATGGCAACCGAATTTAGTGGGAGGTGCCCTGGAATGTTGCATTTCACGTCTTTTTGTCTTTTTTCCCTCTCACTCATCTGTTTCTGATCTGTTTGTCTTTTTTTTCTACCTGCAGAGATAAACAGAGTGAGGAAAGACATGTATAACGACACGGTGAACGGTCTGGTGGACAAACACCCCCTGGAGTTACCAGAGCCAGTGGGACCCATCATACATCTGCAGGAGAAACTCTTTGTACCTGTCAAAGAGTATCCAGATGTAAGTTTCAGACCTGCACTTTCTACATTTTTCTGTTTTATGATGCTGCTGATCTTTTTAGAATCAAGCACAGTGATTGACTGTTACTGTAGTGACAGATGATTGACAGTTATAGTGTCTGATGAAATCTAGAAGTGAGAAGGTTTACTCCTAGGTTCTCTAGCAGAAGGAAACATGTTTGGGTGTAAATAAGGACTCTCTGCCATAAGCTAGTTCAGCAGTAGTAGTTTTTATCAGTCCCCTGCAGGGAGCTTGGAATGGTGCCAAAATGCCACAGGCCATGTTCTAGTAGTAGAGTGGGATCTTTTTGGAGTTTGTTCTATGTTGAAGAGAACTGTTTTCACCTGTGCACACAAGATGTAGCTTGACGTTTAGATGATCATGTTTGACATTTCTCTCATATTCACAGACAGATTCACACACACACACACACACACTGGTGGCCCATGTCACACAGGGAGCAATTTTGCTGCCTAATTCTTCTGCTTCGTGGACAAGGGAGAGGGGATGAAAGAGAAAAAGGGGGTCAGCAGAGCATGAAATACGTTTTCCCTTTTACGGCCCTGATAAAGGCCAACCCACCTGTCTCAGCGGACCACCACACACACTTACTGTAACCCCAGTTTTCTTTGAGTCTGAAGCAGAGTTAATTATGATTGAGGCTACTGCTTTGCTTATCTTTTGCAGAATGTTTCTTTTTTTAAATTGGCATTTACTTTTAAGCACTTTCTATAATGATTGATGCTGTACTTGAGAAATAGATTCACCTCTGTTTGACTCAGAAAGCTGAACTTTAAGGTAATTTTACTATAGATAAGAGGGTACTGTTAGGAATGATGCAAATTTGATCAGGGGAAATTTGAAGTTTAGGTGTTTTATGCTTACCAAGACTGCATTTATTTGATCAAAAATACAGTAAAACGGAAACATTGTGAAACATTATAGTTTTTCTACTTTAATATTTTGTAAAATGTAGTTTATTCCTGTGATGGCAAAGCCGAGGGCAAATTCTCTTCCATTGTCTTTTAGTTAATGTATATAGATGTTTAAGTGTGTGTTCATGTGACGTCTGTCTCAGAATAGCTAGAACAGCTAATGGAAAACATGGCTGACCAGTATAGAATGAACACCACAGCTCTGTAATGCTATGGAAAATATAGAGTGACTGTCTGTGTGTTCGAACCATAGACTGTAAAAAAAGATGGACGACTCGCCTTCGCTCTCTTCCATTGGTCAAAACTGAAGCCGCCAGTGTCCCGATATGGCGCTGACATCTTGGACTTGCGCCTGCGCAGATAGCGATCTAGGGACCAGTTCTGCGCAGTAGCTATGCGCAGTAGCAAGCAGGAAGTAAAGCCTTAAAGCCGCGAAATCAACGGCCCCGCCCCTGTGCCCCGCCCTCAGTCTCCCTCGCAGAATGCACATACCGTAATCTGCACTGTTTTGGAAGTGGAGTTCTGCTCCTGTGAACTCTGTCTGCTCCGTTCCACTCCAATCTCATTAAAATAAGGTAAATACAATCTCCTCAGTCCTCCGAAGATCATGAAAAAAGCCTGTTGACGCTTCAGTGCCACCTCGGCTCAGAGAGCTGTCAATCACAGCTGTCAATCACGACGTCACACCACCGTTTTTAGAGCATTAAATAACTATCTAAAAAACAACTTATTTTAAAAACGAACACTTGAATTTACATTAGCGTGATACAAACTACAGTAAATGACAAAAAAACGCTTCGGAAAAAAGATATTTGAAGGGTAATTTAATTGTTTAGTTGGTCTCTCGTCCCATTGAATAACATGGGGAGGCGGGGTTTATGACCTATACTAGGACCACTCACCAGGGGGCGATCGAGACGTTTTGGCTTCACTTTTCAGGGCTTGTGCGGCACGCTTGGTTCGAACAAATGCAACTAGAAGGACACGCGTGTACACACACACACACCAGTGTACATAGAATCCCCAGCTGACCCCTCAAATCTGTTTTTCTCTCACGGTGTTCCCTGCAAGTCTTGCCTCATTATTTTTCCCCCTGGTGGTTAGCATGAGTCACTGTTTCACAACACACAGATGTTTCCACCCTAATGTTCTAAACACGCAAGGAAAGGAAGAATAATTGTAGCCGTTACTGAGCAGGGAAACGCTAGCAATTATTTCACAGTCTCTCTGATTTGCTCTTTCAGGCAGGTGACTTGGCTCGGTCATCCAATCAGCATCTTGACTGAGAATAAAGTGTTCAGGATTCGTGATCTGAAGGTGTTGATATTTAAGTAATGATGCCTTCCAGTCAGATGGAAGTTATTTTATTGGTGTTTCATAACATAAACTCGCTGTATATTAAACACAGTGGTTTGACACCTGATCTAGTTAGTTCCAGGAATAAAGGGAGCTTGCTTTACATTTTGAGCTCAATTCACAATTCTAGCTCTTATACTTTAAAAGGTTATTTTAAAGTGAAGTCTAATGGTGGAGAGAGGTCTCGTTTAAAGTGTCGAGTGAGAAGGCAAAAGCTTGCAGGAAGAACTGCATGTAGGCTCATCCACCAAGGTCAGACCCCTCGTTCCAGACTAAACATCCAATCATGCGCTATTGCTTTGAGAATAAATGGAAAACAGACACTGCTTTTAAAATAAACTGACCTAGTCCTAGTCTTCTGTGTGTGAGACTGTTTTCAGTGTTTTCACATTTTGTATAAAAAATCTTTTTTACGACTGTCCATACATAGAAAAAATTACAAGGGGAATAAAATTAACAATGGAAAGGACATTGGAAGAGAAATGACATAGGTATGAAGAAAAAGATTATAAATAAGGCCATCCTTAAATATTTTGGTTTGCAGTAACAGTAATTTTTTTTTTAAAAGGTTCGGTAGGTCGGTCAACATATACATTTTTTTCACGTTTCAATGTAAAAAAAAAAAAAAGTGAATTTTTGTGATGGTGATGACGTAGGTATGAATTTAAACAAATTAGCATATCGTGACATGGGTCTTCAACCCGTGCCTTCAGGCGCATCATTGCAAACCTCATTTTGATGCATGCTATATAGACCACAAACAAATTTAAATCTGTCACAAACCTGTTTATTGCATGAATTTCAGGTGAGAAGAAAAAAAAGAAGTACTGTTATACTGTTTTACTTGCATCCACCGCTACGTGTCAATGCAACCTACAAATGAGCGACTGTTTACTTTGCTTTCTTGGGTTGTCACTTTTGTGAAAAAAATCCTGTTTGATTTGAGTGACAAGTGTTAATTGAATCGATTGTAAAATTGATTTTGCATGTCTAAATAAGTTTTATACGGCAAATAACACCGAATATATTTACTGCAGGCTTCAACATGGCTGCATTTACGATTAAATTTCAACAACAAAAAAATCGCATAGGCGATTTTCTAGGGCTGTCAAAAAAATATTGTTTTGAATATTCGTCGAATTTAAAATAAAAATCCACATTCAAATGCAAAAACGTTGCTTTCGAAATTTTAGGTGTGCATTAAGGAAGCTGCCTTATGAGCCCCGGTACTTCACAGTCCATGTTCCATTCCATCTCGCCACGGCCGAAGTATACACAGACATCCCTAGTCTCCTGGAAGTTCCGGGAGTCTCCCGCATATTGAAAGCGGCTCCCTGAGACCCGCGAATTAGTTAAAATCTCCCGGAATCTAGACCGAGCGAGCAAAAGCGCGCATGCGAAACAGATACTGTGTTTCAAACCGTGTAGCGCACGCACGGCAGAGAGGGAGAGGGAGCAAGAGTCCTTGCGTGTGTGTGCTAATGTGCGTGTGTGCGAAGCGCATGTAAGACAGAGAGCATCCTGATTGGCCTGTTTCTGCAAATCAACCAATCAATTGTCAGTGTGGGCGGGTTTTTATCTTTACTCCCGAGTCCCGAACAAAATTAATCAGTTATGTCCATCTAGAAACAGGAGCACCATGGCAGAGGGAGAGTGCCACAAAACAAAAAATGTATAAGACACATTTTACGGCAGACTACACGAAAGTGTACCCCTGTCTTATAGGTGTTAAACATAATGACAGTCTTGCTCAAGCGTTGCCCATGGGGCATTATATGATTGCAAAAGGCATGTTGAGGTGAGTTGACAAGTTTAATTTCATCTGCATATTATTCAGGCTAGTTGCCAAGGCTACATGAAAACAACTCCTTAGACCTGTTTAAAGTTGCAATGGAAAATAAGTAAATGCAGTTTACATAAATTGTATAAACAGATTATATAAATAGTAAAAGTAATCTACATATTTAAACATAATTAACGAATAATTACATAGGCCTATAGCTTATATAAATATTTTATGGTTTTATATCTTTTAAGGACCACAACATGTTAGGGAGGCTAAGCGCAGGGAAGGCTGCTCCAATATATCTCAGTTCTCCCATTCAGGCAAAGTCTCAATGAGAAGGTGACTACAGCTGAGATCTATTTCCTTCCCTTTTTGGGGGGGGGGAGAAATACCTCCCTGAAATGACCTTTTGCAGGTTGGGATGTCTGTATACATGATCTTTATCAGTGGCGCATGAGATGCGATGACGATGTATGTGGCATTGCATTATAAGGTTACGTGAGCCTATAAAAAAAAAAGAACATCAATGTGGAGAAAATCTTGTTTACATCAAAACTGAAACCAAGCCGTTCACACAGAACGCATATTTCGCTCATTTTCTAGAGGGACACCGTTGGACTCGTGTCTCACACAAGAGAGCCGCATGTTTAGAAAGACATGTAAAATGTAATTTATTTAATTAAATTTTTCTAAAAATATCTTGAGACTTTATGTTGGGTTTTTGTTCCCCATCCCACTGCATCTCATGTTTTTAAATGAAAAAATGTATCCTGTGTCACTGGTTTTCCGCCCTTTTTATTTATTTAACAATGCATGCATACATGACGCTGTTTTGTTTATAGTTCAAGCAACTTAATTAATAATAATTGGTTCATAAACATTATTTTAAATATTATGTTGTTTTTTCACAGTCATGTATTCTAATGCTTTGAATAAACGTGCAGTAATATTTTGCTCGATGCGCTATCTTGAGGCCTCAGAAGAGTTTTCTTCACCCTAACTGAAATTATGCATTTTAAATTCGAATACAATTTGAATTTTTATCATTTAAGTAAAAAATTCGAATTTAGTTTTTCAGCTATTTTGACAGCCCGAAACTGTATGAGACTGATTACCGACAGAATTCAAATTTCTGTTGTAAAAAGAGAAACATTGTGCAGAAGTATTATTTGCTGTTATGCATGTGTGTCCTGGCTCAATAGAAAACTAAAGGGTGCCCAAGCTGCAGTTGCTCTGTGACACCTGTTCAAAAAAAAAAAAAAAAAAAAACCCTGGACGCGCTCCGAGAGAAGGTTGTTAAAATCAATTTCCTATTTTCGTTTTCGAAACTTGTGTTGGTTGATTCGTGCAATAGATTTTCAAACACAAAGTGACCGTCAACACACTCACGGTTTTAGACTAGACAGGAGAAGGGATGGGAAAAGATCTGGGCACAGTTTTTCCAGAACTTCGTTGTCAAGCTTTTTTTAATGAATTTTTCTTTAGATGTATTATGGTGCCCGAACCCGTATGACTTTGAACAGTGACCGCGAACATTGTTAACTGCAGCCGCTGCCATCATTACCAAACACGAACCGTTGACTCTTACAGTGAATGAGAGATGAAGCGAACGCACAGGCCATAGTGTGACATCCGTTAACCAATAGTGTAAACATAGATGACGTCACAGGTTTTTTTTAATTAAAGAAGATGGCTTTCATTTGTATGTAGGCCTAGGCAATTTATATATTTACAATTAATAGTATTTTATTGCTTTTGTATTAGTTGTTTGAAGAGTAAAAAAAATTGGTTGGTCTTAATGCAAATTTCCAATCGGCAAGTCGGTCGGACTTAAAGTAAAAAAATTAAATTGAGTCGGTCCTAAATTGACAGGGTAAAAAAGGAAAAGAAAAGATAGTTGACAGACCAGGTCTAGAAGTGACAGCCCCCCCCCCCCCATCTCTGTCTTTCCTCTAGTCCTGCCATTGAGTTTCAGTGAGATGTTTATCTCCCTTTCTTCTTGGAAAAAATCCTGTTACATCACCTGTCATCTACGAACTGCTTTCTGCTGTAATGTTGTGACGTGTGTGTGTTGGCCGCACACTGAGAAGATGTCTGTGGTTTATGTCTGTTGCCATTAGGGGTGAATAAATCAGATTTATTTAGCTGGTTGCATATTGTAATTTTGTTCACACGCCATACAAACATCTTGCAAGTACATGCAGACACATCTGCATAAGCACATATTTGTTTGTGCTGTGATCCAGCAGTTCCTTTCCAGCTAAATTCTCTCTCGTGGGTGCATAACAGTATTATTCAGGCTGTATGTGTGCAGTTGAAACGTCTGATCTTCTCTTTGAGATTTAAAGGTGCTATAGAATGCAAAGATCACTTTCATAAGGTGATTGAACACAGTTGTGTGGCCGCAGTGTGTGAAAACAACCAGCCTATAAAATCCACTCACTCATTGTTTTATAATTCCAAAAAAATCATAAACCTTCTCCACACAAGTAATTCCAGATTATGATGACACAGTTGGTGAAAGTCCTGTCCATTTGTGATGCTCTCTGCCCTATTAGCATAAACACAGCCCTGAGTGAGAAGCAGCGGTCCGCCATTACTGTTCTCTTGCTGTAGCTGCTGGAGAAACAATGTCAGCGCCAAAGACCCATCAAAAGTGTTGTGTGTTGGGATGCACAAAATAACATACGAGTCTCCATAGACTGCTAAGGACACGGTTGTTACATTTTATTTTCGAAGGAAATGTCCCAGAAAAAAAAACTAATTTGAGAAGTCCTATACTTAGTGCTAACATTTTACATCGGACAACTGCCTCACAGATGAGGGTCAGTTCAGGGCTGGAGTTGTACAAATATTGCTTCTGAAAGCGGGATCGATACCAACGCTTTGTGTGCGCAAACGTCAAGACTCCAGACAAAGTAAGCGTCACGCATCTTTTGTTTTCCAATAATGTTGCTAAAGCTAACATTGAAAATGCCTGTTTTCACTAATGCTGTCTTGGCTCATACCCTAAAAGTGGCAATTTCAAGAAGCTATAAAAAATATCTGTGGGGTATTTTGAGAAACTTTGCATACACACTCTGGGGACATCAGAGAACAATTTAAAATATTGTATCAATGCATTCTATGGCACCTTTAAGAAGTGGTCACCTCTGGATTCTGGCTCACTTAAGCAATGCAACTGTTGAATTGCAATCAGCCCAATTAAGCAAGCTATAAAAGTCATCTTTGAGCTGAGAAAGGTTGAGTCTCCTTTCTAACGCTGGGAATTTGATGGGATATGAGAGCATGGCGG
Organism: Carassius carassius; assembly: GCF_963082965.1. Classification (NCBI taxonomy): domain Eukaryota; kingdom Metazoa; phylum Chordata; class Actinopteri; order Cypriniformes; family Cyprinidae; genus Carassius; species Carassius carassius. The sequence continues at coordinate 12,821,573 of NC_081785.1, forward strand.
TGGACCCATTGGGGAGGCAATATTGGGGTTTGGTAACTTGGAGATCAGACTGAAGCCCCAAGTTTTAATTTACAGGATATTCCTGGGGCTTTTGAAGCCAAAGGACTCCAATTGAGCCTCTCAAATGACATCTAGCCATTTCTGAAAAGCTCACCGATTCATCAGAGGAGGCCCGCCCGCACACATAGATCCCTCGTTGCCACTTATGCTTTTCTGTAGATGCACGCCTTTTCATTTCCCTGATGTTTTTTCTTAATTGCCATTTGTACATGCAGATGTTTCTTTTTTTTGCATGCTCTCAGAAGTGTAGTTTAAAAATTACAGTACTGTAGCTCATTCCAAACATTTTAAATGTCAGTTATCCTGCAGAACGTTCTGGATTTGTTGGAAAAACACCATGATGCAGTTGCAGTTTAGGCCTCAAAGTCTGTTTCAAACCTAATGGTACAGATTTAATGAAGCTAAAACAAGCTACAGAAAGAATCATTAGTATTCAGCCTACCAGTGTGTTGCCGTCTCTAGTACCAAGATGGCAAATTTGACCATCATAAGTGTGTTCCAACATGCCTGTGTTACACAAAAGTACCGTCTGTAGGCAGCTTGCTAGGTTTTGAAACTAAGCCACTGTGTGTGGCTGATGAATTTCTGAGACTGTAATTTGGGGCCTCCGCAGACAGGCTTGGCAGGTGGACTAGAAGCCAACAACATCGTCAGGGATGCATATGAAAGTGTGTGTTTGTCCAGTGCAGTGGGCTGACTGAGAGAGAGGGGAAGAGATTACATCCTCGCTACCTCCTCTGCCCTGTTTAGCATGATCGTGTTAATTCAGACACAAATTACATTTGCCTCCTAGAGAAAGAGGGCAGGGCTGACAGTCAAAGCAAAGTGATTCAGGTATCATCCACTGCTTCTCAAATCAAGCTCCATATCCATAAGAAAAGGCATTTCCTCTTAATATTAACTGTACCAATCACCTCTTCATTGTAATATGTTGTTTCTTGTCTGGATGTCTTGTTATATGTGAATTATTTGCGTTGTTTAGCATTCAGTTAAAAAAAGTACTTTTCCTCAATTACATTTTTGCACTAATTTGCTCTTGATTTTCAATATTGCAGTACTGTTAATATTACTTGCACTCAAATGATAAATCGCTTATGCTTTTGCTCATTTGTAAGTTGCTTTGGATAAAAGCGTCTGTTAAATGATTAAATGTAAATTGAACTGTAGCTTTTAGTAACACTAGTCATCTGTTAAACCACCTGTTTACAGCACCACCACTGCGCTCATGTGGCTTTTGTTTGCTTTTATTGTGTTATTGTGTGTCTAAATGCTGGGAGCTTACAGAGATTGATTTTGCTCCTGGTGTTTAGAGGAGATTAAACAAGAGAGAAAGAGAGGTAACTAGATGAAAAAAAGATTTATATTAGGGATAACAGGCTGCCTCTCTAGCTCTCTTTCTCTCATCCATCCATATCTCATTCTCTTTAGAGAGAGTAATTACTTTGCTCTCAAAGGAGTCATGTCATGTCATAATGTTTCAGATTGGATTTTCTGCCCTCCAAATTATTGCACATAAACACGCGCACACACATGCACACACACACACACGCAGAGAGAGGGATATAGAAGAGTCGAGAATAATTTTTGTTTTAAGTTTTGGACTGATTGATTGCTGTTTTGCGACTTGTATTATTCGGTTTGGATTATATAATGGCAGAAATAGTATTAGTTATAAATAGTATTTTCCTCTTGTTCTATTACTTCCACATATGCATCACAGAAGTAATAAAACCTAAGTTCCAGAAGATCCCTTATATTTTCAAAGGCATCCAGCTATGGATCTAACTGAATAAAAAAATGGAAATGTTTTGAATGATGACACACACAGACAATAAACATTGCGGCAGTATATAGTTTGTGTTCTTAAAGCCATCTGTATTTATAATTTGTGTAGAATTATAGAATATAATATTATATGTGTAGAATATATTTTCTGCTTCATTTCCATGATAAAGCCACATCAGATCACAATTTGTCAAACATTTCACTGATGGGACTTAGATTCACGGACACACACATGGAGCCAATTCAGAGATGAATAAAATGCACAGAACTTACGCAAAACTGAAAAGAAAAATGTAAACCAACTAAGAAGCAAATATTGAACCATGGATGTTGTACAGATTTCATAGACAACTGTGTAGTGTATTATGGGAACAGACACTTTTTTTTTTCTCCAGACGTGATCATATCCAGTCACAGGATATCAAACACAATTTATATTTTGAGCTGGTTTTAAGACACACATTATTTGATGTGTCATGCATCTCCTACCAACTAAAAAAATGTTTCTGCTTGAGTTTCTTGTGTTTGGAACATCTTGAAAGTGGTAGTGTGCAATCCTTAGTCATTTAGTGTGTGACACTCAGTTTTTCCTCTGTATTCACTTGCATGTATATTGCCTACTCTATATTGTATTCCAGCCTTAACTTATGAGTTTGTAGACAAGTCCTGAAAAAGAACTGGCTCATAAGTCATTTGTTTATTGTGGGTAGCCAGCAGGGACAGCTCAGTAGAAAGATATGTTGTCCATTTATTGTCTTTATATTCTTATGTGGCACCCAATACTTTTTCTATTATCACATTCAATTCAGACTGCAAATTCACTACTTAGCTAAAACAATTTTACTTTGGTGCTGATAAATTCAGTTGCGACACAGGTAACCCTTTCAAAGGGTTTTAATTGACTGTTCCATTTGCATCAATAGAAGAATGGAGACTCCCAAGAACCGTTAACAGTCATAAATCTAGTGGTTTTGGCATTTATACAATAATTAAAAAACAAAACTGTTTCCAAAACTTAAACCAGATTCTATTCTCAAACTGACTCAGCTGCTCTCGTAGATGAAACTGTTCCTGAAGTCTGCCCCCACCACATTCATAAAACAGTTTAATTAGTAATTAGCAAGGGCATCCGATAGGTTATCTTCTCTCTCTCTCTCTCTCTCTCTCTCTCTCCCACACACACTCAATTTCTCTATCTCTCTTTCTCTTTAGATATATGGTATACAGATTAATCAAATGATATGCTGAAACTTTTGATTTAATTGTTTATGATGAAATTATACAGAAAACCATGCAGAGACAGCAGCAGAATGATCATGGATTGTAATGTTTTCCTCCTCTCTGGAGGATTGAACTAAATGTGATGCAGAGAGTGAAAAAATGCAAATATGGGGCATAGAGAGAGTGAGGGTGTATACAGGGATGACTAAGGTAAGAAATGAAGTGCTGAATAGAGGATGTGTAAAGCTGCAAAGGAAGAGGGAGGTGAGGCAGAGGTGATGATGTGTGCTGACACCTGTTTACAGAACCAGCTGAAAAATAGAGGACAGAGCAGAATACAGAAGTGATGTGGTGAGAGAGAGAAGACTGTTCTCTGACGCTTTTCTTCACAACTCCGGTGACAGATGTGCTTACACTGTGGCGAGCAGATTGTTATTTCTGTGTGTGTGTGTGTGTGTGTGTGTGTGTGTGTGTGTGTGTGTGTGTGTGAAGACTGTCTTGTATCACTCCACTGGGAGGCCGCAGTTGGATGAATTACCTCCGTTTTTTTTTTTTTCTATTCTTTTTCCAGCTCACTGGATTAGCTGTTTTCAGCACTCTTCCTCCTCTCTCCACATGAGCCCTCTCCTCTGTTTTCTTTGTGTTGTCCAAAACTGAATGAAACCTCGACTAGTAAAGCGTTTAATGCAGTACTGTACTTTCCTCACTTTTTTCCATCTGCCTTCAGCTGATAACAGTATGTAAACAAATAGGGCTGATTTGAGTTCCGCTAAACTAACTTGATGGTGCTTTTCCACTGCGTGGTACGACTCTGCTCAGCATGCCTTGGTCTGCGTTTCCATTGCAGTTTAGTATCGCTTTAGAGTTGTGACCAACATGTAACATGTAATTATAATTGTGCCGCCTCTACTGTCGCGACTCCTGAAAAACTTTCATTCCGCATCACCCCATCAAGCTTTCGTTGGATCTGATCCTCTGCTATCAACAAGAGTAATGTCTGTACTTCCTTAACAGACAACGAAAAAAAAAAAAGGTGCCCTTGTTCGAAACAGTTGCATTCGTCCTTCACTGGCTGTGCTGATTTAAATCTAGCGGTTTTGTCGCATTTTGCAAGTTCATTGGCGCAGGTATTGATGATTCTCTCCAGCCAATCAGTGATCAGTAGAGTTCACTGAACGATTCACTTGGAACCTCAACCGAGGTGGTACTGAAAAAAGTACCAGGTACTTTACCCAGTGGAAAACCCCCCAAAAGTGAACCGTACTGTGCCTTACCATGCAGTGGAAAAGCGCCATTAGTTACATTGTTGGTCCCTGTTGTTAATTTTTTTTATATATATTTTTGCAGTGTACCAAGTTAGAAGGTCCCAGTGTAATTTACATCATAACACCAGCATTAAAAACGTTTGAAAATAAGTTGAGCTCAAAACTCACTTTCAGTCAGCAGCGAGTGTTTGAAACTTGATCCGATGTGGATTATCACCATGCAAGGTATGGTATATGGTATATATATATATATATATATATATATATAGTATATTTATAAGCGATGCAAAAGACTATGCACGCTAGGCATTAACGTTACCATAGTGAACATGGTAAATGCGACCACTTAGAGAATAAGAAGCTGACATCTGTTTTCTTCATCACAATCGTGTATTTAAATGTTTCACTTATTATATAATATAAAACACTGATGCTTTTGGATTTAAATATTTAATATATATCTATTTTTTGTTTTGTGATCGCGCTGGTTCCAGTGACTTATTTCTTTTTATTTTTCTGATAACTTCTCTTTGTTTGTTTAATGATGGGGTTGCATGACACTGTTCCTTAGAGCGTGTAAAGGGCAAGTTTTAGTGAAGCACAGTGGAGCTTCCGGCCCGACGATGGAAACGCAGCGCTATTTTGTCCTTGGTGCTACAGGTCTGAGGGTATTCGCTCCACTTGGCCCATTTAAAGCACTGGCTCGCACTGGCCCGACAGTGGAAAAGTGGCTATTGTGATGGAGGAGAGCAAGGCAGAAGGAGAGAGGAGGGAGCGGGTGGGTAGGAGGTATAATGTTAGCATTGCTGCTCGTTTGTCTCTGTCAGGTTTCCCAGCTACGTCTCTGAACTACTCAACTCTCCACTTACCCTCACATTTAGGCTGTTCTGTTATACATCCCTACAGCTTAACACCGAACCCCTCGCGCACACACACACTCCCGTGCACAGCATATAGATTTTTCAGTAATGCAGGAATATTACTAAGGTTCATGGTGACGTAATGGAATGGCAGCTGAAGAACATTGTTTCTGTCTTTACCCCTCTACTAGGGTAAAAACGGAATTAATAATAATTATTATTATATTTATTATTCTAATACTATTATTTTGGCTAATTGTGTTATAATATAGATATGATGGTGGGTATTATAAATAATCACAAAGTTTTATTAATAATTTATTATTATTAATAATAATAATAATAATTAGTAGTAGTAGTAGTAAAAATTAATAAATGCTAATATTAAGTTTTGTCTATAATAATAGTAATAATAATAGTGGCTTTTAGATCCTTGGCAGGGTAGTAGTATCTAATGAACAATTGTACCAGGAGAGTCTTTCCCCAGGAACTATTTTCCCCCCAGACTTGTTGCTTTCTGCGTTTCCACCACGGTCTAAAATACTGTGAAGATTAGGCAAATAGTCTGGTGACGTAGGTCTGCGTGCGTTTCTCAATACAAAGTATGCAAATTTCGGACTTGCACCCTCGGTATTTCGGACTATACGAGTTCAACTTGAGTGTAAACTCCCACGGACGGGAAGACACAAATCCAGTAATTCTGCAAACAGAAGTGTACTTGATAACAACATCAGTCAGCTCGCCTTGGCTACTGCAATTTTCCTCACTGTATATTTACAATAAGACTAAATAGGATATTAAATACCACTGCCTCCTTTCATTTTCATTTAAACATAACAGCTGCAGAAATTTACTTAGTTCAGGTAAATGTGTAACGTTATTTATACAGCCTAGAAACGAAATGTTATATCAATTCTTTTTATTTTTATTTTAACATAGATAAATTGAAAAAAGACCAAAGATTAACTCTTAGATTTACCCAAAATGAATTATATTTTATCCTCTACTAAGGAGACATCAGAGCCAGCGGCAAATGTCAGAAGGACTAGCCGAGGTGAGGCTGCTCTCGTCGGTAACATGAGCACTGAGCTCCCGCTGATTGCGTGGAGCTGATCGTCTTCAAGATCGGCGAAACACATTTTTAAATAGGTGCTGTCTTCATAAATAAACCACAGATTTGAGTTTTAAACGACTACATTCACACCTGAAATACTTTTAAAACTACATTTCATGACACAATAACAGTGCCATTTTGAATATTATCCGAATAAATGGTGGTAGAAATCACCAATGCTGCGTGAACTCAACCAATCAGCATGTTTGGCGCCCAAGTCCCTCCCCCGAAAGTTCCAGACTTTTGAAAAAGTACTACCTTGCCAGCAGGGACTTTCTGAGGGGCATTTTTTCCCCCTGAACTTTTAGATCCTGGTTCCTGCGGTGGAGAAACAGAGTACCAGCTCAAAGTCCCTAGTTCCTGGGTGACTCGGCGGCCATCTTTTAAACGCCTCATGGGCATCCAAATGTAGGTCCTATCTCTTTGAATGGGGAAGCCTCAAATTCTCCAAAACCGTTCAATAAGCATAGGATTAAATTTAATATTTGAAATAACCAAAGAAATGACAACAGCTATGTCATAAATGTTGTTATAAAAAGCGTATTTCTCAGGCTAGATCAGCCAGTGTGCATGCGCAGTCCTAATAGCACATCTCAGAGTGCTGACTGTTTCTATAGCAACTGGGGTGCTTCTAACGGCAGCTGCAGCGACACGCTATCTTTACCATGAAGCGATTGGCTCTTTCATTCAGAAAGTGAGGCTTCCTGCTATTGAGCAGCCATATTGAGCGTGGCATTTTTCCCCATTCAAAACTATATGAGTGACATGTCTTGGGTATTCTATGGTCACTGGTAGTATATACGAATGCTCATATTGACTGTATAACTGAAAGTAACAGAGTAAACATTTTGACCTATTAATAATATCATTTTTTATTATTATTTTTTATTGTAATTTTTTTGCTGCATGGTGAAAGAAAAGTGCTATACATATTTGTTAACCCACAGGGAAAAATCAAACCAGTGTAACAGTTTAAAAGTAGCCCAATTCCGTGGAAAAAAAAAAAAAAAAACGTGGACTTTGCAACCCTGCATCGAACACGAGCTTGACTGATCACGGGTAAGGGAAATGACTGGCAGACCATGCTGAAGGATGCAGTTCACCAGATCACTGACAAATTTATTGTGTGCTTCCTTTACACAGAGTACACGTGATTGCGAATTCAAAAGTGACCGCGAAGCACAAGCACTCATTCTATAGAGATTTCAGTACCCCGCCAATTGATAGCGGCTTACTGATGTGAGAAAATGATATACAGTAGAAGAGTGTTTGTGGAAGCAGACGGGGGAAGCAAACGGCATTGCGGGAGCAGCCGTTAATGGTCAGAAATTCAGCAGGAGTGGCATTAGGAAACAGTCCCGTGCAGAGATCTGCTCCAGAGTATCCGCACAGCACACCCAAGTTACTGTAAAAACAAATAAAAAACACACTTTGGTAGGTTTACTATTATTTTAATGTCTGATAGAAAAAAAAACAGACTCTGCCCTATTCAGTGTGTTTTTGTTTTGTCATCTTAATTGAATTAAGTGAAAAATATTTAGTGGAGGCCTATTTTTATTTTTATTTGTGAAATTTTGTTCTGTTTTGCACTTGTGTGATAACTTGATGTCGGAATCCAGGATCTGTTGTTGCTCTTTTGTTCTGTATGTTGCTTTTTGCACACAAAAATAAACCTTCATAGACACTCATGCATTCTGTTTTTATTTAATATTAATTTATTATTCTAATCTTATCAGTCAGTGGTTGTCGGTCAGGAAAATTAACAGAAATGTGCATCCCAAGTTGTGTAGTATCCTCACTACCAAAAGTTTTGAAAAATCACAGTCTGACTACAATGACAAAACAAAACTACATCGCTCCCATTATGCTGAACAAAGCTGTCTACACTGGAAACATCTAACTCTGCGATGTGACACGTGAACTCCCTGTGCAGATTTTGTGGGTTACAGTGCTAGTGAATTTCTTCCCCTCGTCTGTCTAAAATAAAAATAATTTGTTTGAATTGAGTGATCATATATTTGCGAGCGGGATGCTGTGAGGAACATTTAGTTTAAATTGTATAAATAACTGCAGCAGTCAAGATGTGTTGTCTGTCTGTCTGGTTTGTCTAGATTTTATTAGATTTTCCTTGTTGGTGAAATCACTAAATGAGCTGTGTGCTTTACACTCCCAGAGCCCTGTTTTTTTTTAGTGGCTGATGTTTGTGTGGCGGAAGGGTGGAATTTTCCAGGCTTTTTGCGGTTGATCTCTGCACCTCACAGACTCTCTCACAAACACAAGTGCTACAATACAGTCAAAACATTCTCTCATGCTGTCATCTAAAAACGCTAGTACTTCTCTCTGTTTCTCCTCTATCATTCCCCTCGTGCCTCCCTTCCTCCCTCTACAGGAAGTAAAATAGTGGCTTCTCCTCCCGGCTGTAATTACTGTCTGGTTCCAGTATTCAAAGTGTGCAATTTGCCCCACTGCACCAGGCCGCTGCTCTCTGCCATGTCCAATCATCATCATCAACATACGCACTGCATGGAGAGACAGATCATGCAGGTGCGCTCCTGTTTAAGAGAGGGAGTGATGGGAGTTCAGATGATAATTGATCACACTGGCACTGACACTGCTGTTTTATCACCGTCTGATTTGTTTACAGTATGTGTATGTCTTTACAGATGGTGATGAGAGGGACAGTCAGTGCACATGTTCAAGGCATTGTCACTGACTGTCTTATGATGATGATGAGACATGATGTGACGTGCAGAACTGCTACTTCAGTGTACCGTTTTACACACGTGTCCTGTTCTGCATCTCATGAAAACATTTGGAATGTGTTTAGAACTCCAGCAGTTCTGATCCACCTACACAGTCAGAGCTGTCGGATTACACTGTGTCATTTGTGTTGAAACAATAAGCTATTAGAGAGAAACAGCATTGTTTTTCTATTTATTTAGACAGGACAATGCCGTCTGTTCCTTGGGTTTGACTAAGCGTGAGTCAGTCTTTTGAGTTCCTTTCTGATGATCTTATTGCCCACTGCAAAGTCTTATGAGTAATGACTGCCATTAATTTAGACTTTTGAATCCTGTAAAAAAAATTCACGAGTCACTCCTGATGGTTGACGGAGTAATGTAAGGCTTTTAACAAGACACATGGCAACAATTTAAGCTGTTAGATAACCAAGCTAATAGAAGCAACTAGAAACAAATTGTTTAAAGTTTTGCTTTTGTTTTAAGCCCTTTTACACCATGGTTTGTCTGAATATTAGATTCTGATCAGGGCTCTACAGTGCAACCATTTCGAGCCTATCCTCCAACAAAAAACGACCATATAGGTCGTTTGTGCAAGCATTTATTACGACCTATATTTACGTTTTAAAGTTAAGCACCCTCTAGCGGGCGTAAAAATAATGACAGTATCGTGTTGCGTCTGTCGTCATGAATTGACGTATAACGTCATTACCAATCAAAACGCACGTTTATTTAAATGCAATGTGTGGCGTTTTACACCGATCTCACAGTATTTCCTACATATTTTACTAGGTGGTTTATTCGTTCGAATGACCACACCTAACCCCACCCCTAAACCTAACCCTCACAGAAATCATGCTAAATTATGATTTATTGAGCATATACATTTTCGTGCACGTCCATTCCCTGGTATCGAACCCATGATAGCATGATTACATATCAAGGTATAACACAATAATCTACTAACTGAGCTACACGAAACACAAACCAGAGGGCAAATAAAAGAGTACAAAACATTAATATGAAAACGACCTTTTGCGGATAGGGGCGCAATTGTAGTATACGCTCTGATGGGTCGTATTTCAGGGATTTGGACAAACGACCTATACAAGCGTATTGGTTGGAGGACAGGTTGACCATTTCAGTCGCATTTGTGCCTGGAAACGACTGCGTGCGAGCACCTGTGCGACTGACCCGATCAGCATATTTCAGGGTTTTCGTGGGGTCTTTAAAAGACTTAAATTTAGTTGTACAAGAAAGTCTTAATTATGATTCCAAGAGGTCTTAAATTTGGGGATGGAAAGACCAGAACTGCGATGTGGCTGAATGTGACCATTAAACTTCAAAAGGCACATGTTATGATTTCACCTAATAAACTGGAGCGCTGCACATTCAAAGTCCAGTGCTGCTCTGCTTTGTGTTCTGCTGTTACCGGGGAATCGGTTATATTTCTATCAAACGCTGATTGAATGAATGAACACAACTGTTGTTTTGTTCAGACTTCAGAACCATGTGAAAATCAACCCACGTTTTTACCCTGCAAACACGCAGAGCTTTAAATGTGAACTGGTGGATCGATAAGATGACAATGCATTTTAAAAATTTAACAGGGCTCTTCGATAATATCGTAATTGTAGTTTTAATGATGCGCGATTTGATATTATGAGTATATCACGAAAAGCAAACAAAAAACAATTACAGAGTGCACATGTACGGTGATGAAGTCTAGTAGGTTAGACTAGTGCGCGTTGGCGCATTTAGAGTGCATTCTTTCACTGCATGCATTAATCAGTCTATTAAAATGCATTTATATTTATATTTTATATTTATATAATTTCATAGTTAATATCACACGAAGAGTGAGAAAAGCAAGCATGATTACAAATGATATTGATTTTATACAACAGTTAAATAAACAAGTAGTTAATATTAAGAGATTACGTTTTAGAAACCATATTTCCTGTTTTTGCTCTTTCTCAAAAAAAAAAGAAAAAGAAAAGTCTTAACCTGTTAGCCAGCACCCCCCATTATGGGATTCACAGGTGAAAGTGTCCGACCTAACTTAAAATTATAACAGTTCCTAACTTATGTTTGCTACACACACTTATGTTTGCTAGAGACTGAAGTGCCTTAAATTTTTTTTAACATATAAAAAAATTTAATATAGTAAAAAAAAAAAAAGATTTTTTAACTTTTATTTGGAGCAGTGCTGTCGGGGAGGCACTGTATAGCTGGGAGGATTATGGAGGTAAATAAAGTGTACTTTCAGACAAAGCCCCGGAGGACAGCATCAGGGACCAGGGCCACGATAACACCCCTCCCCTCCTTTAATTTCCCTGTTGTTTCATATATATATATATATATATATATATATATATATATATATATATATATATATATATATATAAATATATATATGTGTATATATATTAGTATTTGATAGAACAACAGTAATTCCTATTGGAATAAAGCCAAAAACAAAAAGGAATTTTGTAATGGTTTCATGGAAACTGTAAGAATATCTTTTTATTTATTTTTTTCAGCAGGGTAATGATACTCATACTGTGCTGCACATTATTGACAATATTAAGCTGAAGCATTACTTTGCAAAAGTAAAAATCGCAAATCAAATCGCAATATCTTTAAAAAAAATTGCAATTAGATATTTTCCCCATATCGCACAGCCCTAATCTGATAGAGAGTGAAAAAAAAAAGATTTTTTAACTTATTTGGAGCAGTGCTGTCGGGGAGGCACTGTATAGCTGGGAGGATTATGGAGGTAAATAAAGTGTACTTTCAGACAAAGCCCCGGAGGACAGCATCAGGGACCAGGGCCACAATAACACCCCTCCCCTCCTTTAATTTCCCTGTTGTTTCATTTCTTATTTACGTTACACACAGCCAGCTTTTCCCCTTTTCGTGCATCGGAGCATGATAACTGAAAGAAAAAATTATGAAGGACATTAAAAAAAAATGAAGAGCAGGACGGAGGAAAAGCAAGAAAGAGGCTTTGCAGCACTGCTTACCATTCTGTTTGGTAAACATGAGCTTGACGACAAAGTTTTTGAGCTCTTATTTCTATCCACCTTCCTGATTCGCTGTTGCTGTAGCTTATAAACGGTGGCCAGAGCAGGAAGAGTGATTAGCCGCCTGGTCAGAAAGTTTTTACGTCAGCTGTTGATTTATTTTTTCAAATTTAATTTAAACGAATTGGATTTGACGTTTGCTTGTCAGAGGCTTCACTGGAGCTAATTAAATTATTAGTGTGGGAGAGAGAGAGGTTTTTTGTGTGTTTACTGCTTAAAATACACAATTACCATGCTGAGGCAAAGGATTCTGAGGATTTTACAGTGGAGCTATTTGAATTGTCTTTTTTTGTCATTACACTATGTACACACACTCTCTTGTGGATTTCTGTTCTTCTCAATTTTTTCACAGCTTAGGCTATTTAGTGTGTGTGTGTGTGTGTGTGTGTGTGCATGACTGCTGCAGAGCCAAAATACACACTCCGCAAATGCAGCCTACTGAATAAGAATTGTCACTGTTGTTCTCTCTTCACAAAAGGAGATATGCAGAATGAATGCTTGTCACAATTTACTTTCATTGTATGGAACAGTTGTGGTCTAACTGATTGACTCCTTTGTTCCAGTTAAAATGATATAATTTTGAAACGACGTGATTTAAATGGTGACATTTTATTTAAAATGAACTTTAAATTTAAGTGTGACCCACTTCTTAGTGACTTTAGCAGCATTGTGTGTATGTACACATCCTGTTTTCTATAAAAGACGCTTTTCTGAATGCATTCTAATCTCTCTCTCTCTCTCTCTCTCTCTCTCTCTCTCTCTCTCTCTCTCTCTCTCTCTCTCTCTCTCTCTGTTTTTTCAGTATAATTTTGTAGGGAGAATTCTTGGTCCTCGTGGACTCACAGCAAAGCAACTGGAGGCAGAGACTGGCTGCAAGATCATGGTGAGAGGGAGGAGCTCCATGAGAGACAGAAAGAAGGTGAGACGGGCAAATAAAATTTTTTTTTTACCAATATTAAATGTGTAAAAAGTTAACCTACACTTAATTTATACAGGGTCCATTTATTGTGCCCTAATTCATCCTTGAGCCATGTTTCTAACTGATTCCCAGAGCAGGACCATCACTGGTCAAATTCGTCTGTGCTGCATGTTTTCCTGTTCTGCACAGTCCATATGGGCAGTGCAGATGATCGGTCCATGCTGTGTGGTTCAGTTTGGTTTTGGCATTTCTGATTTGATTTTCATGAAAAATAGCAGCACATAATATAAAAAAAAGTGGGGCACCAGAAAAACTAATACCAAAATTGTTGCACCAGCAGGACATGTCCAACCAGGATAGACAAATGTGACCACTTAGTCACCATTTGGAGCTTTTTCAACCCCCTCTTCCTACACGGACTGTGTTCTGCTGACGTTTGCCATTTGGAGCCAGTTTGTCCCTAATGAGCCAATTCACTCATTTTTTCTGTCTTAATGTCTTTCTTTTCCTATCTACTGCACACTCACGGTTAGCTTGCAGGGCTCCGGCTGAGGCCCAGTTCTATTTCAGGCCTGGTTGTGGTGGTGTGGGTGTCAGAGAGAACAAAAGCACATGGTAGACATACTAGAAAGCAGTACCCAGATCGTTCTTTACATTCTCAGAAGAGACCCATTGTGTGATCAGCAGAGGAAAAGCTAAACCCTGAATGATGGGAAATTATGGCTTCAGGTGGGAGTTCATGTAGCTCAGAGACATAACTGTACTGCCCTGTCAGCTCTAGCAGAGACTTCCTCGAGGGTTGAGAGAAATTACATTTGTTTGTGTTAAGTGCTAAACACTACATGCTGAAAAATCAGAAGAAATGGCTGATTCCATAGTAAGCAATTGTGCCGATTTAATTCTAAAAACCTTTTAGCCAGGAATCAGCATTATTTGTCCAGTATTCTCTTTCTCGTCATATCTGTCAGCGTCCCAGTGGAGCTGTTTTATCAGGAAATCCCCATCACTGTGCATTAGCATTACCCCACACACACACACACACACACACGCACACACCTGGGCCCCAGCTGTGCTCCCCTCTTGAGAAGCCATATGTGTGACCTCAAGGGCTTGTTGCAGAAATTGATTAAACTAGAAGTTCTCTCATATCTCTCTTCATGTATATAGCATTTCTGTATTGGCTATGTCTTCTGTTGCCCTGCTGAATGTAAAACACACACTCTTGTCTCGGTGACTAATCTAAAGCTTGCTAGAATACTCCCCAACACAGAATGAGTTTTCCTGCTTCCTAACAGTCTGAGTAGTCTCCTGACTGATTCTGTCATAGTCCCTTTCCACTGAAATGTTTTTTCTTGGGTGGGTTTCCTGTGAATCTCTTGCATTTCCGCAGGTTTTCAGTGGAGCCAAAAGCTGACACAACTAACTGTTACTACATTAGAGAGCACATAATGTTCCATTGATGTTACTGTACACAATCCAGCATTGTGCATCATGATCTTTTGTTACTTCGTCCATTCATTGTTTGTTTGAAAAAATAAAAAAACATTTTAAAGTGGGTATGAATTTTTTTTTTTCTCATTGTGAATGATTCGTCCATGCCTATGTTTTACTTCTAATTTGCTTTGATATAATAATTAATAAAAATAATTTCATATGTTGGACTTCTCTAATCATTAAGTCTGCCTAAACCCAGCCCTTTCTTAAATTTGACAATCTACAACTGATAGAACCAAGTACCCATCTTACATTTGTTCCTTTTTCATGAATCAATTTTTCTTGGATGTACAACATAATACCAAAGAAAATCTGTCAATTCTTCCTTTTCATTAGGTTTTTAACATCGAGTAATTTCATTCAGTTACCTTATGCACTATTAGAAGCCAGAAAGTTTGTTGCTGTTGTTGCTATATATCGTGTTTTTTTTTGGTTTTGTTTTTTAGAATAAACTTGATTACTGTAAAGAGACATTCTTTCTTCACAAAAGACAATGGATGATCTAGCATTACAATTGTTCAGCCATTGACCTGTGTATGTCTTCATGTCTCTACGTTTTAGTAATTCAGTAAATCACATTCAGTAAATGTGAGATTGAGTCTGCAGATAGCAAAATATGCACAAAAAATTGACAGCTGTGTGTATAGTTGAACCCTTCCAAATAGAGAGTTGTGAGCAGAGTCAGGTCTGGGCTGATGAGTTGTTTATTTAGCTTACATTAGCCAAGCCGTTTTTGTGCTCTCAATAATTTAGTTTACTTCAGGGAACTGAAAGAGCGATTGATACGTAGAAAAATTGAAGACAAAAAGAGTGACTTTCATTCACAGAAGAGGCGGAGTGGGAGTGTTTCTCATCGCACAGTGTTTAGTTATAGGTCATTTGTGGGGATGCGACAGGGTACGATGAGTTGTTTGTTAGTGGTGTATTTAATGTTTACTCTGAAAGGTAAAGGCACGGATCACCTGAAGTCTCAGGAGAAAATGCTTTGTTAGCCTTAAATCATTTTACTTAACAGCTCCCCAAAGGTGGTTTAACCCCATTTGCCCTTTCGAGCTGTGTAATATACCAGTTCACACAGCCTCGAGACACCACATCCTCATGCTTGCTGTGTGTGCATACTGATGCTGAGCTCAGGCCGATGTAATGGGAGAGGACAGGACAGACAAACGCTGGATAATAACCTGTCCCACTGTGTAGCCTCGTCTTCTGATCAAACACTTTTCAAATTGAGGGCTCTCCGAAACCACAGCACAGATCAAATGTAACAGACGGCCACCCTCACCGGAGCATCACAGAACCTCTCCAGAGCCACACCGTAGGCTATCTGAAGCAGTTTTTTTTCCCTCTGTCCCTCCTCTCTTTATTTTCTAGTCTTTGTTCTTGGTTCTTTGGATTGAGTTCCCTTTTTCTTTCTTTTTTCTTAAAGGCATCAAAATGTAATTTTTTTTGGGGGTGTTAGCATCAATATGTTAGTCTTAAAGAGATAGTTCACTTTCAAATAAAATTTTGGTATGTTTTAGCTTACCTCAAGGGCATCCAAGATGTAGGTTTCTTTTGTTTCCGCTGTACTGTTCATTTTGATATTTTTAGGTCAAACCGTTCTTGTCTGTGACTCATATAATGGAGGTCTATGGTCACCACCTCAAAGAGCATGCACAGAGGAGTCCAAATTAAACAATTCCATCATAAGTCCACATTGATGACCTAAGACACGAAACAAGCGGTTTGTGTAAGAAAACGAACAGTATTTATATTGTTTTTACCTCTTGTACACAACCACGTCCAACTGATCTGTGGACGTGCATGCTTCCTGCTGTGTGATCTGGGCGCGGGCTCTGGCTTAGTCTGCGCTAGCGTGGAAAGCGCCGGAAGTGATCTCTCATGCATGAACGTCACTCATTGTTTACTGTTTACCACACGATAAGCCACCAATCTGCACTATCTGAAATATAATGCAGTAATTGTAATTAATTTGTTTATAATGCACCCTATAATCGTTGCGATTATAATAAACACAACACATTACTCATTCTATTGACATCGTGCCATTGGGTCCCTCTGGCATTGGACTTCACCTCCAGTTTATATGTGGCAAACAAAACACAATGTGCATAACGCTGCGACCCAACAGTGGAGAAAACTCAGGATCTTCAGTCAGGCAGGTGTGTTGCGATACTGTCAATGTCCTCGTGGTTGTCTTGTAAGTTGTGGCATTGCTGTGTTCCATTCGTGACAACATATGCTCTCCACTTCTGTTGGCATCTAACAACACTTGCTACTAAAACACCACCAATTTTAAAGAGATCTCGTCTCTCTGAGGATTGAAGACATGTTGGTGAAGGTAGAACTTCCTAAATCTGTGTAAATCATAGACAGTAAGTATGAACAAAGAGTGACGTGTACGCGCGAGAGATCACTTTCGGCCCTTTCTGCTCTTGCGCAGACTAAGCCAGAGCCCGCGCACACGTCACACAGCAGGAAGCATGCGCGCCCCTCAGAGCAGTTGAACGTGGTTGTGTACAAGAGGTAAAAAAAAAATATAAAAATGGTTTGTTTTCTCACACAAACCGCTCGTTTCGTGGCTTAGGTCATCAATGTGTACTTACGACTGGGAATTTTTTAATTTGGCCTTTATTAAACTTGTACAACTAAACAGCCTAAGCATGATTATGACCACTCTTTTGTTTTATTAAGAGTTTCATATTGAATCTAGGGAGTAATCTATTAGACTGTGGCTGTCAAATGCAGCTTTACCGAGCTCAATGGCTCTGGCCCGAGCAGATATAACCAAAATGCTATTGGCTATTTTAAAAAGGGGGCAGGGCTGCTCAATATGTCCTGCCCTCTCTTCCTGTTTCTGTTGAAATTACGTTACCACATAGAATAACGCTGCTTGTTTCAAGGCACTTTAGGGTAGAGCTGAAGATCTTTGCCCGAACCCAACGGGACCCGACGGGTTCGGGCTTCATTTATATCATCTTATGTGGTCTCAGGCCGGGCTCGGGCTTGCGCTCCGGTTTGCACTCCGGTTTGCTAGGTAACCGAGTGGTCATGTGATGTGTTTCGATTAGCGCAAAAAAGATGCGAAAATGGATGCTGAGTAGGTGTAACGATAGCTTGCCTCTGGCGATTTACGTTTTGTTTGCACCAGCAACTAAAGCAAAGTCTGTGGTGTGGAAAAGTTTTGACCATGTTTAATGAGAATAATTAGTGAATAATGATGCACCATCAGTGAGCGCAGGAACGCGCTGAAGCCATCTACAGTGGATTCAATAATTTTCCTCCACAAAAACATGTAGACTTAGCTTAATCTCTGAGTAAAGGTTTTTCAAATGATAACTAAATATTCATTGAGTCTTAAAAGCATAATGTGGACAGAGTATTTACGCTAATGTTGGCGTTATTCTTGTATTAAATATCAACTGCTAGTGGCGAAGCAAATCCGGCGGAGCCTTTATCTTAATTTCGTTATTGCCAAATACCCATCTTAATTTAAAATTTATCTTAATTTAATTTCTTAAAAAAAGACTCTAATTTATAGGCTAAGTGAGCCTATGGCTATTTAGAGTGCTGAGATCTTAAGATGTCACAGAGGACTTATTTTATTTCTTTATTCCAACTTCCAAGTGGTTTAGTCTACGTTAGTTATGAATAAATTGTTAAAACATGTATAAATGACACATTCTTGGTAAAAGAGCTGTGTGTGCGCACATTTGAATAATGTCGGGCTGTAAACGGGTTCGGGCTTTTAAAAAAACTGTTACCAAAACGATGTATCTTATCTTCCATATTGTGATATACATCGAAGGGGAAAAAAGAAGATAAAATATTGGGTGGGGTCCCGTCTCTCAGATGTGGATTGGATGGTGGCAGAATTTATGAGGACCAAATGATTGGCTAAATCTGGCACGTTTTTAGGAATATCTTGTACTAGATTTGTTGTTTTGCAAAGAGCATGTGCCAAGAATATGAATTAGTACAACATTAGAATCTTCATGTTCATTCAAAAGAGCCTCCTCTAGCCGCCCATGTTGGTAGTTTTGAGACCCCCTGTCAATTTTCCACTCCTGTTGAACAGGTGCCTGTAAACTACTCCACTCGGGACAGCTATTCCAGACTGTAGCTTGAGTTCAGTCTGCTGTGGTTGATATGAACCGTATTTATAGGGTGGTGGGATTATTTCCAGCCAGGCCATCTGTCTTTGGAATCAAATTGTTGCCTTTGCATGGCAAAAGCTTCGCATGGTTTATTTTGCTATTTGCTTTTGGTGTATTTTGGTGTCGATATGCACATTCCACAAACCCTCTAAAATTTGTTGGCGAGCTGTTTTTGGCTTCATTCTTGTACTTGGGTCTGTCATCACGTGTCTCCCATCACATGCATGTTGCCTCACCGCTGGTTTCGTATGTCTGTAAACAATCTTTGCGCTCTTCAGAGGCATTCAGGTTTTTCTTGCTGCCTGGCTCTACCCGCCTCTCACCCACCCTCAGAGGACATAGAGTAACCTTGCCCCTTGATGGGCAGGGGTGGGTGAGTGGGTGTTTACAGTTCTTGCCATCGCGCTGCTCTGAGCTAAAGGTCTCTCTCCATACATGGATCGAACCTCATGTTCACCTTGAAAATAAGTAGCTTTTGCTTTTAAGAGTACTTTGTACAAAAAGCCATGATTGGTCAGGATCATTAAGATATCTATTTCTTAGAGATAAAGATAATTGGTGTGTTGGGGAGATCTAAATTGGTGTATCCATTCCTGTGTTTTCATTCGTAAAGGAAGCCATTGTCATCTCCAAAAGTAATCATTCAGATAGAAATGTGGGTGTTCAATTAAATTTTTCAGTTCACAGTCAGAGAGCTTCTGATTGGTCAATGGACAGGAAGTTGAATTGGAAGTGTGGATCATCTGTACGTTATGTTACTAAATGTGTTGCAATATACTGGTACTAGCGATTAAACCTGATTTAAAAAAAAGTTAAATATTGATTGCTTGTTAATGCTACACAATATGGTAAATAAACCAGTCAGTAACTACCTTGTTGACATTCCAGCATAGGAGGCAGTATTACATCTTAAAATGGTTGCCACCCAACTTAAAATGGATAAATTTGACAGGCAATTTTTGTTGTTTTTTTATTTTTTTTATTTCTGTAGTTATCACAGTAATATTGTTGTGTATTCTTTCAGGCCATGAAAATGATCAATTTGACAAATTTGAAACTGCCCTAATGGACAAATTGACTTGTTGTATGCTTGTGTATGTGTGATCATTGCCATAGTAACGGTATCCATGGCAGTGCCGTAGAAAGTGGTGTCATAGGCAGTCGACAGGGTCTCAGTCAGTGTATTAGTAAGCATGTCAGGTGGACCCTTCTCCCCGCTGAGATCCAGCACTCTATGCTCGTTTGTGAAGCAGGCATGCTAATTGATGTGTCTGAATGAGCAATGATCTGAAAGCATCATGGAAAACATGGAGGGGGAGGGACAGAAGCCGACATTATAACTTGTAATCAATGTGAACAAGAGGTGGTTAGGGCTGGTCAAGTGGTCTTTAAACTACTTACCTTGGAATTCTGTCTTTGTTTTACTGATAGTTTCAGGCATACAGGGTGTGCGATTGGAAGTGGATCTGCTTAAAAATGCTTTTAGCATTAATTGCACCATCCATAACTTTAAGGATGGAGAGTGCTTTCTTGCTATAATACTGTAGAATTGCTTGTGATGAAATGTACACAAGTGCTCGTTGTCCTATATTACCCAGCTTTCCTTAAAAGTAATCTAAAGAGGGCATATCTTTTTGTGCAGATTTAAAAATAGTAAAAGTTCTTAGTTTTTATATATATATATATATATATATATATATATATATATATAATAATCTTATAGGGCTGGGCGATATGGAGCAAAAAATATATCTTGATATATTTTGCTATATCTCGATATACGATATATATCTCTATCTTTACAGGAAAAATAACCCCCCAAAAACTACTGTAAAAACAAATATGCCAAGTATTATGTTTAGGGCCCTATGAAATGTTTTATTTTTTTCTTCACCATATGTTTAATTGTTATCTAATTCTGTGTTTAAGCAAGTGTAATTATTTAAATGCATAAAAACAACTTAATTTAATTTTTTTTCTTAAAATAGCCTTATGTGAAATGTTTTTTCACCTCTGAAATTCTGTGTATTCACATTTTTCTGGTTATCAAATGAAGGCATAAAACATTCATTTAATTTATCTTTTAATTATTGAAAATTAAGCAAACTTTATTTTTTTGTAAACAAAGGGGATTTACTATTAAAAATAATACATGGAAGAAATGTTGTGTGATTATTCCTTAAATTATGTTCGTTTCATTTTAATAGTAGTAGTAGTAGGCTTTCTACATTCTGCTGAACAATAGTAATAGATTTCTGGCAAATACTTTTATTTTGACGGGTTTACCGTTACAGTTCTGTGTATTTGATACTACAGTCTATGATGTGATATGACGCTAGTTTTACTCAAATTAAGCGGTCAGATGTTCATGAAGGGACTCTCAGTGCAGTTCTGGAGATGTTGTTCATGTGTTCACGTCTTTATTTAGGGAGAGGACAGAAGCTGAAATCACCGGAGCGTCACGCACGCTTCCGGGTGTGTAATAAAACGAAGAAGCGCTTCTGCTCCATTCATTAACACAGACACGCAGAACATGCAGGATTCATATTTAAATAGACTGTTCCGGCTTAATATTTGTAGATATTAGTCCATATCGCGATTTGATGTGAGTGCAATGACCTACTTTTGATAATTCATTTAAAATTTGACAAATTCTGTGACATTCCACGTTAAACTGTAAATTCCGTTTTTATGACTGGATTCCGCGATTCCGTCTGCGTTTTCTGCATCGCGGAAATCATAGGGCCCTACAGTAGACATCTGCCTGCCGTTCGCCCGACGGCTTTAAACCGATGTATCTCCATATAATGGAGCCAGTTGTTTTTTTTTTATTATACTAGTTCTGCAGCCTCCGGGCTGGTTGCGGACGCCGCCATGTTTATGAGACAACACGGGTTGGGAGGGGGAACAAAATCAAGGAGGTGGGGGGCGAGCACAGCACAGAGAAAACAAACAAGCAAAGTGGCGGAATCAGAATTAAATATAAACAATATATCGATATATACGGGGGTAATTGTTGGATCTGAAAAAGACCCACCCTCAAGAGTGTGAAGCTTTTTTCTTTATTCAGTTTAGCACCTCGTGACTCTTCAGATGGCTCTATCCTAGCATAAAGGCTTTCTTTTGAGGCCGCTGTTAACAAGCCAATGAAACGGTCATGCACACCAACTGCAGGCCATTTTAAATGATGGTGGGGAGAAAGGGCT